>NC_064858.1:26325475-26649752 GCF_024139225.1 Suncus etruscus
ATGCTATCTCTAATAGAGATATTAATAGGACATTCTTTCTATTGTTTTATCTTAGTTTGATGGGCTTTTTAGAATTGAAGCTGATCAGTGTCTTAATCTTCCACTCTGACACTTAGTCTCAGCACTGACATTAGACATTCTTATTGGCCTACAGGCCCAAAGAGTACATATAAGTCAGACATGCACCTCAATCTCTTGGCATCACATGATCCCCTATGTACTGCTGGCAGGAGCCCTGGAGGCTTTGTGCACCACTTGGGGGTATACTACCAGGAGTGACACCTGGGCCTCTTTAACACTGCTTGGAGACCCTACCCCCCAAATAAAGAAATACTTAATGGTCTTTAAAATTTTACTCTGGGGTCACAGAGATAGTACTTGCCAGCACACAACTGACCCACATCTAATAACTGAAGACCCATATTGTTCCCAGAGCACTGCCAGGAGTGATCATGAGCAGAGAGCCAGGACTGAGCCCTGAGTACCACTGGGCACGGCTCCAAGTTTAATTAATTAAACTTAATTAAATTTACTTAATTTACCAATAGTTGAAGCAAGGTGGGAGAAGCAAGAAATGATGCTTTTGATTTTTTTTGTTTTATTTTTGTCTTTTGATTATTGATTACTGTTTATCTCCTTGCAACTTTTCTACAAAGGTCTTATTCTTAACATGTTCCAGGGGTCAGAGGTGCAAAAATATTTTGGGTAATTTCCAGAGAACAGTTTTATATGACTCTCAGTGGGATGGACACCTTTATATTGCTTCACTTCACTTTGGCATAATAAGGAATGTTCTGCTACCACCAGCATGGTGATTTATACATAATGAGGGCATAATATGTCTTTGTTACATGTAGAATAAAGGCAAGCTTTTTATTTTTTGTAATTTTTTGAAATGATGTCGGGAATTAAACCCAGGGCTTCAACATGTAAACCACATGCAATGTTGCCAAACGACATCTCAAGTCTCTTTTATTTCATCTTCTTTTTTCCATTAAAAATGAAAATACTGGGGCCAGAGAGATTGCACAGAGGGTAAGGTGCTTGCCTTGTACATACTTTCCAAAGTTCAATCTGACCCTGGGCATTCCATGTTTCCCGAGCCCACTAGGAGTGATTCTTTTGTGCTGAGCCAGGAGTAACCCCTGAATATTTTCAGGTGTGGCCCCAAAATTTAAAAAATTAAAATGGTACTATTGAGCCAAATGAAACTTTAACCTAGATTTATTTGATCAAAAAGTTTTTGTTATCATTTATGTGTCTTTAATGGTATATTATTTTAATATTAGACTATGTGAGTTTTAATCTATCTTAATTGTCTTTGTATTATTCTTTGATCCCAATATATATCAGGATATTTTAAATTATATCACTTTCTTTTACAAGTATCTGTTTGGAAATCCAACCTGTGACATTTTAGAATTAAAAACACTGGTCAAGAATGTTTTACTTAATTCCTTTATAAACATTCTTGGTAGACCTACTATTTAAACACAAATCAATCAAGACAAAAGCAAAAAGCCAATGAAATCCATTTTCCCTTTGCCCCAACTCCAAACTGATACTCTTTCAAAACTCTAATACCCTATTTTTCTAATAGCTTAAAGGTTCAGCAAAAGCCTTGATGAGAAAAGAAAGAAGATTTTATGACTTTTTAATCTCCATTCTCCAGACAACACTTACTACATAAAAAAAAATTGGCTGTGGTTTGCTGTGTACTTCAGGCTGTCCACCTCAGTTTCATTTCCGCTGAAAACATCCCTAGATGTAGTTGGCTCTGAAGACCACATTCCCTTTTAAATAAGAATTCTGTCACCAGAATGGAAAGGAAAATGTGCAAGTTAGCGTGGTCACTGATTGTCTCAGAGCCTGCCAGGATGTGGGCTGATACTGATGGCAAGAGGGCTGCCCCAAACCATCCTCTGCCCTCTTCCAGTGTCCTCATCACTTTTGCTACAGCCACTTTCTTTCTGAGTGAGAACCTTGTTTAGCAGAGAAAGGCACTTGTTACTTCACTCTGACCCTCCTCAGGACACCACCATTTTTTGTTGCTCTTTCTATTTCTTTTGGTTAGCTTAGAGTGTAAGCCTGAGTGACAAAATCCATTATTGTATATAATTTTTTTTGTTACTGAATATCTAGTTTCTAGATGGCAGAACCCCAACACAGCTCACTGCATCTTAGATTGCATCACTTGTGGATAAGCTGTCACTTTTCAAAGAGGTTAAAGTTATGGGACAGTGCCTTCTTATCATTGCACTCTTTTTAATGCACTGAAAGTTCTTTTAGATTCCTTTATGAAGACACTATATTTATCCTATATCTCACAGTCTAAAAATAAAAGCATTAGTGAAAACTCGATTAAGCTATTTTTGGACTATGTCCAGCTATTCAGTACTAATTATCTTTGAAAAGTTGCCAATATATATTATTTCCACATAATATCATGTCTGGCCATTAAGAGCATTGACAAAACAATATTTTTCAGTGATTGCTATTCCTGTCCTGAATTTTCTTCCAGATGGTGTTGGTACATGCTCTAATCCTTGATGCTCAAGGGCAGGTAAACTGATGGACAGTAATTCTGATATTAGAAACTTTAGGATATAAAATAATTATGTATTTTAAAATTGCAAAAATATATAAGGTTAGAGCTACTCAAGAGTAAACTTTTTGAATATGTAGGCAAATAAATGATTGTGTTTTGTTTATTATTATTATTTGTTTTGGGGCACTCCCAGCAGTTCTCAGGGGCTACTCCTTCCCCTGCGCTCAGAAATTGCTCCTTGCAGGCTCAGAGGACCATATGGGATGCCATGGATCGAATTCTGGTCCATCCCAGGTTGGCCACGTACAAGGCAAACGCTCTATGACTCTGGCCTCAAATGATTGCTTTAAATTCTGTTGTCTTTGGTTTTGCCAGATCACTCCTTGAGCCACATTTACCATATTTTTGCTTGTTTGTTTTTAAGCCACACCCAGCAGTGCTCTGAGCTTACTTCTGGCTGCACTAGCTATCTCTTTGGCTCCACATTTTTCATATTCGAAGAATTAAGATATATTAAACAATAAGTCTTAGACTTTTCTTTTGTTGTTGTTGTGGATGGCTGTAACTACTTTCAAAGTGACTCCAGTTGTCTAAGTGTTAAGGCAAATGTTATGAAGTACTTTGAAGTGATCTTGCGAGATCACTCAAGGGTAAGAGCACATGCTTCGAAGTGATAGGTCCAGGTTTGGTTCCTGGCACTACATGATTTCCTGAGCTCCATTATGAGTGACCCTGAAACTAATTTGGGCCCAGCCTCTGAGGATCACTCGATGTGGCCAAAATTAAACAGCAAGTCTACAGAGTTCTCTGAGAGTGAGAAAGTCTGCTCAAGTAGTGGAAGGCATATGCTGAGCATGTATAGCAAGGGAAACCTTTGGACTCTGCCAGCTTAGAACAGACACAGAAGCAATCAAAGACCTTAGTACAGAATTCCTCTTTTATAATCTCAAAGACTTGTTTATAGATTTGAGGAGCAATTCTATGATCCATTGTTGAGTGAGGTCATCAATAAGACATGCCCATCAAATTAATGTCGGCTGAGCTGGACACAGGTAATGGAAAACTCCAACTCCCTGATATCCCCTTGGAAATTTATGTTCACATAAACAATTTCAAGGATATAGCTCTGTGAAAATGTGTCCTGAGTCTACCTGGACTGCAGTAGTGGCCTGATACAGTTTTATATTCTCCATAAACTTTTTCCAATCTGGTTATTGTTGTTGTTGGAGATTATGGAGCAGTCCTGCGGCCTCCGGAGATGACATCTAGTCTCCAAGCTCCTTTATTCATAAAAATTACTTTCTGTGGGGCCAGAGTGATAAAGTAGTGACAGAGGAGTGACAGAGGTAGGGCGTTTGCCTTGCATGCAGACAATCTGAGACAAACCCAGGTGTGATCCCCAGCATCCCATATGGTCTCTCTAGCCTGAGTGCAGAGCCAGGAGTAATCCCTGAGCACCATCGGGTTTGGCCCAAACCCCCCAAAAATAAAAAATTACTTCCTGTCAGTGTAGAGAGGTATGGCCCTGTCTTCTGGCTCCCTGCAGAGTGGGGATTGTTTTAGATTACATTGGGGACACTCCTGAAATCTCATCAACTTTACTAGAGAACTTTATCAGTGCCCACTCTTCCCTCAGTATGTGACCAGGTGGCCCCCCCATCTTCAGCCAACCCTATGCCTTTAAACAGGGTTCTGTCTTAAAGACAAGACTTCCTGCACCGTAGTGGAAGGACTCAATAAACTGGAATAAGGAACACTGGGACTGGGAGTGGGTTCTTCTGGGATTCTTTTATTTTCTTCTTTTACTGAAAGTATCTTATTCTTGTAGTGAACTGCTTCTTTCTTGCTTTATAGTCTAGGTTATGAGCCAAAGAAGAACAGTGCTGTACATTGGTAATGAAAATTATATGGTAGTTTTCTTTTTTAAAAAGACTGTCCTGAAACATAGTTCATTGTAGTTTTCTGCTTTGGGAAGCATTCTGTCTTGCTTTATGATGTATAGAGAAGCTAAAACTTCCTTCAGATGCTTGGTAGGATGCTCCCTCTTCAACAGTGGTGTGTGAATCTTCTCCTATTTCAATTGAATTGAGAAGTATTAGAACTATATTACAACATTCAAATACCCCTTCAGAAATGCCTACTAGACCTGCGTATTAGGATTCAGTAGACATCTACTAAAATTTGCTAAGTCCTCTGCCAGAGATTTTTTGTTGCTTTATTTTTGGGCCACACCCAATGATGCCAGGAATTAATCTTGGCTCTGCACTCAGGTTTTTCTCCTGGCAGTGTTCAGGGAACCATATAAAATTTAGAGGATTGAACTCAAACAGGCAAGCTCCCTACCTGCTATAGTATTACTTAAGCTTTCAGTGCTAAGTTGTTTTGTTAATATTATAATTAAGGTGCTTAACTATTGGTATTTCTTCAGCCACACACAGAAAATCCCAGGAAAGATATACAGAAAATATATTCTCCTCTAAAATTAAAATCGCAGAGATTCTGTATAATAGCATAGGCTAAGCATTTCTAGATGCATTATTCATTGTATAGAAGAAACCAATATTATGAAAAACTAATTGATCTTCACATTTGAAAACACATGTGTGTTCATTTATATTTGCAACCACCATTCAACCTTTTATTCCTAGCTACTTTTAAAAACATTTAAAGGCATCCATGCTACCCAGCTCCCAAAGCAAAAGATCACCCTCTCAGTCCTACAACTCACCCTGGCAAGAAGCTGCAACCATTACTCCTGCTGACTCATTCCATGCTGCCCTTTAACTCACACATCCCCTCTATGTGGACTGTTGCATGCTACCAGATTCAGCTCCAGAAGAACCTTCAGCTTGAGGACACTACCTGATCCCTTACTGTGCAAACCATTCCTCAAACTCAATAAGACCATGGTGAGAGATGAAAAAGTGCCCTGGGTCTCATTCCCCCACCAAGACTATCTCAAAAAATTTAATGGAGATATCTTTATTTTCTTTGTATGTTTAATTTCTTAATAGTTATACCTCTTACTGTGTTTATTTTCAAATTTATAGCCTCCTCTATCTCCCTTCTTTATTTTGCTTGTTTTGGTTCTGCTTAGTACAAAATCTAGTAGAAAATTCTTGCTTGGGATAAAGCTCAGGTCAAAACCAAGACACAGAGATTGTAGAGTCTGTCATTTTTATTTATTTATTTATTTACTTATTTATTTTTGGTTTTTGGGTCACACCTGGTGGTGCTCAAGGATTACTCCTGGCTCTCCACTCAGAAATCACTCCTGGCAGGCTTCAGGGACCATATGGGATGCTGGGAATCAAACCAGGGTCCATCCTGGGTTGGCTGTGTGTAATGCAAACGCCCGACCACTGTGCTATCTCTCCAGCCCCCATCCTGTCATTCTTAATCCCAAATGCACTAGCAATATAATATGGCATCATTCCTTTTTGCATAGGCACACTAAGGTGGGAATATCTTATGTATAGAAATATGCTCTTATCTACTAGGGATAAGAACCCTTAAATTTGGGGCCATAGTGGTGGCAGAAGTGGTAGGGCATTTGCCTTGCATGCGTTAAGCTAAGACAGACCCCGGTTCTATCCTTCGATGTCCCATATGATCCTCCAAGCCAGGAGCGATTTCTGAGCATATAGCCAAGAGTAACCCTTGAGAAACCGGGTGTGGCCCCAAACAAACAAACAAAAAACAAAAAAACATAAAATTTACAATACAAGGGCGTCTCTCACCCTGAACATTTGTTTTGGGGGCTCGACTTAGATCTCATGTGATCAGACATCAACTGTCCAACCCTGAACCCCAACCTTAGACCTGACAGTTCCCTGCAACAGCACTAGGAATCACCCCTTCCACCCTCCAGAGGAGTTCCTAATACTGCTCTAACACCAACTCATGCCAGGCTAGGTTGATAGGATATCCTGATGTCGAGGAAACAGAAACAACTAGGTCTAAGGGCAGGTTGCCCTACCTCGTCATCTATCAGTGAGATGAAATCAGAAGGCACTCCATCCTTTGAGATGTGCAAAAACCAAGATCACTAATTACAGAAGACTGACTACAACAACTGTGACTGAGCAGAAGTTCTGGAACCATAAAGATTCTATCCTAGACATCATCATAGGATCTATACAAAAACCAAGATCTCTAATTACAGAAGACTGTAATTAACAACCACAACATCATTTCCTGGCACCATAAAAAGACCTGGGGGTTCAACATTGAACATATCTGAAGCTTGTAGTTGATCCCATAACAGCATGCTTCAAAGGTGGAGAAACCCTGTTTCTCTTAGACCAAGGGAATTTCATTTCTAATTTCTCCAATACTTACAGTACCTATGCAAAAACAAACAAAAGACCTTGATACACAAGCCCTCCCTTCTTTTTCTGTTTTGTTTTGTTTTTCTTTTTCTTTTCTTTTCTTTTTTTTAATTTATAGCTTCTAGGAAGAATTCTCCTTGATTTTATTTTTGAACAGAACTATAGACTGTGAATCATCTTGTTCTGTCTCATTAATTGAGGAAAAAGTGGAATGTACCAGTGGCAAGTAGTCTCACAAACATTGAGTGGAAATATAAAATGATCCAACCTAAAGTCAAAGACAAGAGAATCAAGAGACTATACTATATAGTTATATACTATATATATGCTATATATAACCATATACTATAACTATAACAAACTATACACAAAAGGGACTTGTTATTCTCACAGTCCAGGGGGCTAAGGGTGGAGGTATGAGGTGCATGCTGGGAACCGGGGTGGAGGAAGGTCAATACTAGTGGTGGGAATGGCCCTAATTCACTGTTACTATGTGCCTTAAATATAACTGAAAGACTTGTAATTTACATTGGTATCAAAAATTGTAAAAAAATTAAAGGCATACAATATATTTTGCTAAAGCTTAAAATTAGAAGAAATAGTTTGGGACTTGACTAATAAAGAATTTGACATAATTAATTATTAAAAATCTATAGTCTTTAAATATCAAACATAGAACATGTAGAGAAAAGCTAAAAAGCAACCATTAAGAGTGAATTCAAAATGGAGTCTTTTGGGCTGGAGCAGTAGCACAGTGATAGGGAATTTGCTTTGCACCCAGATGACTTGGGAAAGACTCAGGTTCAATTCCCAGCATCCCATATAGTCCCCAAAGTTTTCCAGGAGCAATTTCTGAGCACAGAGCCAGGAGTTGGCATAATTATCATTGCACAGTAAACAGTGCTTAGTGGGCCTCATTGTTTTCTGGTCACTTGCCTGTCCTCTGTTTCCCTGTAATTATTTCAAATCTTTTCTATTATTTTCTGACAGAGGCAATGTAAGTGTATATGGATAGGTATCTATTTTCTCAACTCTTTCCAACTTTAGTCTACTAAACTTTTTTTATGTTCTTTTATTTTTCAAGCTTTTTTTTATTTCAGTTTTTTCAAGTATTTCTCAACTCTTCCCAACTCTAGTCTATTCAATATTTTTCAATCTCTACTCAACTCTTTCCAACTCTAGTCTATTGAAAATTTTTTCAAATTCTTATCTCTTCCTGTTTTCGATCTTCACACACATTTCTTTTCAGACTACTCTGTGTCTGTCTTTTGTTACTACATCTTTTGTGCCAAACGTGAAAAAGTGCATTCTGCTAAATTTACATCCTCATTTTCCATTTACCCAGCTGTTCATGAAACTCTCACCTTCCCTTCCACCACTCTCTGAAAGAGTTATACCAGACAGAGTGGAATGGGAGTAATTTACATCATGAGTGTGAGAGATTATGCCAAAGTTCTTATCCAATGTATTTATATCTCAATGGCCCAAGGTGACTTGCCCCCTTCCTTCTGCTGGAAGTCCACTCCTTTCTTGACTCCATTGACTCTGCTTTCTCACCACATATCCTTGCTATGCGGGTTAGAATAATTGCTCTTCTATTTCTGCAAAGTAGCAGCACTATATGTGTTTATCTCACATCCTTATGCAGATCTCTGATCACTCACAGGTTTACTTTGTGCAAAGAGGACAGTCTTGAGTCCAGGTGCCAGGGAAAGAGGGAAAGGAGCTGCTGAGAGGTTGGATCAACCCTTCTGTTACTGTCACCTAGGATTATTTTGGAAAAGTAGTGAGGTATGGTGTCTTCCAGGCTCTTCCTTTGACAAAGAAAATACTGAGCATATTGAATAAAAAGGCTGACCTAGAAACCTAGAAATTAAAATAAGCTGGGAGTTTTAAATGAACAGTTTTAAAATATGCTGTTAATTGGACATTATCATATTTTACGTAGAAGTTATTTTAAGTAGGAGGCAGGGACCCAGAGTTGCAGAACCAGAGTCCAAGAAACAAGAGGCCGTGACTGAAGACCCTGTGACTTTGGGACCTGAAAGCCATGTCAGCAGTGCCCAGGTAAGGGATAGTATCCAAGGCGGGCAAATAGAGCTGTGGAATCTGCATCCTAGACATAAGAGATTAGGGTGGCAGGCCCTGCACATTTGGGACTGGGAAGCCATGCCAGAGGCACAAAGGTGAGGGACAGATCCAAGCCAAAGAGCCAGTGGAGCATAGCCACTCCACTCTGCTCCATGGCTGCATGTTTCTTCTAGTCAAGAAAACCCATCACAGGACATGAAAACATCACAATACAAGCTCTACAATGGAAAAACAATGCAGGCCTCAACCATGCTTATAAAATGAAGATGGTAGCTCCATGACCCCAAAAGCACTAACCAACCTACTTATCCTATCAGAAAAGGACTTTAGAGAAGAAATATAAAAAATGTTTAGAGAACTCAAAGAAAACACAAAACAAATGGAACGTGCCACATATAAGAATCAAGAGGATGTGAGAGTAGAAATGAAAAAAAACTTCAAACTGAAATAACGGGGCTGAAAAACTGGTAGGCAAAATACAAACTTCACAAGAAAGCCTCTCCAACAGAGTAACAGTGGCTGAAGACAGAATCAGTCAGCTAGAAGATGAGATGCATAACAACTCCATACAACAGAAGAGGTTGGAAAATGGCCTCAAAACAAATGATCAGGCAATGGAAAAGTATTCAAAGAGTGTGAACAGAAAAAAATAGAAATCTTTGATAAACTCAACAAAAAGAACATAAGAATTATTGGAGTCCCAGAGACACAGGAAACTCCTCCAAATTTTAAATAAACAAGGGCATCATTTCAGGGAAACCCCAGAGCTGAAGAGTGCATGTCCTAAGAATAACTGCCAAAAAAAATGCAAAGAAAAGCACCTCAAGACACATCCTAGTTACAATGTACCCAATAGGTATAAATGAAATCCTGAAAGCAGCGAATAAAAAAGGGAAATTGCATTCAAAGCAGTATTTCTAAGAATTACCTGTAATTTGGGGCCAGAGCAGTGGCGGCAGCATTAGGGCGTCTGCCTTGCACATGGCTGACCTAAGACCAGTCATGGTTTGATCCCCTGGTATCCCATATTGTTCCCCAAGCCAGGAGCAATTTCTGAGTGCAAACCAGGACTAACCCTTGATTGTCACCAGGTGTGACCCAAAACAAACAAACCAAAAACAAAAACAAAAGAAGAATTACAGAAATTTATCACAAGAAATCCTTAAGGATCAAGTCAGTGTTGTGTATAGTGACAAAACTCAATGAAATTAATGCATCACCAAGAGTACTTTATGCAGCCAGACATATTCAGGTTTGAAGGAAGGATACATATATTCACAAATAAACAACGGCTTAGAAACTTTACGACTCAAAATCAGCCTTAACGGATAAACATCTTTTTAAACATAATCCTTTAAGATAATCTCTTTTAAGACCACAAGACACACCAAACTCCTACTAAAAGATGACACTAAATCCCCTGACAATCATCTTCCTCAACATCATTGAATTATACGCACCAGTTAACATACACAGAGTGGTGATGTGGAGCATTTTCTCATGTGCCTTTTGGCATTTGTATTTCTTCTTTGAGGAAGTGTATGTTCACTTCTTCTCTCCACTTTTTAATGGGGTTATCTGTTTTTTTTTCTTGCTAAGTTCTGTCAGTACCTTGAATAACTTAGATATTAACCCATTTTTGATGGTTATTGGGTAAATAGTTACTCCCATTCTGTGAGTGGCCTTTGTATTATAGTTACTATTTACTTTGAGGTGCAGAAGCTTCTCAGTTTAATATATTCCCATTTGTTTATCTATGTTTCCATTTGTTTGAAAAGTGGAGTTTTCTTCTTGAAGATGCCTTTACTCTCAATGCCATAGAGCGTTTTACTACATGTTTTTCTATATACCTTATAGTTCCAGATCTGATATCAAGGTCTTTATCCACTTGGATTTGATCTTTGTGCATGGTGTTAGATGGAGGACCAAAAGTGAAAAAATGTTCTACATCACTAATCATCAGGGAGATGCAAAACAACACAACAATAAGGTACCATCTCATGCCAAAGATAATGGTACACATCACAAAAACCAAACAAAACCCAAGAACAATTACTGCTGGCAGGGATGTGGAGAGAAAAGAACTCTCATTTATGGCTGGTGGGAATGCTGTCTAGTCCAGCCTCTATGGAAAACAATATGGAGATTCCTCAAAAATCTGGAAATTGAGCTCCCATATGATCCAGCTATCCCACTCCTAGGGATATAACCTAGGAAGACAAAAACAGAATACAAAATTGTCTTCTGCACACCTATATTCACTGCAGTGTTATTTATAATGGCCAGAATCTAGAAACAATCCAGATGCCCGACAATAGATGAGAATGCTAAAGAAACTGTGGTACATACACACAATAGAATACTATGCAGCTGTCAAGAAATATGAAGTCATAAAATTTTCCTATACATGAACATAGAAATTATTTTGCTGAGTGAAACAAGAAAGAAAGAGAGAGATAGACACAGAATAGTCTCACTCATCTATGTAATTTAAGAAAAATAAAATATATTACTGTAATAATACCCAGAGATGATAGAGATGAGAGATGGAAGGACCAGCTCACAATATGAAGCTTATCACAATGAATGGTGAGTGCAATTAAGAGAAATAACTACACTAACAACTATCATGACAATGGTAGTGAGTGACAAAAATAGAATGCCTGTCTCAAATACAGGCAGGGGAAGTGGGCAGAAGGGAGATGGGGGATACTGGTGTTGGGAATGTTGCACTGGTGAAGGGGGTGGTCTTTTTTATGACTGAAATACCACTACAAACATGTTTGTACTTATGGTGCTTAAATAAAGATATTATTATTTAAAAAAGACAGTGGCAAAATGGATCAAAAAGCTGAATCTAATGTTTTGCTGCCTACAAGAAACACATCTGAATAGTCAAAACAAACACAGACTCAAACTCAAAGATTAGAGGACAATTATTTAAGCAAACTGCTCTATTACAAAGGTTGGAGTGGTCAAACTAATTTCAGATGGCACAGACTTTAGATTAAAAAAATTGTAATGGACAAAGATGGACATGACTTAATAATTAAGGGATATGTTCAACAGGAACAAATCACACTTCGAAACATATGAACACTCAATGAGGGACAGAAAAATATTTTAAACAACTGCTGACAAACTTGAAGGAAGTTACCAACACAACAATAGTAGGAGACTTCAACACTGCCTTGCCACCACTTGATAGGTCAACCAGGTTGAAAACTAACAAGAATATACAGGTATTAAAAGGAGCTATGGGGGGAGCAGGAGCCATAGCACAGCAGTAAGGTGTTAGCCTTGCACTCAGTCAATACAGGATGGACCCCAGTTCAAATCCCAGCATCCCATATGATCCCCCGAGTCTGCCAGGAGTGACTTCTGAGCGCAGAGCCAGTAGTAACCCCTGAGCACTGCCAGGTGTAACCACCACCCCCAAAACAAAACAAAATAAAAAAGGAGCAATGGAAGAAATTGGTCTAGTAAATATTTATATGTATATATAGGGTTCTCCATTACAAGAAAATTGGACACACATTCTTCTCCAAAGAACATAGATTATTCTCCAAAATAGACCACATGCTAGCCTATAAAACATACCTACATAAAATAAAGAAGATAGAAATTGTACAAACTACCTTCTCAGGTCATAATTCACAAAAATTAGAAATAATCAGCACACACATAGAAGAAAAATGTCAACACCTGGAAATTAAACAGACCACTCCTGAACAACCAGTGGATCAGAGATGAAGTCAAAGAAGAAATCAAAAGGTTCCTGGAAACAAATGAGAAAATAGTCACAAATTATCGGAATTAGTAAGACACAGCTAAAGTAATACTATAAAAATGGTATAGCTTTTCAATCATTGATCAGGAATGAAAAAGGGACCTAAATAAATAACTTAATGTCACAGCTTACAAAACTGGAAAGTAATCAACAAAATGAACCAAAAATAGAAAGACTGAAGAAAATAAAGTTTAGAGCAGAAAATATTCTACTCTAAGATGGGAAACTCAAAAAACAATCCAAGAATTAATGAAAGCAAAAGTTGGTTCTTTGAAAAAAATAAACAAAATTAATAACCCACTAGCAAAACTCACAAAGAAAGGAAGAGAGAGAAACTTCAATAAACCAAATTAGAAATGAAAAGGGAAGATTACTACAGATACTATAGAAATTCAAAGGATAACCAGAAATTATAATGAAAACCTCAATGCACAAAACATTATAACCTTGAAGAAATGGATAAATTTTTGGATTTGTATTACCTTTCAAGGTAATGACCTAGCATATTTAAACTTACCTATCTCTATTGAGGTAATAAAAATGGTAATCAAAAGTTTTTCCAAAACAAAAGCCCAGGCTTAGATAAATTCTTTCAAACCTTCCAAGATGACTTACTGCCTATACTTTTCAGAATCTTCCATGAAATTGAAGAAACAGAAACACTCTCAAATAATTTTTATGATACAAAAAGTGACAGATATGCCATAAAAAAGAGAACTACAGGAACCAGAGCAGTGGCGCAAGCAGTAGAGTGTTTGCCTTGCACATGC
This sequence comes from Suncus etruscus, assembly GCF_024139225.1. Taxonomy (NCBI): domain Eukaryota; kingdom Metazoa; phylum Chordata; class Mammalia; order Eulipotyphla; family Soricidae; genus Suncus; species Suncus etruscus. Next base: position 26,339,006 of record NC_064858.1, read on the forward strand.
TAACCTAGAATGAACCACAGTTCAATCCCCCAGCATTCCATGTTGTCCCTCAAGCCAGGAGCGACTTCTGAGGACATAGCCAGGAGGAACCCCTGAGCGTCATGGGGTGTGCCCCCCAAAATAGAACTACATACCAATATTCCTGATTATTAGCTCATCCCCCATTCTTCCTTTATAACCTTACATGCTAATAAGACCTACCCATTTCTGGGAGGGGTCTTTGATGGGTAACAAAAGGTTTAGCCTCAGGGGGATTTGGAGGATGGACTGAGAGAGAAGCATGAGGAGGAGAGATGGCTAAAAGAGGCTGTATGCAGGGCTGATGATATCCAGCATAAAAGGTTATGAGAGAAGCCACACGTGTTGGTTGGCTAGGGTCTTGAATAAAGCTGATATCTCCTGAAGCTTGCCTGTGAGTTTTCCCCCGCCACTATCCTGAAGCTGCAGACCCGTTGGCTGGAGGGGGTTGCAGACTTGTGGCCCGGGCTGGAGGAGAAAGGCCTCATCTCTCCATCCACCTCCATCCAGCCCAATCCAAGGGCTATTTTGCAACACCTGATGAACACAGATGCAAAGATACTAAACAAAATCCTATCAAATAATATCCAAGGCCTCATCAAGGAAGTCATATACCATGACCAAGTAGGATTCATTACAGAGATGCAAGGATGTTTCAACATAAGCAAATCAATGTAATGCATCATATAAACAGAAGAAAAATTAAAATCCACATGATATGTCAATAGATGCAGAGAAAGCATTTGATAAGGTTCAACACCCATTCATGATCATAACTCTTAACAAAAGTGGAAGAAATTTTTCTCAATATAGTCAAGGGCATTTACCATAAGCCCATGGCAAATATTATCTTCAATGGAGAAAAACTGACTTTCCTCTAAGATCTGGCACAAGGCAAGAACTTATCAAGAAAAAGACATCTAACCCCATCAAAAAATGTAGAGAAGAAATGAAAAGACATTTCCTCAAAGAAGAAATACAGATGACCAGAAGGCACATGAAAAAATGCTCCATATAACTAATAATCAGGAAGATACAAATCAAAACAACAATGTGATTTCATTTCGTGTCATGGAGATTGCTACATATCTTAAAGAACAAGAACAATCACTGCTGGCATGGATGTGAGGAGAAAGAAACTCTCACTCAGTGCTGGTAAAGGCTATCTAATCCAGCCTTTCTGGAAAACAATATGGAGATTCCATATTGTTAAAACTCTGGACATTGAGCTCCCATATGATCCAGCAATTAGGGATCTAGTGTAGAACCACAAAACTACATTACAAAAATACCCTCTGCACTTCTATGTTCATAGCAGGACTTTTTACAATAGCCAAAATCTGGAAACAACCCAGATGCCCTACAACAGATGAGCAGCTAAAGAAACTGTGTTACCTCTCAGGGATGGTGAACGCGCAGCTCTAGAGCCAAATGCGGCTCCCTGCCAAAATGAATGCGGCTCTTTGCCTCCTATCATGATTTTGTATACTGTGGCTCTTTGCCAAGTTTGGATTTTGTTCTGCTGCTTCTGAGGAGGGACCTTTGAGGAGAGATCTCCCAGCGCGTAGTCCCTCCCCAGGCTGCATCATCCCGTCTCCCATCCCTCGGAAACAACTGCATGGGCCAGTGAGCCGGGGACCCGTGTGTCACATGTTGGGTCACATCTTGCCGTGAGTTCTTAGTGTGGAGGACGCAGCACACCCTCACCATAACTGCAGGATTTTGACCCTCCCTCAAAATGGCAAAATGCAATATGTGTTTAATATATTATTGTTAAAACTAGATGCCTTTGTGTGTTTGTGTGTTTTGGCAGGTCACTGAGTGATGTGGCTTTCTGACTCTCACAGTTTAAAATTTTGGCTCTTTGTGTTGAGCTTGTTCGCCACTCCTGATTATGCAGCTATTAGAAAAAAATGAAGTCACAGAATTTGCCTATACATCAATAGATCTGAAAACTATCATGTTGAGTGAAATAAGTCAGGGGGAGAGAGATAAACACAGAATAGTCTCCCTGATAGTATAGAAATATTACCCAGAGACAATAGAGATGAAGGCTATAAGGTTCAGCCCTTGATATAAAGCTTACTACAAAAAGTGGTACGTGCAGGTAGAGATATAACTACACTAACAACACGACAATGATATAGAGAGAAATACAATGACTGTCTCGAAGACAGGCAGGGGGTGGGGGAGAGGGGAAATGGGGACATTGGTGGTGGCAAAGTTGCACTGGTAAAGTGTGGTGCGCATTTTGTGGCTGAAGCCCAATTATGTACAAGTTTGTAAACAACGTGCTTAAATAAATCAATTATTATTAAAATAAAAGTTATTTAATTGAATAACAATGTTTTTTATAGTATATTTACTTAGGATCTGGAGAGATAAGGGCTGGGCTGCCTTAGGTAAGGGGCGGGGTTGCGTCAAGTAATGCACTTGACATATATGTGGCCTACATGGGTTCAATCCTCAGCATTCCCTATAGTCTCCTGAAAACTGCCAGTATTGATTCTTGTGTGCAGTCAGAAGTAACCCCTGAGCATTGCCAGATATTTTTCCTTCAAAAATATATATTTGCTTAATGTAATTTTTCTATTTGTGGCATGAGAGGGGACAACGAAGCCAATGTTATGCTTGCTCTCCTTAGCATTTATTATTAATTGATTCTGCTTTGAAATAATTCTTTATTTCAGTAGTGTTATGAGTGTTTAATCTGTGAGTTTGTAACCTTAAAGCATAAATTTACAATCTACTGTCTACAAAGAGAATATATGATGGGTTTTAGGGATGACAAACTGTGCAGAGAAAGCCACGGAGCCACATAATAGCTGTCTCCATTTGCTGATGGGTAGCTGAAAAGAAAATTTAATCTTTGGAAGGAGATGTGCAAGTCATGAGGTAAAAATAGAGAGTAATTTCCCTGCAGACCAAAGAGGAAGAATCACACGAGAGGGCTGAACACACCACTGCCCTTGTTCAGGCAGTCATTGTTTCCACTGAAGTCGGATTCTCACTGTGAACCCACTGCAGGCTTTATGGGCTGCTCCCACTGGCCACACAGACTTGTCCCTGTGTGATTTGTTTTTGGAAGAGCTCTAGACACAATCATAAACAACTAGTTGCCTTTTGTAAGATAATTTTATTTCAAAGGGAATCAGATCCAGTTAAGTTACCCGAAAATAAAGGACAGAAACAAAAAACACATTATTCGATTGGAAAGAGAAATCTTCTAAACCTATGATAGAAGGCTATACAACCATTTCATCCTTGTTCTTCATCTCACAACAGCAGAAATTCATGACGGGTAGATTCAGATGGTACCATTACTGCTTTCCATCCATAAGCATCCATGGGAGTAGGTTCACTGTCTTTAGTTCACTACATGTACTCTAGGAAACATGGGACAACGAATTAGTTTGCAAAGTCACATGACTAATAGAGGCAAAAATACTTATTTCAATTTGAATTCTCTGAACTTGCTACTGTTGAAATGATTAGAGAGGGCTTTGGATCCATTTTACCATCATAAATGACCCAAAGCTGCCTCTGTTTTTATTTTGATATTCCTTTATATTGCTTCATCTCCTGTCCTAAGGAAAGTACACTGGTAGAAAAGAACATATAAGTGCATTCCCCTAGGCTATTGACTGGGGTTTTTATAACAGTAAAACTAGAAATTACTGAGGCCAATTGAAGGCCATCAGTGAGGTGATGAGGAAAGAGAGGTGGTTGCTGTTAACAGTGAAATAAGAAGGGCATATAAGAAATAAGGAGGGCATATAAGATTCCCCTGAGATAGTGGCTTTCAGATATTTATAATTTTTTTGAAAGACAGAGGCACATTGTCTTCCAATCAGGGGAGCTCCTAAACTGGAAAAAAATAAAAATCTGACATGAAAACAAAACCATGAAAGCATTTTACTAGCTACAAATAAATTAACATCTTACTTAAATACTGGTAGAGGCTGAGACATTTATATTTGTGTTCCTGAGCTTCTAGAAATTAAGACACAAGGACCAGAGCAATAGTATAGTGGGTAGGGTGTTTGCTTTGCATGCAGATGACCAAGGTTTAATTGCTGACATCACATGTGGAGTAATCCTTGAGTGATGAACCAAGAATATCACTTTGTGTGACCCAAAAGCAATAAATAAAATAAAATAAAGACATGAAACTATTGTGTAGGTGAGTCAATAAGCACATATTTCAATTATGATATATCTATTCTGAAGAACATAACTATTTTTTAATAATAATATTTTTCATCTTTTTTGCTCTTAGATTGAGATTTTAAAGGACTATAGTCCTTTTTTTTTGGGGGGGGGACCATACTCAGCAGTGCTCAGGGCTTACTCTTGGCTACACATTCAGAGATTTCTTCTGATGGGGTTCTGGGTACTATATGTAGTGCTGGGTATTGAACCTGGGTCAGTCATGTGAAATGACTTGCTGAAAGATCTCTCGAGCCCCTACGTTATTTCTTTTATATTTTTCTAATTTTTGAGCTACATCTTGCTATTCTCACGGTTTACTCCTAGCTCTACCTTCAGAAATTAATCCTGGCAGTGCTCAGGAAATCACATGGGTTGCTGGATTACACATATTTCAATGTTTATTATTGGCTGTTTTCACTTATTTATTAAGGTATCTTTTTTAAATGTGTACATTGAGTAATCAAAGTTCATATAGGTCTCTTACTTTATTTTTGTTTATTTTTGAAGTGAAAACAGGATTTAGAAATTCTAAGGAAGTGTGAAGCAGAAAGAGAGAATAACATTCCTAAGAGAGAGCGTGGGCTTCTATAGAGGCAGAAAGAACACCAGTACACATCTCAGCATTAAAGGATGAAAGTACACAGGGGAGATGCAGGTGACATGTGCATGCAGCTATAGTGTGCACAGGCTATTGATTTCTTACACTTTAAAGATGATTTTTATTGATTTGTAGAATAAGCTTTCCGAGGGCAATCAATATCACCTCCATTTTTTTGTCCTATTTAAGGAAAAACTGCTTAATATTGCCTGAAAAAAACAAACAAACAAAAAACCTTGCCTCTCCAGAAATTGAATACACAACCATCATTGTTATCAGGAAACTCATTACTGGATTAGCACTAATTTACTGAAAAGAACAATCCTGTCACAGATTTTATGTCATTGAAACCACAGCAAGCATGTTAATTGATTTTCTGCATTTTTACGGTCTTGGGAGGGCTGTACCATGGCTCTATCACGTCTAGTCAAATATAGAGGATTAAAATACTGCTTTCCTTCTACCATGAATCATTCTGAATTGTACTTTTTTTTTTGAAATAGGAAATTTTGTCTAGCTTTCTGGATGACAACTTTTGACTACCCAACCAACTTCAATGGCTAGTTCCTGCTGTGGCAAAACTAGTAATAAGAGTAATGTTATAAGGATGCATGTTATTTCCTGACGTGGTTTGTTGATATTTGTTTTCCCAACAGAATCCTGTTGTCTATTAAGTCTTCTACCACCATCTGGTACAATTAATGACATGTGAGTCTTGCCTCTTGGAGCACAAAAATCCATCTCATGGCAGACAATGCAGATGGGCATTCTATGATTTTGGAGCCAAGATTTTGTACATAAAGGCTTTCTCAGCCAGCTGGGAACTAATACATGAGGAGCTCTAGCCACCTAGAATTTATTTTCCTTCCTCTTTTATTGTTCTAGCACATAAGGCAATAGCTTAAATTCGACTGACTGGAAATGAAGCTTCAGTTAGTGACATTTTTAGCACTGCCTAAACTTACACCATCATCCTACCTTTGAATTTAGATTCATGTTATATCAGAACCTTTGTTTTCTGGTTCTTCATTCCAGTCTCTTTCCCCCTCACTATTGTGTTCTTGCATTTATCTCTCCCCTAAGCATGTCATCATATTTTTATTTCCACTTACTTTTAAGAAAGAAATAATGCATGCTCATGGTAAAAATATTAAAAACTGGGGGCCATTTTAATGATGTAATCCTTTCAATATGAGTAGGGTATATGTGTCCATTTCCTTGTGTCCTGTTTTATTTCTTGAAGAAGTGTTTTCGAGTTTTCTTTGAGGTCTTTCACCTATTTAGTTGTCTCCAAGGTACTTGATTTTCTGTTGCAAAATTGTGAATGAATTTGTTTTTTAGTGGCTCTTTCTTTTCTTTTTCATTTTCTTTCTTTCTTTTTTTTTCTTTTTTCTTTTTTTCTTTTTTTGGTTTTTGGGTCACACTCAGCAGCGCTCAGGGGTTACCCCTGGCTCTATGCTTAGAAATTGCTCCTGTCAGGCTCGGGGACCATATGAGATGCCGGGATTTGAACCACTGACCTTCTGCATGCAAGGCAAACACTATCTCCATGCTATCTCTTTGGCCCAGGCTCTTTATTTTCTGTTATTATTTATATATTTAAAAAACGTGGTTTTTGCATGTCAATTTTGTAATCTGACACTTTACTATACAAACCTATTGTTTCTACAAGCTCATATCTATTAGGGCTAAGAACCTATACTTTTTATAATTCAGGGAAGCCTCCCACCCTGAGCTTGTGTCACGTGGACTCAACTTGACTCCATGCGTTTGGACAGTGACAGTCCAATCCAGAACCCCAGATCCCAGAAATAGAACCGACACAGGTTCTAGCAACAGCACCAGGAACCAAACTCCTTCCGAGGAAACTCCGAATGCCATCCCAGCACCAACTTGCACCAGTTTTAACATGACATCCTGACATGAGAAAACGGCAACAACTTGAGTTAAGAGACAGCTGCCCTAAATCACCACCTAATGGTATGATACAATTGAGAGACTTGTCATCCTTTGCCCTAAGCAAAAACCAAAATTGCTATTTATAGAAGACTGACTTTGACAGATATGGTCTGGACAGAACCTATCGAGGGACCAATGAGGAAGTTCCTAGCCTGGGCCTCGGCCTAGAATTTGTACAAAAACACAGATCCCTAATTCCAGAGGTCTGACAACTGCGAATGAGTAGACATTCTGGAACCAGGTTGAAAGACTATGCTAGGCTATGTCCTAGGATCTGAACAAAAACCAAGACCACTAATTACAGAAGATTGATCACAACGGTAATGGAACAGAACTCCTAGAACTATTAAGAAAAACTCTCTCCTAGCCTTCATCCTATGACCTACACAAATAACAAGAGCTCCAGCTACAGAGGGGATGTTATCACCCATATCTGAGTGGAAAGTTTCCTGGCATGATAAAAAGATCTTGGGGTGTTGTAAATGAGTGAGTATGGAGCCTGTAGTTGTTCCTATGGCAGTATGCTTCAAAGACAGAGAAACCTTGTATCTCTTAGGCCAAGGGAATTCCCGTTCTAATTTCCCATATATTTACTGTGCCTATGCAAGAAGAAGGAGGAGGAGAAGGAAGAAGGAGGAGGAGGAAGAGGAGGAAGAAGAAGAAATATAACGTTTTTTTTTTTTAAAAAAAGTCGCTGGTATGTTGTTTTCTCCCATTTTTTGTTTTTCTTTCTTTCTTTTTTTTTTTTTACCATAGCTGATGGTTTTGGTTTTTGCTTTATTCTTTTTTTTTAAATTCTTTTTTTGTACTTTGTTGTTACTCCTTTATTGTTTTTTGTTTTTGTTTTGCTTTGTTACCTTCTTCTTCTTTTTTTCCTTTCCTTCTTCTAAATGGATATCTATAAAACCTAGACGGACTCCTCCTAGTTTTTCTCTTTTATGTTAGCCTTCCCTCCGCCCTCCATGGTACCAAGACCAAACATTATGATCATTTGGTGGAAATAAAAAATGATCAGACTTGAATACCAAATCCAAAGTCAACGACAAAAGAATCAACACCCATTCTACAACAAGCTGTACACGTGGGGAAAAATAACAAGCTGTACACGTGGGGAAAAGTTCCTCTAGCATTACGGTGGGGGGTGAAGGAGGGAGATGTGGGATGCATGCTGGGACCAGGGATGGGGGAGGACAACACTGGTGGTGGGAATGCCCCTCATTCATTGTCACTATGTGCCTTAAATATTGCTGTGAAAGATTTGTAATTCACTTTACCACAATAAAAATTCTAAAACAACGAAACAAAACAAATCTATTGTTTCTAGAAGCTATTTGATAGTCTTAGGATCTTCTAAATATAATTAATTCCATTTGCATACAGAACAAGATTGACTTCTTCCTTTTTTATTGAATGCCCTTGATATCTTTCTCTTACCTGATTGCTATGGCAAATACTTCCAGTACTGTATTAAATAGAAGTGACTATTTGTATTATGTGATACACAGGTGTATACATACACACACATATGTATATACACACACACACACACACACACACACATATATATATATATATGGTTTTGTTTTTGGGAAAGAGATGCTAAGAAGTGGAATTGCTAAATCATATAGAAGATATTTTACTTTTTTTAATAATCTCAATATCATTTTCCATAGAGATTGAACTAGGTGAATTTCACACCAACATTGAATACAATTTCCTTTATCCCACATCCCTTTCAACACTGGTTTTTCCCAGTTTGTTTTTTGACCATCATTCTTACTGGTTTGTGATATTTTTATTATTTGGTGCACATTTCCTAATAAGTGACAAAGAGCACTTCTTCTTTTATTGACTGGATGTTTATTCTCTTCTGAAAAGCTTATTTTCTTATTCACCTCCTTTCCCCATTTTTGATGGGGTTATTGATTTTTGTGCTATAGACTTTTGTGAGTGCTTCATATAGCTTAAATATTAGTTCTTTAGTTAATGTATTGTGTACAAATATTCCCTCCCATTCAATAGGGTGCCTTTTCCGGGGGGGGGGGCGGGAATGGGGAAACTTTCTTTTACTATGCAGAAAATTTTAAAATTGATATAGTTACATTTGTTTATTTTTATCTTCGTTATCATTATCAATGGATTCAAATTATAGAATACATTTTATGCAGACTTAAATAATGTGTATTTACAGTAATACGTAGAGCACCTTCTATTTCCAAATGAACATATATTTTTCCTCTCTACCACTCTTGTTACTTAAATGTCTTGGGAGACACACTTGATTGCAGGGGTCAATTACATATTTGTGGTTTGCTATACATTTTACACTTGTGCTGGGGATCAGAATGAAAAAGTGCTGCTGAGAACTTGTCATTGTGGGGTAGTGCCAGAAATCAAACTGATAGTCAGTGGTCTACTCTTGAGTCATATTTCTGGGATAAATGGCATCATTTTTATTTGTGCTTTCTATTTCTAACTTTTCTTGATAATTGCTTTTTAATTGGTTTCCAGTATGGTATTGTCCAGGCTTGTGAGTATTGGGGACCACTGTCCTGTTGCAGGTTGGGTATTCACATCAGCTTTTAAATCAACAATTTGACCTCTCAACTTTCATGTGGTGATGATGTCTGAGGTTTGTTTGTTTTGGGATAGCATGGTTGTTGTTTATTAGTGTCCATTTTACATCCATCTCTCTCTTTCTTTCTTTCTTTCTTTCTTTCTTTCTTTCTTTCTTTCTTTCTTTCTTTCTTTCTTTCTTTCTTTCTTTCTTTCTTTCTTCCTTCCTTCCTTCCTTCCTTCCTTCCTTCCTTCCTTCCTTCCTTCCTTCCTTCCTTCCTTCCTTCCTTCCTTCCTTCCTTCCTTCCTTCCTTCCTTTCTTTCTTTCTTTCTTTCTTTCTTTCTTTCTTTCTTTCTTTCTTTCTTTCTTTCTTCTTTCTTTCTTTTTTCTTTTTCTTTCTTCTCTCTCTTCTTATTTTTTATTTTTATTTATTTTATTATTATTTTATTTATCTTATCTTTTTATTTTTTCTTTTCTTTTCTTTTGTGCTACTGGTGCTCAGAACTTCTGGTTCTAAACCCAGAGCTCATTCCTGGTGAGTCTCAGGGTACCACATGGGGTTCTGGAGATTGAGCCCAGGCCAGATATGTGCAATGCAAACCACCTGTCTGTGCTTTCATAACAAAATATAGGAAAGTGTCAGTTCAAACCTCAGCATCTTTGCTAAACAATTCAATAATCACAGAAGCTGTGGCTTTAAGTCAAAATCTCAAAGGAACTTAATATTATTTTTTATGGACTTTTTGAATGTCAGTGGAGTTTAGGTATTATGCAACATCATTTCTATTCTAGTTTATGACACATTCTAACCAGAATAATGTCTGGAATATAAAAATAAATAAAGTATTTGAAACAAAAAATAATAAATAAACATTCACTTTTAAGATTTCAGTTGCTTTCTATAAGTGTCATTTTAAAATTCAAGATAGATCTCCCTGAAAATAGTGAAACTTGTAAATGTCTTAAAGATATATAATCTAAGTAACATTTTATTTCAGTAGGCCTAGATAATGTAAAACAAAGTCTTAAAAATAAATTATGTTCTGTATACTTTGGCAATGAATGTTGCAGGAATCCATTAAATACCTACTTCAAACAGAGAAACACTTAAAATGTTGCCTTTAAATAACCAATTTTTCTTGGAATCCAATTTGTTTGTATAAATCTAAGGCAAGGATTGTCACCGAGGAGAAAGATTCTAGTATATATTTAGGAAGAGTTAGCTGAGAATAAGAATTTAAGAAAAGTTAGTTGAGAATAAGAATTTATGCAACAAAATTGAAGTAAAACTATTTTTATTATAACCAATCTTTATTATTTTCAAACATACAATATGTACTTACTATTTAACTATTTAAATTGATATTATTATTCTTTGAATAAAATAAGGAAATATATCTCTTGGTTACATTGTGGCCTGAATTACGCCTCTCCCAAAAAACATGCAACAAGTTACACACGTGTTTAATTTAATAGTTGGAGATTTCACAGAGTCATGAGTTAAAACTGTGATTGGCAGAGAGCCCTACTAGGAAGGTAGAAACAAAGTAAGAAATAAAAACAAGTAGAAACAGGCATGTAATCAGGAACATACAATTGGGGAGATGATGCATCTTAAGGTGTATATTTTATTTTATTTTATTTTATTTTATTTTATTTTATTTTATTTTATTTTATTTTATTTTATTGGTTATGGGTCACACCCGGCAGTGCTCAGGGGTTACTCCTGGCTCCAGGCTCAGAAATCGCTCCTGGCAGGCTCAGGGGACCATATGGGATGCCAGGATTCGAACCACAGACCTCTGCACACAAGGCAAATGCCTTACTTCCATGCTATCTCTCCGGCCCCATATTTTATTTTTTTAAATTTCTTAGTTTCTTATTTCAGTTTAGAAAATTTTGGCCATTTTTTGTAGGAAACCAAATGAAACTACTATTCAGAACAAATATTTTACATTTATTCCACTATTATTTTAAAAACACCCCCCCCCAAAAAAAACTAGGCTTATATAACATGTAGAATTTCTCCATATATCTTCCTTAGAGTATTTCTTTTAAGAGAGCTCTTTATTATTTTAATAGTTTGCTTGAGCTACCAGAACTGCCATTTAGATGGGAGAGTGGATGGTGCATTGTTTAGTATACTACGAAATATGTACAAATTGGATCTACATTCAGCTATTTTGAAGTGGACTGGGTGGGTATTGGAGTAACTCATTCAAATGCTTTATGTAGTAATTTTGCTTAATGCTCTAATTTAGTTTCTAAGGCATATCTTGCAAAGCAAATGGCAATGCCTTTATGTGTTGGAAGGGGTTGCTGATTTGTGCTAAAAGCCACTTCTTGTTGAGAAGGAAAGAACTTGAGGATGCTCTTTTCCCTTACCAAGCTTCTTTCTAAACATTTTTATTGTCTTTGTCTTAAAAATACATACTTTAAATATATAATCATTTTTATGTTTTAAATAATTTATTTAAGCATAATGGTTGCAAACATGTTCATAACTGGATTTTAGCAATAAAATACACACTCCCCTGTTGTGTATGTAAATATTTTAGGGGATTACTATGTTACTCACCCTAACCTGATTGGTGATTGTGCCCTACCCTAGGATGTGACCTGGCATTCTGCCCCCACCCTAGGGTAGTACCTGATTCTGCTTCCACCATTGGTTGGTATCTGATCCCACCATTGGGTGGTACTGATTCTGGGGGATAAAAACAAGGGTCTGTGGAAGGCGAGAGGCTTTTTGGCTGGAACTGAGGCTGAGTCTTTGGACTTCAGTCTTGTCCACCGAATAAAGCTAATATTTCCACAAGCCTGACTGTCTGCGAGCTGTTTACCCGCCATTTCACCTCAGAACCGTCAGCTAGACAGGGTGGCAGACGCGTGCTGGAAGAGAAAGGCCTCATCCTCCATCCCTCCATCAGTCAACCTCTTCAGGGGCTGACTTGCAATACTCCCCCATATTTCTACCTTCCCCCAATCCCTTGCCTATCTTCAATACAAGCATAGCAAGGGTTTTGTTTTTGTTTTGTTTGTTGGGCCACATCCTGCAATCCTCATGGTTTACTCCTGGTTCTGTGCTTAGAAATCGCTCCTGGCAGGCTTGGACGACCATATGGGATAATAAGAATCAAACCCAGGTTTACCCTGGGCTGGCCACATACAAGGCAAATGCCCTACTGCTATGCTATCTCTCCAGTTCCAACAAATACATACTTTCCTTAGTGTATTGTATCTTTATTAGCAACAGAAAACAAAATGCTTATTAACCTTATTTGTGATATTAAACTTCTTTTATAGTGACCAAGACACAAAGGTTACCCATGGAATGGGAGAAACTATTCACACAATACCCAACTGATAAGGGCTGTAATGTCTAAGATATACAAGCTACTTATTGAATTTAAAAAGAAAAAAACGGGGCCGGCTCGGTGGCGCTAGAGGTGTCTGCCTTGCCAGCGCTAGCCTAGGACAGACTGCGGTTCGATCCCCCGGCGCCCCATATAGTCCCCCAAGCCAGGAGCGACTTCTGAGCTCATAGCCAGGAGTAACCCCTGAGCGTCACTGGGTGTGGCCCAAAACAAACAAACAAAAACATTACATCTAACCCACCCAAAAATGGGGAGAAGAAATTAACAGACATTTCCTCAAAGAAGAAATTTAGATGGCTAAAAGGCACATAAAAAATTCTCCACATTACTGATCATCACAGAGATGCAAATCAATACAACAATGATATATCACCTGACACCAGAGACTGGCACACATCACAAAGAACAAGAACAACCAGTGCTGGCATGGATGGGGGAAGAAAGGGACTTGCATTCACTGTTGGTGGGAATAATGACTGTTATAGATTTTTTTTTTTTTGGAAAACAATATATTTCTAAAAATACCAGAAACTGAGTTCCCATTTGATCCAACAGTACCACTCCTCTGCATATACCCATAAGAACACAAAAACACAATACAAAAATGCCTCTGCTCTCCGATGTTCATTGCAGTACTTTTTACAATAGCCAGAGTCCAGAAACAACCAGGTGCCTGACAATGACAATGACACATGAGTGGCTAAAGAAACTGTGGTACATTTATACAAAGAAAACATTAGGAAAAATGAACTCATGAAATTTGCTTATACATGGATGGATAAGATTATTAGGCTGAGTGAAATGAGTCAGAGAATATGAAAATGACATACAATAATGACAGCGAATAATCTCACTCATTTGTGAAATATAAGAAAAATAAATGACATAGAAAGAAAATGACAAAGAAAAGTACGTGGCATAGAAAAGGACAGAGAATAATCTCACTCATTTGTGGGATATAAGAAAAAATAAAAGACAGTATGGTAATACTATCCAGAGGCAATAGAGAAGAACATCAGGAGGACCACTGTGTGGTAGGAAGCTTGCCCCAAAGAGCAGTGAGTGTAATTAGGGTAGCGAAAAATCCTATGACATTGATAATTGGAAATGATCACACTGGATAAGAGCTGAAGGGGGATAAAGTGATATACATATTACCCCTTCATTAACAATAGTGCAAATCACATTGTCAAAAAGGAAAGTGAAAGAGACAGAGAGAGAGGAGTAAGAAGAGCAAAAAAAACCTACCCCAGATGCATGAAAGGGTAGGGAGTGGGAGGGAAACTGGGACATTGGTGGAGGGAAATGTGTACTGGTGAAGGGTAGTCGTGTACATTTTATGACTGAGACCTTACTATAAACATTTTTGGTAAGCACATGTTAAATAAAGCAATTATATTTAAGTTAAATTTTCTTTTATATTTTTAGTAGCTCAATTTTTTATTTCAAAACCAGTTTTTTTTTTTCTCTTAACTGAGGTATATTTCTAGGGAGGAGAATTAAGCCCAAGCTGTGTGTGTGTGATAAAACCATTTCCCGCCCAGTCTTTCTATTAGTGTCAGAGTAGAGATGGGTTCAAAACAGAACACATGGTCACTTTTCTTATCTTTTTTCACCTGCACATTAAAGAGTCCTTCACAATCTGTCCTTTAGCTCCAGTACTTATTTGCAGACAACTTGGATGTAAGAAGACATTTTCTATCAACTGATAGAGCTATTCCACTAGTAGCCTTTGAACCACTAGCCGTGTCATTAAAGTCTGCCCTATGTGTTGATGTATAGAGACCAAATTTCTTTCCAGTATATATACATATACTGCTTGAAGCAAAAAAAAAATGTGAATGTCTCTTTGATGGTTATTCCTAAATTTGTATCTCTATTTGGATTTTATATTTTTGGGTAGACAGATTAATAGATAGGTAGGTAGGTAGGTAGGTAGGTAGGTAGGTAGGTAGGTAGGTAGGTAGGTAGATAGATAGATAGATAGATTGATTGATTGATTGATAGAATGATAGATAGGTCAACAGACATATACTGAATTTTCCACATAAAATGTCCTCATCTGTTGTGATTCAGGACCAGTATTTCAGGCAGCTAGCAGAGAGAATTGTTGCTTTTCTTTCAGCAGAATCAGATTCATCTGTCCACTCTTTTTTGCTACACCAGATGGCAGCCATACTGCTACACAAAGAGGTCCTTGGGTCACTGGAAGGTTGAAGATGTCCTTCAAGTGTGCTCTAGGGACATGCTTGTTATCTGCATATTCTAGACTCTGTGATCAGTAGTACTTTGGTTACAGAGTATATTTGGACTGTTTAGGGCCTCTGCTAGACCTACTTTTCCTTTCTTTGATCAAGTAACTTGAGCTCTCCTCTTATCCCCTCAAAAATCAAGAAATTTTGCATAGCTCATGCCCTGAACTTAAATTCTTTCTTTTTAAAAACAAATTTCAACCTTCTATTAATTTTTTAACCTACTTAATGTTTATGGCAATGAAGAGACTAAAATGACACCACAATCCTGAATCTGAATGGGTGCATGTGAGAGGTGAGCTGGGTATCTTTTTGGAAAGAGGCATTTTGGAATTTTGGAATGACTATTTGAATTCCTGCATGGTGTATGTATATGTGTGTGTGGGGGGTCACTGTTGCTGCTGACTGGATCTCCCAAAAAATGTTTATAATTCTGCATTGGCAAAGTTTCATTGACTGGTAGGATTTATTCTGTTTCAGTGAATATTTCGATATTAAATGTAAACATTTACCTCAAACATTAAAAAATGATATTTTGTTTCTGAAGTTTATTTCTGTAGTTTGAACATACTGTGTAAGTCCATTTTAGTTTGAAGTTTTGAGTTTTTGTTTTATTTATATTTTGAGTAGGTAATTGTTGAGATTCCTCGCCTTTTGGACTGGTATTACTTTTGGAAAACTCTCAGCTATTCAACTGTTCCTTCTATTCTTTTTTCACCCTCTTTTTCCTGGTATTCTATTATATACAAATAATACCTTTGAAAATACTTCACATTTTAGATTATGATGTTTTCATTGACTTGTTTTCAAGCTTGCTTATCATTTTCTACTTATTTATTTCCAGCCACTGATGAGTCCATCTAAGGCATTCTTCATTTCCATGAAGTAGTTTAGAGTGTCTGCAAGTTGATTTATTTTCTTATTTTTTATTTTGTGCTCCATTCCCCATGCTGCCCAACATGGTATACTCAGGGCAAGGTGGTGAGGTACTGAGTCATATGAATAGTCCTTGGGGAAACATGCACAATGTCAGGGGATCAGGCTAGAGCCTTTAGTCTACAAAGTATGTCATTGCCCCTTAAGTCACATATCTACCATTTAATTTTGTCTTAGAAATTTTATTTCTCTGCATAGTTAAACCATCTTCATTATATCCCCTTAACACCTCAAAGTGATTTAAATGATCTAATACTTTTGATTCCTCCACTCAGATGTCCTTTGTCTATGCTTGCTTTAACTCTTTGTCTTATAGTATTGTTGAAGTGTGTTTTAGGTATGGTGTGTTTATTAAAAAGTGTGTTTTTTATTTAGAAGTGTGTTTATTTAGTTTTTATTTAGAAGTGTGTTTTGAATATAGTTTTATTTAGAAGTGCGTTTTAAATACAGTTTTCTTTAGAATTAACTATATGCTTTGGCTTCTGTATGAACTTGCTTAAGAGTTCTAATTGACAGAAGTCCAGTCTTGACAGGCCTAGACTATAACCAGTGAAACAAACAACTTACTGGACAGGGTGGGCCCTGTCAATTGAGAAACTATAGAGATAAAGATTAAGTTAGGCCGAGGTCTGTAGCTATCTTTACCCTGCACCCGCATGAAGGACTAAAGGCTGGAATGCTTGCCCTTGCTTCTAGGGGTGGTTTAATTTTAAGTAATACAAGATGATGCAGGTACATTTATGATATATTACCTTAGAAGGATACTTATAATATGAGACAGTGTGAAACAATAAGCTTAAAATAATAGGATAGGAATTAATACCACTTTATAGCTTTTGGAATGGGCTTGTTGTCATATAAATTTCTCAGAGATCAGGCTTCTTTGATCAGCCTTACCCTCACAGATGACAACAGAATAAACTTTTTGCCATGGGAATCCACCATGCCAGATCAAGACTCTTCCAAGGGGCCACCTGGCTCCACCCTGCCGAATCAGGACATCTGGCAGGTACAGGCTGTATCTGTGTAGAACACCAGGGTGTGAGCAAGGGTAACTGATGTCATTGGAGTTCTGAATATGTTAAGAATGTGTCCCTTTTCTTCCTTGCATTCTTGGTTGTTTTCAAATTGTAACACTTGTATAAACCGTTGTATAAACCAATTCCATTATAAATACAATTCCATTGTATAAACCAAATGGAATGTTTGAAGTTTGAAAACTTATTGGCATATAAAACCCTATAAAACCCCAAGGTCTCTGAGGCTCAGGGTTCCACCAATGGACCTACTGTGTTAGGAGATGTTTGACCCCAGAGCTCTGGTGAATCAATCCTGCGTGTTCTTGCTTACTGTAAGTGGCTATTTGTCTCCCTTTCTGGAATTTGGAGTGGTGGGTTACCCTGACCTTTAATTAACTTTATTTTTCTGCCTCTTCTTTCTTTCTTTCTTTCTTTCTTTCTTTCTTTCTTTCTTTCTTTCTTTCTTTCTTTCTTTCTTTCTTTCTTTCCTTCCTTCCTTCCTTCCTTCCTTCCTTCCTTCCTTCCTTCCTTCCTTCCTTCCTTCCTTCCTTCCTTCCTTCCTTCCTTCCTTCTTTCTTTCTTTCTTTCTTTCTTTCTTTCTTTCTTTCTTTCTTTCTTTCTTTCTTTCTTTCTTTCTTTCTTTCTTTCTTTCTTTCTCTCTGTTCAGTGATAACTTAGCTGCTACGCCTCTAAATACCTCTTCGTTGAAACAGTCTGAATATCCTCTGGGACACGGAACTGCCAAATAAAGGTCTCTAGGACGGCTTCTGTAAAGACTCCCATGACAGGATAAGGGTGTCACAAATAGGTCTCTCCATATAAAGGTCTATCCCCCTCAGAAGAAAATTCGTACATCGATTCTAGGCACACATTGATTAAAGCAAAACACTGTCCCAAAATATTTGGCAGACACATACATATAAATACACATACACACGCACACACACACATATACCCTACATATATACATATTGGGTACTTGAAAGGTAAATATGCCTTTAATATGTAGTTAACTTGCATGATATGCTATAAGATAAGAGCTGGGCTTGATAAGAGTTTCTATTTCTACTGATTTACCAAAGGAGGAGAGATTTCTGGGGACTGCCTGGGGGCCAACTGTTCATTTTTCTATAGCCAGCACAGTAATATTGAAAGAAAGGCGTTTGGAAGAATTGTGCCATTTGCCAGGCAGATAACTTTCGATCAGTTTCTTTACCTTTTTATCTATAATTTTTAAATGAAATCACTATGAGGTACCCAGTTACCTTTGAGTTTCAATCATACAACATCCAACACCCATCCCTTCACCATTGCATTTCCATCCGTTTCATAAGCACCTCCTCTGAGTGAGGGAAAGAGCTATCCGGCAGGGCTGCCATAGTGCAGGTGTAGCTGGACTTTGCACCCTGATGCCAAATCATCCAGCAGCTGAGTTGCTGGCTTTCGGTTTTGTTTCCTAAAGACTAAACCAACCCACCCTCAGCAGCTGCTGCGTTTCTTTGTCCCTGCGCCACGTTCTGCGTGAGAGCTGCTCCAGCCAACGGAATCGCAGCCCGCTAGGGGGTACTCGATTCTGGGGGGGGTAGAGAAATAACTTACAGTGTTTTCCCACCCTGGGTGGGCCCCAGCGGGAGGCTCGTTTCCAAGGTCAGCCTCGCCCAGTTAGCAGCTAATTGTACAAGTGGGAAAGCGAGGTAGCTGATGACCAACCCTTTGCAACCTCAAAGCGATTCAGAGACCAGAGGGGAGGAGGTTCGCCTGCATCCTTTGGCACCCGCACATCCATCCAGAGGTGCTTGGGCAGCAGCTGGCCTGCACATCTGGATGCAGCAGCAGCAGCTCCCTTCCCTGCGCGCGCACGCACACACACACACACACACACACACACACACACACACACACACACACACACACACACACACACACACACACACACACACCCTAGTGTCCGCACGGCTGCATGTATGTGTTCCCCCCTGTGTCCACGTGCGCGTGCGCGCCCTAGTGATTGGGGGGCGCTGGGCTCTGAAGGTGGGGGCGCGGGAAGAAACCCAGCCTGTCTCCGCCCGCCTTCTCCCCGCGGCTGGCTCACTGCGGGCGAACCCACAAGCAATTCGGGGTTTGGGCAGGAGGTGGGCTGGCGGAGGAGGGCAAGAGGCAGGAAGAAAGGAGGGAGGAAGGCTGCGCGCGTGTCTGGAGACTGTTTATTGTCTGCCGCCAGTTTTGCGCACCATCTGGGGCCCGGGCGACTGTCGGGGTCGGGAGCGAGCAGGTCGCGGGGGACAATTTTGCGGGTGGGGGAGGGAGGCGAGACCTTGATTTCCACCAATCGGGGCGCCCGTCTGCTTGGTGCGGCGCAGAGGAAGGCTGCGGCGCGGCCGCTGAATGAAAGTGATGCTGATGCGAGCGAGTTCTTGGCTTCCCGGGCCGGGCATGGGGGGCGCGGGGCTGGCCTGACAGCCTGGAAATTTCCTAGGACTTGGCACGGTGAGAAGCGCATCTGGGGCGGGCTCTGGAGTCCCCCCCCACCCCAATTCCACCCTACCCCCCTGCCAAATCCCCCAGGCGCAGAGGCGCGGGAGGAAGGCAGGAGCCAAGGGCACCGGAGCATCTCCAGGCAAGGGACGGGGACACCTTGGTGTGGACCGGAGATGCGCATTGGAGAGCCGAGGCCGGGCTGGAGCCCCAGCTCTGGGAGACCGACCTGAGCGCTTGCCTTCAGCAGGGGAAGGCACCATGGACATAGCTCGTGACTTGTTGTCCCCCAGACACTTCCCCTAAAAAAAGACATCGTGGAAAAGTTGCTTGCAAGAATTTCCACCCGCTCCTCCAGGAGGGCTGCTGGAGCCACTGTGGTCTTACGGAGTGAGCGCGCGTGCAAAGGAGAAAGAAAGACGAAGGTGTGTTTTTAGTGTGTGCATGGGGGGTTGGCCCTGGGCGCCCCCCCGCTGCTGCAGCCTCGCCCTAAGACTCTGGTGAGACTCTGGCCTGGCCTCCCCGCCAGGGACCCCCGGGTGGCGATGAGCCCCTGTGGGAGAGCCTGGAGACACCAGTCCAGAGGAGCCATGGCAGTTCTGGCGTGGAAGTGTCCAAGGACCCGGCTGCCTGTGGGTGCCAGTGCTCTCTGCATCGTGGTGCTCTGCTGGCTCTACATCTTCCCGGTGTATCGGCTGCCAAATGAGAAGGAGATCGTACAGGGCGTCCTGCAACAGGGCACTGCTTGGAGGAGGAACCAGACAGCCGCCAAAGTCTTCAGGTACTCAGTCCTGCCCTGACCTTTCCTTCCCCGGTCAGGGGACAGGGTCACCTCCTTTACTCTGTCTTCCTGTCCCTGGCCTTTCTGTGTCATTTCCAAGGTAGCACCTGCAGCAGAAGGCCCTTCCTTCCGTATCCTTCAACCCCACATATGTCCAAAAAAAAAAAAAAAAAAAGCCTTTGCACATCTTTCCAAACCTAAGTTTTGTTCAACGGTTTGATTGGGAAGGAAAAGCCAGGCTAACTTTATTAGTTTGAGCAGGCTAACCTTGCTCCTATGAGAATGTGTGTTAGGTTTGAGGAAAGCTTGAGACTGTAGAGGGGAAAAGTAGCAGGAAGGAGACTTGCATCCCGGTGGGAGAAATGTTTTGGTAACATAAGAACTAATGAGGAAATAATGGGCAAGCCAGGAGCTTTGAATATATAGACCCCTTTGGGACCACAGTTTCACATATCAAACCAAATATACTGACATCCTACCAAGAACCAAGATCTGGGGTTTCAACAGCTGGACTTTCTATGTCCACCTCCAAAGGTAAACAAACAGGGACTCTCTGGGATGGTGTTGTTTTCCCAAGGTCATGTACCTTGCAAGGGTGGAAGCTGTGCCTCTCACCCCATCAGGCTCCAAAACACCCAGTTCTTATGCCTGACTTAGCATGGGTAGGTGCTTTGTGAAGGGAGGGAAACATGCTTGGTAGGGAGTTGGAATCAAAAAGCAAAACACTAAAACCAGGTAGGAAGTCCGAAGAGGTCTGCACAGAAGTGTGAAAGAATTACACAGAGGTTATAGTTGCTCTCCCTTTCTGGGGTTTCAGCTTAAATAAGTTCCTAAGTTCCTGACACAGAAAGGGAAAGCTCTTTTCTCTCTTCTCTCTTTTCCTTTTCCTGGGATTTAATGAGGAGACACTCCGCATCCCTCCCGACCCCCCAACCTGCTGCTGGTTGTTGCTACTTTGTGTGTCCCAAGGATTGAATTTTGACTTTTCCTATGATTGTAGTGGTTTGAATACAGACTTCTTTCCTGTGTTCTGCTAGGACCTTTTCAAGCAGTGCATGGTGTAAGTAAAATCCAAGTGACACACTTTTGACTGCTGTTAGCTACGAATGTTCAGAAATACCTATAAATTAAAACTTTTTAAAACATATGGCTTCCCTCCCCTTCTTGGGCCTGCTCACACAAAGGAGGGCAGAGAGACAACCAATTCTTTCAGAGGAAGGTGAAAGCTGAATTTAGACCTGAGTTATTAGCATTGGGAGGGAAGTCTCTCTTTTTAGAATTCTATTGTCAATAAATTTAAAAGTAACCTTAGTCCCTTTAAAAGTAGATACCAATTTTTTTTTACCTTTATGGTATTGATTATTAGAATCAAAGTCTTTGTAAACAGCTAGTTGTATCCAGCAAATTTTTTTAAATCTAAAAACAGAAGGCATTTTTATTTCAAGCAATAAGAAAACGAGTTAAGAACTTGCCCTTGGTCTTTAGTAAAAAGAGAGCCCCCTCCTTTTCTTTCTTTTTTTATGTTTGTAGAAGAGATAGAATGATTTGCTAAAGAATATATTTATTTAGACTAGAGAGATACTATAGCAGGAAGGATGTTTGATTCCATGCAAGTTAGATACCCAGCACCCCATATAGTCCTCCTAGCACTGCAAAGAATAATTTCTGAGTATAGAGCCAAGAGTAATGCTTGACCATAGCTGGCTATGGCCCCCAACCCCCCCAAAAACAAACAAGAAAATATTTCATTGGTGAATATAATCAAGTGAAAAATGCTTCATCTTCTGAAACCCAGGCTGATGTTTCTGAGACACATTAGCTTTGTTATTTTGAGCCTTCAATATGCTGTCATTTGGTCTAATCTCTTTGTGCTAAGAATTTTATTTATTAAAACCTATATGCTATAAAGACTACCAAAATACATAATCCTCAAACTTAGAATTTAGGATTTTTGTAAGAGGCATCATTGGTGATGGGAGAATTTAGGCCTTAGAGCTAGGATCCTGTATCTTTTAGCTTCTCTCTTTCATGACTAGATAAATTACACTTTCCTTGACAAGTTGCTTTATCTCTTTGAGTTTAGTCTCTTCCCCTTTCCTTCTTTTGTATACTGGGAATTACATATGAACTCTGTTGCTGAGCTAAATCTGAAGCCCTAGTTTCCTTATTTACATATTGGGATAATAGCATCTGCCTTGTAGGGCTAGAATTCCAAAAATAACAAACCCCAAGCACCCTGATTCTTTCAATGGATGGTGTTATTATAATTGTTATAAATGATAATTTCTGTACATGTTTCAGCATAAGATCAGCAGGCACGCTTATAAGAATTTTTAATACTGGGGCCAGAGAGATAGAATAGTGGGTAAGATGCTTGCCTTACAGGTCTGAGTTTGATCTCGGTACCCCATTTTGGTTCTGTCATTTTCCCTCCTTCCCCAAACCCACCAGAAATATTCTCTATGCTTAGAGCCAGGAGCATGCCCTAAACTCAGATGGTTGTGACCCCCCAAACAAACAAAAAATTTATATATATTTTTATGTCATCTGGTAAATTTTCAGAGGAACATTATTGGTTCATAGTTTGCTGTCACTGCCCCCATAGTTAAAATACAATAATACAATAACTAATAGGAATGGGCAATTTCTGTTTATTGTTTAAAAGATTGTATTTTAAGTAACATGATTACAATTGTATTAATTGTAATGATTCTGATGTACAAAGTTACGACACCTCCACCACTACCAAAGTTCCAAAAAGCTTCCACTATCCTTATGTCACTTCCAGTTGCTTCTTACTATGGGACCCCACTGTTTGGTTACCTGAAACTATACTCTGAGTTCAGGATTTGTTAAAGGATGCTGTCAATTTCCTTGCCTTTTTATATGCCACATGGGCGAGAGATCAGCTGGCATTTGTCTTTTTGGGGGGACTGGGGAGTTTTTTTTATGGGGCTGGGGAGTTTTAAAAGACAATAAATGTTTCATGATTTCAGTTATAAACTTATCTTACTTTGATAAAATTTATTTTTAGACATCTTGCCTATTTACAATGCGGGTAAGTGTTGTGTCTTTGTTAAGTGTTGAGTAGAGTAGCCCAGTCTTTCTTATGTTAAGGAGGCACAACTTTGTCAAACAAGTAACTATGTTTTCTACTCTGCAGTATTTAATGCACAATACAACAGCATATACATACATGTGCGATTTGTGCTTTTTGTATGGAGATTGATGCATATGGATAGTGCGCACAGCATACAAATAACTGCAGTCACTCAACCATTATTTAATGAGTGACTGCATCACACCAGATGTGATTTAGCATGGGGGACAGCAATGAGCAGAAAGGATAGATTCCTCTGAGACAGCTTAACCTCCTACTGGGAAGCTACTGGCAAAACAAGTGAAGAAATATTATGACTTAAAGTACATTCAGATGCTCTGAGGACAAAAGAACATGTTTCACTTTGTTTATAAATACCCAAATTCCCAGAGTATTTTGCTCTCCGTGCTTTCGTGATTTTCTTTTTCTACCTCAGAACTTAAATTATCAAAGAGAACTTTGACAATTGCTACCAGATAGGTAAAGAAGTAGCAAAGCTGCAAATTTTGAACTACTAGGAAGTTTTTTTCTAAAATTCACATGGTATTCAAAAACTAACTCAGTTGACCCTAAATTGCAACTTAAGAAAGTCTCATTACCATTACAGCTCTTGTTCCTGATTGAATAGTCAAGTAGTATAGGGAAACAGCTAAAGAGGTTTTTGTCCTGTCTCTCTGAATCTCACCTACTTATTTTACTTCTTGCTCCAAAATAAAATTCAACTCAACATCTTATTTTTGTCCCTTAAAATAGTCTCTAAGATCAACAAGAAAAACAACAACAATTTAAAGTACTTATTATCTGTGTGGCACCCTGCTACATGTTTAAAATGTGTTGTTTTATAATTTCCCTAAGATATGTGTATGAAATTTATACAATATTTTTCACGTTTATAAAATAAGTTTGTCTTAACTTCAAGCCTCTGGTCCCCACATTTTGTGGACTTATTATAATTACTATGAGACAAGTTCATATAATTACAATGAAATAATCAGCCAGATTATTATCAATAATGGAAAAATGCTGTTATAGTGATATATAACAGCAGAAGGAAGTACCAGGCAGATCTAACAGCAAAAGTCAAAGTGGAGAGATGTGGCAGTGCCTGATATGTTTCCTGTGTGATAACTTATTAAGTTTCTCCTGGAGAATACAGTATAGCAGTAGCATGGGAAGTGAGTGCAGGCCAGATCAGAATGATTGAGTGACTCCTATATATATGACTCATATATATATGACTCCTAAGAAGTGGACAAGCAAGAATTCTAGAGATAAGTCTGTATGTTAGCTAAGAGCTAATTTATCTCAGTTGTACTGGTAAATTTCAGTTGGTAGGTTTTACACTCCAAATTGCTTTGAAAATCCTATTTACAGTGTTACAGCTCTTTTAGAATTTGTTTAGCAGGCCTTCTGGTCTCTACCGGAATGCCCCCCAAAAAAGAAAAAAATGAAGATCCTATTTACTTTTGGGTGGAGACTACTATTTGTTTTGGGGTCACACCCAGGGATGCTCAGTGGTTATTGGCTCTGTGCTCAGAAATCATTCTTGGTGGCATTTGGAGTGACTATAGAGAATGGCAGAAATTTAACCCAAGTTACTGGTATGCTATTTATTACTCTGGCCCACAGTGACCACAATTTTATGTTCCTCTTCCATTTTCTAGTTTCTGATAATACACTACTCGAAGCACTTGTTACTTTGTGTGACTTTTTTTTTTCTGTTTCTATTTTTAAAGATATAGATATCAGAAGTTTTTAGGTAATCCCACACCTACCTGGTGGCCAAAGGGCCCAGAGCTGGTTGGAGAGATAGTCCAGTGGGGGCAGAACATGTCTTGAATATGGCTGACCTGTTTCAATATCTGGCACCTCCATGTAGTCCCTGGAGCACTGATGGGAGTGAGCCTGGAATACTTTTGGGTGTGTTCCTAAAATAAAAAAGTGGGCCACGGAGGCCAGGGGTCAGGTTAGAACAGATGAAAAGTAGGTGCATCCATCTGTGAAAGCCAGGTTGTGATAATTGTATGTCTGTCTCTTTGCCTGAAATGCTTTTCCTTCAAGGCCACATCTTCTTGACATGTTGCCACTTTCTACTCAACTCACTTTTTTTCAGTGGTTTAGAGCAAAGGTGAAGAAGTTAGCTGTGCTCAAACCCTAAGCCCACCACTATAATTAATGTCTATTCTTGAACAAGTCAACCTTTTTTATATTTCTTACTCAGTAAAACATGATTTCTTATAAAATCTTTGTGCTTGTTTAGAACAGATTACATATTGGAAACTTAGAATTTTTTTCTGGCATATATAGTGCTTAATCTATGTTCACTCTCCAAACTTTACTATTTTGTCCTTCCTTCCCAGGCTGTGTAAAACATTTTAGGTATTTTAAATTTAAGTATCAAGTACATATTATTGTCTTTCTTTTCATCTATCAAAAATATCTATTGCCATGTGTCTACCACTGTTAACCATAGAAGTAAAATAAAAATAAAATAATAAGATTAAAAAAATTCTTACTTTCTTAAAATGTACTGATAAATAAGGACAGACATAATAAACAGAGATGCAACAATCTGGTGCATTTTTTTCATGCTGAGATAAAAGTACTGGTTTATTGAGCAGAAATTTCTGCCATTTTATTTCTATTCCTATTCCCAGAACTTAGCGCAGACCCTGGAGCTCTTGTTTTGATTGACTTTCTGTGTACTTGGGTGGTGTAGGGATGTGTGGAACTAGATAGTCAAAAACTCTGTTAGAAGGCCCAGTGCTGTATGGCAGTGTGTGGGGATCAAATATCAGGCATTCTCTCTGTGGTCAGAGTTCCTGCTCTAATGTAGAACTTCCTATTTTCCACATGGCCTATGGTCCTTTGTTATAATGTGAAGGGCTGTCCTTCCACATTAACAGAGGTTTAGCAACATCCATAGCCTCTTTCTACTATATTAAGCAACCATAAATGTATCTAGACTTGGGGTCAGAGTGTTAGGACAGCAGTGAGGCGTTTGTCTTGCACGTGGCCCAACACCACTGGATATTGGCTCATATTGCCTATATGGTCCTCTGAGCCTGCCAGGGGCATTCTGCCGTTGAGCACAGAGTCAGGAGTAACCCCTGAGTGCCTCTGGGTGTGACTCCAAAACCAAACCAAACCAAACCAAACAAAAATGTGTCTAGACTTAGCTGAATGTCCTGGGAGATAAAACTGTTATGGGTTGGTACCCTTTGCCTTATTAGTTCATTATTTGTTTTAAAGGCCGATGTTAATTTGTTCCCTTTCCTTTGTGCTGCTGTTCTTATCTAATGGAATATTCTGACTCACATAGTTCCTCTATTTCAGATGAACAAGGAATGTCTTTAGTTCCTCTATTTCAGCTGAAAAGGGAAGTCCTTCCCTGTACAGGATTTTTCAGTTTTATCTTCGGGCTAACACCCGCTGTCTATGGGGAAATTATAGAGTGAAAAAATACTTTACAGTGGCTTTACTGAAAACTTGGGACCACTGTGGCCTTAGGGCTTTGGTTCTCACACTGGTCTGTGCTGTGCTGGTATCTTCAGGCATGTAGAATTTGGTTGCACGCACTCTTTAGCTCTGGGAGTTCCTTTGCAATAATGTCCTTGATTGTTGATACTTTATGGAGATTTTCTTCCTGTGTCTCTGTGGCTTTAATGATTCTTATATTATTTCTGTTGAGTTTATCAAAGACTTCTATTTTTATCTGTTCACATTCTTTGAGAATTTTTTTCATTGTTTGATCATTTGTTTTGATGTGTTTTGCAACCTCTTCTGTTGTATGGAGTTGTTATACATCTCATCTTCCAGCTCATTGATTCAGTCTTCAGTCACTGTTCCTCTGTTGGAGAGACTTTCCATCAGATTTATATTTTGCCTATCCTGTTTTTTAGCCCTGTTATTTCAGCTTGAAGTTTTCTTATTTCTATTCTCAGATCTTCTTGATTCTGAGTTCTATGAACATTTTCTATATTTTTTCTCTGAAGTCTTTATCTGATATGGTAAGTAAATGGTTGGTACTTCTTGTGTCATGGGAGCTACCATCTTCATTTTCTGTGCATGGTGGGTCCTGCATTATTTCCACATTGCTGTGGTCAAAGTGTGTTGTTTTCTATGTCCCATGCTGGTTTTCCTTGAGTAGGAGTAGAATACTACAGAGTGAAGCGTAGTGGCTGTGTTTCACTGGATCTTTGTCTTTGACTTGGATTCTGTTTCTCATCTGGGCACTGCCAACATCTTTCTTTTTTCTTAAAAAAAAAACAAAAAAAACCTTCCTTCTTCTATTCCTTGTTTTTATTTTTTCAATAACTTTATTTTTACTTACTGCTCATGTCAAAGTGAAGTTCTTTTGGAGGAATCCTCAGTCTTGGAGCCACAGGCCTGATCTTGTGACCATTATCCAGTTCATTCAGTTTTCCTGTATAGGAAAAGAACAGACTTGCAATAAAACCTCTTGGACAATAATTGATCACATTTTTGTTTGTTGATTTGATTAAAATTTTAAAATATTTAGATACTTGCACTTTTGTCTTCTGCCTGGAAAATGAAAATAGTTAGAGTGTCTTCAATAAATATTAAATGAAATATTTTATTTTTTTTTCAACTTGGAAGCCTGTTGATCTTAATTTGGGAGAGAAGCAAGCAGAAAATTCAGGATCTATTGAAAATAATGTATGTCAGTGTAGATTTTATTTTATTTGGTCTTTGACCAAGTTGGGTATTGTCTTGTAAGTAATGCTAACTATATATTTTTAATGAAGTACCTCATTCATTTCTAGTAAATTATGATACTTCTTAGCTATTGATTTAATTTTGACTCTGTCAAGAGCTATGTGAACTTGGGTAAGTTGCTTGACTTCTTATTTCTTTGTTTTGTCATGTGAAAAAGTATTAAATTATTAACTCATTTCATAGGTTATGGTGATAATTGAGATATTAGTGTTGAATTCATAGCCATCTTCATCTGGCAGAAAGAGTTGATGAGAAGCTGGTTCTCATCTATATAGAGTTCAGGCTTTGCAGTTCTTGATAATTAAGTTTTGAATTTATTTATTTATTTTTTAAATATATAAAATCTTTATTTAAGCACCATGATTACAAGCATGATTGTAGTTGGGTTTCAGTCATAAACAGAACACTCCCTTCACCAGTGCAACATTCCCACCACTAATGCCTCCTCCCTTCCCAACCCTTGCCTGTATTTGAGACAGGCATTCTACTTCTCTCATTCTTTTAGATTGTCATGACAGTTGTTAGTATAGTTATTTCCCTAAGTGCATCACTACTCTTTGTGTAGAGCTTCATATTGTGAGCCGGTCCTTATGACCCTCATAGTCTTCTATTTGCTTCTGTCATTTGTTAACTTTGTGATCTTTGAAAAATTTACTTAATCATTTTGAGTCCTAGGTGGGTGGAAATTCTTACTTCAAGAAGGTTAAATGACTAATTCTTACTACATATTATGTCATAATGATGAGAAAAGCTTCTCTCAGGAACAAGTCATATGTCCCTAACTTATATTTCAATAATAGAATATGTGATCTTGTAATGTACCTACTTCTTAGTGTTAGAACTCGAGTCTGTAACTTGCCCAGCAAGTCCATCCACAAATCACCTGCCCAATAATTAATTAATTCATTAAACATTTACCAAGTGCCTAGTGTCTACCAGTTAAGTGCTAAAATATGATGAAATCATTGTTCCTGATTTTTATAGAAGTTATAGTATAATGTCTAGTCTAATGTCATTTAGCAGTCTCAGTCAGAAAACTAAATATGGTGTTTTCTCAAGAATTATAGTCTGTCTGTTTTGGATAATTTTGCTGGATTGCAAAGAGATTGATTTTTTTTTCTATTTCTTTCAGACTGTCTTCTAGCTATAGGATGGGATAGCAAGAAAGCAGCTCAAACCACAGAAGTTCTGTCATTCCTTAAATTAGGTGCCAAGAGAAATCTGAATTCAGAGCACACTCTCCATTATTCAGGGACAGTGATAGAGTTTATAACAAGACTTTCATATCATTATAATGGGAAGTCTTTTTTTTAAACAAAGTGCCTGTTTAAATATTAATCTACAGATATATTCATGCTTTTAGTCTCTCCTACTTCTTTAAGATTTTATAGTTTTTTTGGTCACAATTTGGAAATAATAAATACTGTAGAAAAATTATAAATGTGGTAAAAATGGAAAAACTCTTATGGAACTATTAGAAAAACTCATACTTTCTTCTTTTAGAAGTACTCATTGTGAACATTTCCTTTTGTGCATATTTGCATGTTACTATTAAATTGTCTATCTTGTTTGCTTTTTATGTACTTTATTTACTCAACACCATTTCTTTATTATTTTCTCATATAATTAACATTTTAAAAGCTTATGGTAAAATTGCTTTAGGATTTTTTTATTCAAATATTTACTCTTAGTTTCTTTAGTGTTAGCATATCAGTGGTACCATACCAAATGACTTTCTTTAATGGGATCCTTAAAAATAATACTAAAATTTGCATGTTATATATGTTATTTAATTATTTAATAATTAATTAATAATTAAATAATTATAAGTAATTATTCATTTAAGTTTGGTAAATACTAGGCATTGGAAGCAAAATCAGAGCAATAGCACAGTGGGGAGGGCTTTTGCCTTGTATATGGTCAACTTGGATTAGATTCTTGGCATCCTATATGGTCCCCTGAGCACCACCAGGAATGAATCTTAAGCTAAAGCCAGGAGTAACTAGTGAGCACTGTTGGTGTGGCCAAAAACTTAAAAAAAAGATAAGAAAATAAAATTAAAAAAAGAATTATTTTTAAGTTGAATTTAATAAAAAAAATGCTGTTTTCCTTTGTAGGAATGACTTATTTGGGGCCAGAGATATGGTATAGAGGTTAAGGTTAACTTTCATAAGGGTGAGCCAGTTCAGTCTACTGGACTGACCTTCCATACATCAGCAGAAATAAGTCTAAGCACTGCCAGATGTGGCCCCCCAAACCAAAACTAAATCAAAACAAACCAAACCAAAATCATACAAAAAATGATTTTATAGTGGTTACTGTTGCTAATATTTTGGGACAAGTTCTTCTAGACCTCTCAATGCTTTGTGTATATAAAACAAAAATACAGCGAATACAACAATATATCATGACTAATTTTTATAGTAATAGTGTATGTAGAACTACATCACCCCCTTTTTAATGACTATAAAATTTTTACTTAGTTAAGACTTTATGTAATGAGATTTTTTTATTTAACCAACTTTATTACATACATTATTGTATTTGGGTTTCAGTCATGTAAAGAACACCACCCATCACCAGTGCAACATTCCCATCACCAATGTCCCAAAACAGCCAAGATACCCTTCAACAGATGAATGGCTAAAGAAACTGTGGTACATATACACAATGGAATATTATGCAACTGCCAGGAGAGATGAAGTCATGAAATATTTCTATTCATGGATGTACATGGAATCTATTATGCTGAGTGAAATAAATCAGAGAGAGAAAGACACAGAATGGTGGGGAGGAGAAAGATGTAATGAGATTTTTATTTTCTTTTTGTTTGTTTTTTGTTTGATTTTTGGGTCACACCCAGTGACTCTCAGGGGTTACTCCTGGCTATATGCTCAGAAATTGCTCCTGGCTTGGGGGACCATATGGGGTGCCAGGGCATCAAATCATGGTCTGTCCTTGGCTAGCGCTGGCAAGGCAGATGCCTTAACGCTCCATGCCACTGCTCTGGCCCCTGTAATGAGATTTTTAAGGATTTTTTTTAAAGATGTAAGATATTTTAAGGAAAGAAAAAAATCTATGGACAACAAATGACTCCACCATTATTAGGTCTTCATGCTATAATTTCTCACTTTTATAAATAATGATGTGATTAATGTCCTTGTGTGTGCATGTTGAACACTTGTTTCTTTTCTTTTTTGGGGGGGGGCACTCCCGTTTGATGCTCAGGGGTTACTCCTGGCTAAGAGCTCAGAAATTGCCCCTGGCTTGGGGGGACCATATGGGACGCCAGGGGATCGAACTGCAGTCCTTCTTTGGCTAGCGCTTGCAAGGCAGACACCTTACCTCTAGCGCCACCTCGCCGGCCCCTATTTGCGACCCCCAGAGGAGACCCCCGACCCACGGGGATGAGGTGAAGAGGGTCACTACTAATTTGGTGGGTTGTCATGAGTAGACCCGATCTATAAAACAAACTTAAGAGGTTAAGAGGAATGCTCAAGACAACAGATGCTGTTCAAAACCGTTTATTGTAAGGGGTGGCTAGTTTTTATAGGCAGATGCATGGGGGAAATTCAAACACACCAATCATCATTTCGGGCAAGGAATATTTCCAAATATGACAGAGGCAAAGCACGATTTGTTTTTCAGTATCTACATAAGCCAGGGGAGGAGTTGGGATAAAGAGTTTGTGAGCCAACATTCCAACCTTATCAGTTACTTAAAAATGTTACAAGACAGGATCTAAAAACTTTGTTTAGCCAACAGATCTAAAAGAAGCTGCTAATCTTTTGCTAGTTTTAACTGTTACAAAGACAGACTGTTCTGTTTATGTTGCTTCCTCCTGGCTATGCCATCAGGCTGCTTTGTGTAAATTTTAACTTTTGAGGTTAGCCATATCCTTTGTCATCAGGGCATGAGTGCCTCTTGTCACATAGGCAACAAGGTCAGGGGCTTCTGAGACACCATTTTGTTCTAGGTTCTATCAGCTCCCCACAGTTCCCCCTTCTCTATATAGTAAAAGGAAAAAATGAGTGAATGGGTGGAGTGCCTGTTTTAGGTTACTTGGTGTGCTTCCAGTTCTGGACATGGCGAAAAAAGGTTCGAACCAGGTTTTGCCGGAAACGTTTGGGGGGCCATGTTTGCTCCCAGTGTCTGACACCAAGCTATCCCCGTCTTAAGCATCTCTACAGCCTGGAACAGAGTGAATGCGGGTGCTTGGCCAGGTACTCAAACTCCTGAAAGCTCAGTGGTTGAAATGCAGGTTTATCCAAAACCTTGTGTCCTTCAGGATCGTGCTGAGAGAGCTGCTGATAGCGAACCTCTATCTGATTCTTAACAAAACTTGTGAAGCGACGGAATGCCCAGGGGCCAAAGGAAATAAGCAGCAAAAAGCCAATAAAAGGTCCTAATAGGCTAAGTGATTTTTCTTAAACTTCTTAGTTATTATTTTAAAGCTAGATGTTTCTCTCTCTAGCCACAGATCCATATTCTTTTGGCCTTAACTTACACGTAGCAGGAAAGCAAAGTCCAGAAATTCTCCAGGGAAAATTTATCCCCAATGGCCATTGAGTAATCTGGGGTTTACCATCCCCTACACCTTCTGCCATGCTCTCAGAAGGACAAAGCTAGCTTAACACATCATTTTTAACACATGATCTTTAGTTGCAGGATGCCACAGTCTGTCAGCTGCTAAATGACCAGACTTGACCAAGTTGTGAAAAAATTAATTGAAATCTCAAAAATTGATAAGGCTTTGAAAATTGTATTTATCATAAAATTTAGAGATAACAAATAAACAGGCAAAACAAAACAACACTAAACACAACATTTTATACTCATGGCCACTTTCATTCATCACAACACACACATGAACAGACAAAAGTATCGATTCAAAACTTTCATTAGAAAAATTGACCCGGGTAAAATTGGACAAGCGGTTTTAAATATTTAGCCGGCATATTTGTAAGAAAAACAATTTTTTTTTTGTAGAAAAACTTTTCAGTTTTTAGAAGTACTTAATGTAGATGGAGTGAAACTTTGCTGAAAATAAAAGTTTTAAGGTTTAGATTTAGAACAAAACATTTTTAAAATAATTCTAATTTGAAGTTTAAAACATTAAGTAAAATGGTTAGTAAGCAGTTAAAAATTTTTAAGTAAAATGGTTAATGAGCACTGTAGGAGGAGTTTTCACTCTGAAGTATGATATCATCTGCTGTAAATGAACAGGTTTTCTTTAAATTAGTTTTACAGTAGAACAGTAAGACAGCTGCAATAAAATGTTAAAATTTTTATGATTAAACACAAGAGCATGAACTATGATTATTAAAGGTATGAAAAACTGACTTAAAAACAAACAAACAACTGTTCCTACTTTGAAGACTTCAAGTGAATAATTTGTAAAAAATATTATATACCAAATTAACAAAATGTTTAGATCATTATAAAATATAGTTAAAGACATCTGACGCATTTCCACACCTAGAGCTTAAGACCAAAATTATATTTGATACATGTTGTCAACCTGCTTATAAAATTTAGTTACTTTTATAATATTACTTATAAAATTAAATATATATATATATTTTCATCAATACTAAATTTCTTTACTTTGACACAAATATACAAATTTGTATAATGTGCTGACTTTCTGAGTACACTTAAAAGGATAGTTCTTTCAATGCAGAGGTAAAGAACAACCATTGCTGTAGCACAAAATTAAAACCAAGGGTACTATAAAGCACACCTGGGTGTTCACTGTGCAATAAAATTAACTATATTATTTAAAAAGGCTAACTACATCATTTTTCACATAATTTTTTTAAACACCTTAAAAATCAAAATAAATTTTCTAATAGAAATATAAAAGACTCAAATTTTAATACTTGTGTGTCCATTTAAATTTTAAAACACCAAAAGGTTTTTCTTTTACCGATATTTTGTTATTACAAGTCAAGTGACAGAATTATGACCTTGCTCTAAAATTTCTGAGAGGCATGAACAAAGGGAGTTTATTGCTCTTATCTCCCTGTTGCTTTTTCTCCGTAGAGAATTTTTTAACCCTTACAGACCTGAATTTAGAAGGTTTTCTAATTTCCAATGTTTTAATAATTACTTTACAACACTCAATGCACAAAAATTAATAACACAAATGCTTTTAGAAAAGGCACACTTATGCCGCATAATTTAATTCACAAATTTCACAATTATTTGAGGCTTTTTATGAGACACAACAAAATTCTGACAATAATTATCACTATAAATTCCACATGAACAGTTTCTGAATCTTTTTAATTCTACCTCTGCCACTCTCTGCCATATTTAGCAGAGCAATCAAACTTGTAACCACAAAGACACACACGGGCTAGCATTATTTCTGCTGAACTTAAGCCAAATTTTACCAACTTTAAGAGAGAAGTGATATTTTTTTCTCCAAAATTTTTGTCTGCATTAGAATATGCCACATATACACTACCTCTGCATAGATTAAATAGCTTATTATGACATTTTTGAACACTTTTAAAACCTCATAATTTTACCAACTGTGGTCTTTATCTTAGAAAAACATTTTAACTCAGGCTTAAACCTGTTGTCACAACAGAGAGACAACCATAAAAACCTAAGGGAAGTTAGGGCTGCATTCCTGCCCTAAGGGATGGTGGGGTATATGGCCTCTCCCTTGAGCGGGGCCAGGACTTTATCTTTCTGTTTGTGCTGACATGAGGTTTTGATATAAAAAAGGAGAATTTTTAAGACCAGAAGGTAGGGGGTACCTTGTTGTCATTGGCTTGCGACTCTTTTTCTCTTCACATGCATCTTTTAAAAAACTGTATAAACTTATTTGCTGGATAATGAATATCAATTTTTTCCTTAAAAGAGGAACATGCCAAAAGCCAATTATTTGTATTTTGCATCAGCCAATTTATATGCTGTTTTATTTTAAGGTTGAATAGGATAATTAGGTTTATTTTCAAAATATTTTTTACAAAATTTATTACCTGTGCTACATATATTTGACAAAGTGTGAGGCAGAACCTTCCACTGATAATGCAGGGAGGGGTAAATGCCGGTAGCTAAAGAGCATATTTTTGTAAAAAAAAAAAAAAAAAAAGAGGAGGTGTGGGGGGGGGAGACTGAGTCTTCGCAGCAACCTTGGTGATATCGAAATCAGTTAGGGAAGGGTTTCTTTTGGAAAGATCAACAAAAGAACTGGCTCAGGAGCTTTCATGGGAGGCAATTTTTAAGTGTTCCTGTGCATCTTTAAGAATTTGTTCATTTCTGGGATTTCCTTCAGTATTAACTATAATGGATTTTAAAAGATCCCAGTATTGCTGCATAATTTTTCTTTCGGCCTCACTGCCCTGGGTGTTAAAGTGATCAGTGAGTTCAGCCCCAACTTGGTCCCAGGTGCTGCGGACTATCTTTGGTCAAGTTATAACAAACCAAGGGACAAACCTCATGTATAGAAAGCAAAAATTTTATCAAATCCTTTTTCTTAACCTCAGTATTTCTATCTCTTAGTTCCTATTGAATTTCCTTAATGAATTTAGCTTCTTTGCTGATAGTAGTCCCCATTTTTGTGGGACGAATGGGATGGTGATGTTCAGCTAGCTGTTAGACTAACCCTACTCTGCACCACCTGGATGGGGCTTACCTGACGTCTTATGAGTGGGCTCCGGACTCGTCGCACAGCTGCCATCCGATTGGTGGTCTATTTTCGTGCCCCACATTGGGCGCCAGTTGCAACCCCCAGAGGAGACCCCCGACCCGCGGGGATGAGGTGAAGAGGGTCGCTACTAATTTGGTGGGTTGTCATGAGTAGACCTGATCTATAAAACAAACTTAAGAGGTTAAGAGGAATGCTCAAGACAACAGATGCTGTTCAAAACCGTTTATTGTAAGGGGTGGCTAGTTTTTATAGGCAGATGCATGGGGGAAATTCAAACACACCAATCATCATTTCGGGCAAGGAATATTTCCAAATATGGCAGAGACATTTTACGTTTATGTTGCTTCCTCCTGGCTATGCCGTCAGGCTGCTTTGTGTAAATTTTAACTTTTGAGGTTAGCCATATCCTTTGTCATCAGGGCATGAGTGCCTCTTGTCATGTTGGCAACAAGGTCAGGGGCTTCTGAGACACCATTTTGTTCTAGGTTCTATCAGCTCCCCACACCTATTTTCTTTTTCTTTTTTTTTCTACTTTCTCAATATAAATTTCTCAAGACAGTTTTTCTTGGTATATTTTTCCCCACTTAATTTTTTTTAAATAATGTCTTTATTTAAACACCATGTTTAAAACATGATTGTATTTTGGTTTCAGTCATACAAAGAACACCCCCTTTCACCAGTGCAACATTCCCATCCCCAATGCCCCCGATTTCCCACTTTATTGTTAATCCTTATAGCTGGTTTTTTTTTTTTTTTTGGTATTTCATCCAAAATCTTTGACTTTAGCCAAGCAGACTGGAGACTTTTTCTATCTCTGTGTGGATTATGGTTGGATAAAAAGTGGTTATTAACATTAAATGATCAACTATCCCAAAGGGGAAAACTCCCGAAAGGGACAAAACACCTGTAATGATTCCCATATCACTGGATTCACACATTGACTGATCTTTGCAGAAACCTAGTCAGGAGGAATCTATATTTTTTAGAGTTTAAAGTTATATTTTTATTCTATGTTATTTGAAATTATTTGAAAAATTTAGTGTGAATGTTATATATAAATATATTCATAGATATTGAGTGATATTAATTTTATCAGTGTATTACCTATATCCATATTATTTCTAGGTTGTTGTGTTATCCAAAAATTCATATGTTAAAGGTATAATCCCTAGTAGTGAAGTTATTTTTAATTTATTAATGTCTTTATTTATACAATTTGATTTAAACATGATTGTAGTTGGGTTTCAGTCATATAAAGAACACCCACCTTCACCAGTTCGACATTCCCATCACTAATGCCCCAAATCTTTCCCCTCTCTCCCTCATCCCCCCACCTGTATTTGAGACAGGCTTTCTACTTCCCTTATTCATTCAAATTGTTATGTTAGTTGTCAGTGTAGTTATTTCTTTAACTGCACTCACCACTCTTTGTGGTGAACTTCATATCTTGAGCTAACCTTTCAGCCTTCATCTCTATTGCCTCTGAGAATTATTACAAAAATGTCTTTTAATTTTCTTAAAACCCATAGATGAGTGAGACTATTCTGTGTCTATTTCTCTCCCTCTGGCTTATTTTACTTAGCATAATTGGAAATCTACTTGGTGTACCCAGAACATGCCTTTCCCTGTCATTCCATCACAATCTATTAGCATGGCTTTTTATCTACGTTTAAAAAGAAGAAACCTTGGGTCTTAGAAGGATTTAGTTACAGGATAGTTATGGAGTATGCATGCAACCAACCCTAATTAGATTCTCCTACCACATGGCCCTTTCATCTTACCTAGTGTAGCCCTAAGGGCCTTAGAGCACCACCAGGGTGACCCAGAAAATTCCTGACATTGCAGGGTGTGAGAAGCTAACCCATGGGGCTAGTTTGAAAGTCCTCTCTAACAAAAAAGAGCAATGACTTTATGGAACTATTTATATAACTTTCTAGAAAATTAAATGACACTTTAAAATGATATTTAAAGTTATTTAAAATTAAACAACACTTTAAATCTATGTTTCATGAGATGGTAGAGATTTTAAGGAGAGAGAGGGAAAAAATCTTTAAAAAACAAATATATTTGTTCCTGGAATATTTTGTGAATTCTTTTTCGGTCTACTAAAATTTAAAGCCTTGGACTTGAATTTGGAACAGATCAGTTCAGGGGTTGAGTGTTGAGTTCAAGGTGATGAAGCAGTGCTGGTGTCACTTGTTTGGGCAGTGAAGAGTCACACATGGAAGTGTAGTTCCTGTAGACCACTGTGAAGATTCCTGTATGTTGATACTGTTTCATAGACTGGTGACTCAAAATCACCCAGCTATGATCCAGTCTGTGTGTGCAGTCATTAGTTAAGTCTATGTTTCTGTCAAAATGATAAAATTGTAAGGGTCCAGTTCTCCGAACATATATTAGTCATTCCTGGTTTATGTTTTGTGTAGTTTTGGGGACATTGGGGATTAATAATTGTGTTGACACTGCCCTGTGTCATCTTTGTTCTGGGTGAAAATTTGTCTGCTGTGCAGCTTTTTGAAGTGACTAAGCATTCTATAACTCACTTAGCTTTAGTACTTCAGGATCAATGATTGAATCTTTGTTTATATTTGTCTATGATTCCACATCATTGCCCTAGTGTGTATGTGTGTGTAATAAGTGCTTGTGGCATAAGACAGACAGATTTTGGGAGTACGTGTTCTTAATTTTCAGGGGGAGTTTAATCTATTGCCTAGAATAAAGAAACCATGATTACATTGTCACTAGCAATT
The DNA here is from genome assembly GCF_024139225.1 of Suncus etruscus. Classification (NCBI taxonomy): domain Eukaryota; kingdom Metazoa; phylum Chordata; class Mammalia; order Eulipotyphla; family Soricidae; genus Suncus; species Suncus etruscus. The sequence continues at coordinate 26,377,446 of NC_064858.1, forward strand.
CGTTTATTTGCCTCTTTGTTCAAATAAAGGACTTCTGTGCCTGGCACTGCTTGGGTTTTGAGAATAAAGTGGTTAATTAGAAGTATATGAACCTCTCCCCTGCTGTGTCCATTGGTTCTTTCAATTTAGAATACAGGATACCAGGTAACTTTATCTCCAGCTTTGAATTTAAACGATAAGCCCAGCATAACATCACACTGAGAAATATCAGGAAAGAACCAATTAAAAAACAAAAATTTTTTGTGCATATGACTTCAAAGTTTGTAAGGTATAAACAGTCTGGAAAATTAGACATTTTCTTTGGACTTCTGATATAGAAAGGTTGGGACTAGGGTTGTCGCTCAGTTTGATATCCTAGGTTTGATCATTAGCACTGGGAGAAAACAAACAGACTGCTCTGTAGAAAAGAGAAGAAATATGGAAAGTTAAGCTCATGTTTAATTGACATTATTTGAAACAAAATTTTAAAGCAAAATATTTTTTAATAATATAATTTTTATTTTAATCATAGTGACTTACATATCGTTCACAGTAATATTCCAGGTACATATTTACATTGAATCAGGAGAATTCCCACCACCGAATTGTCCTCCTCCCACATCCACTCTCATCTTGCCTCCCATATCCTCCACTCTTCACCCAGGGGCTGCTAGAATGCATGGTCCCCTCTGGGTCTAGATTATTACTTAGTGGTCTTATACCTGTTTGGTCTTGGTACCTCCATTACTGCCTCCTCTAATTGGAGGCAGGACTAAATAGTTCAAGTTACGTGGTTTTGTTTGAGGAAGAGAAAAGTAATAAAATGAGGTAAAAATAAACTATGCCAACTATGAGCAGAGTCATTCTAGAGGCTCTCCTCCTTGGTTTGAGAGACGAAGGGGAAAAAAGAAGGTAAAACACCATAACAGTTCAAAACGAGGAATTAAATAAGATTTCCAGTGAGCACTGCAGCAATAGAGATATGCACCACATAATTGCCATGGCCATGAGATAAAAAACATGACAAAGCACAAAAAGGAAGAAGAGAAGAGAAGAAAGAAAAAAGTAAATATATAAATAAAAAAATGGATGTCTACTACAATATCCACCCCAAAACAAAGAAATCGACAAAAACTTGATAAAAGGAAAAAAAAAAGAAAAAAAAAGATTATTTTGTGCTTTTTGCCTCTCTTTTTTCCCCCTCCTGCATAGGCACAGTAAATATTGGGGTCATTCGAAATGAGAATCCCCTTGGCCTAAGAGATATAGGGCTTCTCCACCCTTGGAATATATTGTCATGGGATTATCTATAGACTCCTTTCAAGTTCATTTACTCTCCCCTTGGTTAAAGCAAAATATTTGAAGCAAACCAAGAACAGTGCTGGGTGCTCTCATAAGTCTGATTGTTCTAACCCTTGAATTTAAATTCAGTTTCATTTTCCAGACAATACTGATATTTTTAGTAATAAAATGATATATTTTGTGTGTGTCTGCCATAGCCAGGCACTGTTTTAAGCACTTTACACCATTCTAACATTTAATGTTCACAAAGACTCTGCAAGACTTATTCTTTTTCTTTCTCCCCCAATTCACAATACAGACCGGGCAAAGGGCCTGTGTTGAGGTGTATATTGGGTGCATTTACTGTACCTCCTCTTTCTATACAGTCAGTGTAAAGAACACAGCCTGTGGTAAGAATTGGGAGGCCTTATCTTTTATTTTTTTCTTTTATATATATTCCTCACCAGTACAACATTCCCATGACCAATATCCCAAGTGTCCTTCTTCCACACCCCACACCAGCAGCCTGTACTCTAGACAGGCTTTCTACTTCGCTCATTCAGTGTAATTATTTCTGTGACTGCACTAAACGATCCCTGTTGTGAGCTTCATGTCAGGAGCTGGACCCTCCAGTCCTCCTCTATTTTGTCTCTGAGAATCATTACACAAATGCTTTTCATTTTTCTCAAAACCCATATACGGTAACCAACACCCATAGATGAGTGAAACCATTCTGTGTTTATCTCTCTCCTTCTGACTTATTTCACTCAGCATAATAGACTCCATATACATCCATGTATAGGAAACACCCATAGATGAGTGAAACCATTCTGTGTTTATCTCTCTCCTTCTGACTTATTTCACTCAGCATAATAGACTCCATATACATCCATGTATAGGAAAATTTCATGACTTCATCTCTTCTGACGGCTGCATAATACTTTATTGTGTATATGTACCATAGTTTCTTTAACCATTCATCTATTGAGGGACATCTAGGCTGTTTCCAGAGTCTGGCTATTGTAAACAACTTCTGCAATGAATATGGGTGTGAGAAAGGGATTTTTGTATTGTATTTTTGTGTTCCTAGGATATATCCCTAGGAGTGGTATAGCTGGATCGTATGGGAGCTCAACTTTCAGCTTTTGGAGAAATATCCATATCGCTTTCCACAAAGGTTGGACCAGATGGCATTCCCACCAGCAATGAATAAGAGTTCCTTTCTCTCAACATCCCCGCCAGCACTGCTTGTTCTCATTCTTTCTGATGTGTACCAATCTCTGTGGCATGAGATGGTACCTCATAGTTGTTTTGATTGGCATCTTCCTGATGATTAGTGATGTGGAGCATTTTTTCATGTGCCTTTTAGCCATTTGTATTTCTTTTTTGTCAAGGTGTCTGTTTATTTTTTCTCCCCATTTTTTGATGGGGTTAGATGTTTTTCTTGTAAAGTTCTGTCGGTGCCTTGTATATTTTGGATATTAACCCCTTATAACTCCATCTATTTATTTCTGCTTTCACTTGCTTGGAGAGTACTGTTTCCTTTTTAAAGATACCTTTAGTCTCAATGTCAGAGAGTGTTTGACCTACATGTTGTTCTATATACTTTATGGTTTCAGGTCTGATATCTAGGTCTTTAATTCATTTGGATTTTACCTGATGTTTACATGATTTACATGATGTTATTTGGAGGTCTAAGTTTGCTTTTTTACAAGTGGCTTGAAGGACTTATTCTTATCTTATAAAGAAATGGGCTGTAAGTAATTATTAACCCGAGACCATTTTGACCATAGATGGTGCTGAGAACTAGCATTTTAACGAATCTATTATATGAACAGAACTTCTTTAAAATATTTGTTACCATCCTTATAATAGCCTTATTAGAGAATCTTTTTTTGGGTGGGTCAGCAAAATTGCATCACCTTTCCCTATGATGAAGTCGAACATGGTTTTCAGGTTAGAGTGAAATGGTGCCAGGTGACTTTTCTTTCTGAGGCACTAGGGGAGGGTCCAGTTTCCTCTTTATCTGGATAGTTGTTGGCAAAGTTCACTTCCTTTATATTTAGTAGCAAAGTTTGCCATTTCCTTGGTGGCAAATGATGGCACTCGAAGCAGCCTGCTCCAAGACACACCAGCCTGGCACTTTGAGTATTTGGAACTCAAGTTATATAAGAAACAGCTGGTGCAAAATAAAAATGTAGCACTTCTTGGTCTGAATAAAAGGAAAAGGATTTCCCCAGGGGAAACAATGTCTAACTGAAGGGGAAAGGTATCTTTAGCCAGAAAGTATAATTTAGTCCTCCAAAGCAATTAGATGTTCTTACTTCACTAACCTACTAACTTTTCTCTCCTCAATTCTGTCTAAAAATACTGGGATAATTTCTCTAGTTCTCATATTCATGGTACTCTCTGAGTAAGAATTTATATTAGTCTTTATCCCCTCGTTACTGGTTTTGTATTAATTTGGTTACTAGACCAACTAGAAATGAGCAGGAAATTAGAAAACATCCCTCTTCCAGACACTGTAAGTTGTCTCTGCCATCAGAGATCATCCTTATTACCTGGCTACCTTCTTGTTTTCCTCTATCTTAAACCCACTCCAAGCTATTGGGAAACTATTCTTTTATTTACTTAAAATGTAATTTTGGGGAATAGTTGTAGGCTCACATCAAAATTAAGTGGAAAGTATAGGTTGTAGGTCTATATCCACCTGTACTGAGTTGGTATGAAACATGTGGTGCTGAGGACAGAATGCAGATGCTTTTGCATGTAGCATATGTGCCCCACATCCCTATATTATCTCCTCAGTCCCAAAACACTGATAGTTTATATATGTATATGTATATATAATTTCTTTTGCTGTTTGGCCACATCTTTTTTTATATATTTATTTAAACATCTTGATTACAAATATGATTGTGATTAGGGTTCAGTCATGTAAAGAACACCCCCCTTCACCAGTGCAACATTCCAACCACCAATGTCCCAAATTTCCCTCCATCCCACCTCACCCCCATCTGTACTCTAGACAGGCTTTCCAGTTCCCTCATTCATTCACATGGTTATGGTAGTTCTCAGTGTAGTTATTTCTATAACTGCACTCACAACTCTTTGTGGTGAGCTTCATGAAGTCAGCTGGAAGTTCTAGCCCTCTTCTCATTGTCTCTGAGGATTGTTGCAAAAATGACTTTTATTTTTCTTAAAACCCATAGATGAGTGAGACTACTCTGCGTCTCTCTCTCTCTCCCTCTGACTTATTTCACTCAGCATGATAGATTTCATGTACATCCATGTATAGGAAAATGTTATGACTTCATCTTTCCTGACGGCTTCATAATATTCATTGTGTATATGTACCACAGTTTCTTTAGCCATTCATCTGTTGAAAGGCATCTTGGTTGTTTCCAGAGCCTGGCTATTGTGAATAGTGCTGCAATAAATACAGGTGTGAGGAAGGGATTTTTGTTTTGTATTTTTGTATTCCTAGGGTATACCCCTAGGAGTGGTATATCTGGGTCGAATGGGAGCTCATTTTCCAGTTTTGGAGGAGTCTCCATATTGCTTTCCATAAAGGTTGAACTAGATGGCATTCCCACCAGCAGTGGATAAGAGTTCCTTTCTCTCCACATCTCCGCCAGCACTGATTGTTCTTTTTCTTTGTGATGTGTGCCAATCTCTGTGGTGTGAAATGTTATCTCATCGTTGTTTTGATTTGCATCCCCCTGATTATTAGTGATGAGGAGCATTTTTTCATGTGCCTTTTGGTTTTTGGCCACATCTTATGATGCTCAGGGGTTACTCCTAGCTGTGCACTTAGAAATCGCTCTTGGCTTGGGGTACCATATGAGATGCCAGAGATTGAATCAAGGTCCGTCTTGGATAGGCCGCATGCAAGGCAAACACCCTAACACTGTGCTATCGCTCCAGCCCCAATATTTTATATTTTTATAGTTTCATGTTTCTCAAAATATCAGAGATAGAATTATATACTATATTGCCTTTTCAAATCGACTATGCTCTGGTCAGGAGTAGTACAACATATATATCTGTGAGAATTGACTGTCTTGTGGGCACCCTGTGCAAAGGAGACTTTGAATATGGCAGCTGATAAGTACAAGTTATTCTTTCACATCTCTTCATTGGTGAAATCCACAGGGACTTTGCCTTCAGGATGAATTATTGTCTCTGAAATTGAGTCTGGATCATAATAGCTTGAATTATTCTGAAAGATAATATGGAGTTCTAATAAGTAATTGCAGGTTTTTTAAAAAATTAGTACACTCTTGCTGATAAAGTTTTATACAAGTCCTAAGTGTTAAGCAAACCTGGGTGTTTTCTCAATCTCATTCCCTACAGGTGAAGAATGTTCAGATTTTAATTTCTATTTTTCCAGGTGTTTCCTTTCTAAAAGTATTATTTGTAATCCAGGATGGGATATGTGAGAACTATAATTATTACAGGGATAAACTAGAACTATTTCTAACAACCCATGCATAATTGCCTCAGTTTATGTAATTTTTGTATTCTATTTATGAAAATATCTAGAGCTATTTTCTCTGTACTCTATATAGTCTAGCTGGCTCCTACAGGTTACATGTGCAAACTCTCTTCATTGAATAAATAGGCTAGATTTAGTGATGAACCTCATGAATAGAAGCTGCTACTATTAGGATGCTTCTGTTTAGTGTTGAGTTTCATGAATAGTGATGTTTCCATCACTTCTCACTCTAAGTTTCTAAAATGACCTGTTATGGGTGCTCTTTCTCGGTTGGTTTCTTTCTCTGGGAGAATCAGCTGCTAACCAGCTGCCATGCTAAGAGGTCACCTCAGGTATTTTATTAAACTATAGTAAGAAACTTGTGACAGAATGGAGGAGGAGGACACAGCCAGGAAAGAACTGAGGCACCAGTTACACCAGTTATTGGCTACTCCAGCTTAGGTAACAGCAGCTTGATGAAAGACCCAGAGCCAGACCTTGTAGCTAAGATACCCCTACTCTCCAGAAATCATGTTAGAAAATAAGATTTATAATATGGAGATTCCTTAAAAAACTGTGAATTGAGCTCCATATGATCCAGTTATACCATTCTTAGGGATATAACTTAGGGATGTAACAAAAACACAATACAAATAAGTCTTCTGCACAACTATAGTCATTGCAGCACTATTTACAATAGCCAGAATCTGCCTTTCAACAGTTGAGTGGCTAAAAAAGCTGTGGTACATATGATTAATGGAATATTATGTAGCCGTCAGGAGAGATGAAGTCATAAAATTTTCCTATACATGGATGGACATGAACTATTATGCTGAATGAAATAAGTCAGAGGGATAGATAGACACAGAATAGTCTCACTCATCTATGGGGTTTAGAAAAAATAAAATACATTATTATAATAATGCCCAGAGACAAAAGAGATGAGGGCTGGAAGGACCAGCCCATGATATGAATGAAGCTTACCACAAAGATTGGTGAGTTTAGTTAGAGAAATAACTATACTAACAACTATCATGACAATGGTAATGAATGAGAGAAGTAGAATGCCTGTCTCGAATATAGGCGAGAGGGAGGAGAAGGGAGATAAGGGACATTGGTGGTGGGAATATTGCACTTGTGAAGGAAGGTGTTCTTTATATGACTGAGAACCAACTACAAACATGTTTGTGATCATGGTGCTGAAATAAAGACATTATTTTAAAAAAAAAGGAAAGAAAGAAAAATAAAATAAACAGTTCTAAAGCTATTAAAAAGAGTAAGTTGAAGCATTTTGGATTAATTTGCATTAGATAGCATTATATGAAAGTAATATGAAAGTTTTTAAATTCTCATCTTATTGAGAAGTTTTATCATAAATGTGTTCTAGATCTTATACAATGCTTTCTATGCATGACAATATGATTTTAATTTTTGTATTTTATTGATATTGTGCATTGTTGATTGCCTTGCATATGTTAAACCATCCTTGCATCTCCGGATGAATCCTACTTGGTTATGATATATGATCTTTTGGATGAATTGTCAGATTATCTTTGCTAGTATTTTGTTGAGAAGTTTTGTATCTGTGTTAATCAAGTATATAAGCTTTTAATTCTTTTATTTGTGGTGACTTTGCTTTGGTATCAGAGTGCTGCTAACTTCACAGAAATTAGGGAGTTAGGACATGTTTATAGTTCTTCAGTTTCCTGGAAGATCTTGAAAAAGATTGACAGTAGATCCTCTTTGAAGGTCTGAAAGAATTTACTAGTGAATTCATATGGGCTTGGGCAAGGGGTTTGGGAAGCATTTTGATTATCATTTCAATATCCTCAATTGCAATAGATCTATTCAAGTATTTCAATAATCTTGGTTCAACCTTGGGAGGTTATAAGCATCCAAGAATTTATCCATCTCTTTTAAGTTCTCTTATTTTGTGGCATAAAGCTCAAGGTAATCTATGATTATTCTTTGAATTTTCCTTGTGTATGTTGTTATAATCTAACTTTATTTATTTATTTATTTTTTGGCTGTAGATAATCTCACTTTAATTTCTAATTTGTTTTATTAGGATTCTTTAGTGAGTCTTTATTATTAGCAAAACTATTGATTTTATTTATATATAGTTGATATATTATTAATTTTATTTATTATTTTCAAAGAACAAACTTCAGCTTTCAATTATCTTTTGGATTGTTGTTGCATTTTCAGATAGTTAAAATCTGCTCTAAGTTTTATTATTTCCTTCCTCCTGCCTGCTTTCAATGCATTTTGTCAGTAATTTCCAATTTCTTAAGCTGTGGCATTATTTATGTAAGCCATTTCTTTCTTACTGATGAATGCTTGCAAAGCTATAAAGTTTTCTCTTAATTTTCTTTTACTGTATCTCATAAATTCTGATCATGTCTTAATTCTCTCTTGTTTACAGGAATCTTTTTATTTTCTTTCTGACCCATTAGTTGTTCAGTAGTGAGCTGTTTAATTTCGAGGCATTAAAGTTATTTTCCTATTTATGTGTATAATTCTCTTCTATTTTCAGTGCATCATGGTCTGAGAAGATAGTTGATACAATTTCTATTCTCTTGACGTTTTATGGCCCAGCATGTGGTTTATATGCCAAGTACACTGAAGAAGAATGTGTGTTTAGCTTTTGGGGGGATTGAAAATCCCTATATATCTACTAATTCCCTCTCTTCCATTTCTTCTTTTAAATCCAGTATATCCCTTTTGAGCTTTAGCCTGTTTGATTGATCAAAAAGTAACAGAGAGATTTTGAAGTCTCCAACTACTATTGTGTTACTATTGATGTCTTTCTTCATTTAGCAGTTATTTAAAGTATCTTACTTGCCCCTCTTTTATGCATATATGCTTATGAGTATGATTTATTCCTGATGTTCTTCCTGATGATTTTTTCCTTGATTATTAAGAAGTTACCCTCTTATCTCATAACCGTTGGAGGCTGAACTTTATGTCGTCTGATATTAATATGGCTACCCCAGCCTTTTTAAGAGATTTATTTGCTTGCAGTATTGTCTTCCAGCCCATGACTTTGAATTTATATTTGCTCTGACTACTCAAATGTGTTTTGTGCAGGAAACAGAATGTTGGATTTATAATAGATTAAAAATAAATTCTCATCTATTTTTTCACTTTGTGTCATTGAGAGTGGTTATTGTCATGGAATTTTATGCCATCCTTTTTGTAGAAGTTCTGTGTTTGTGGGGTACTTTATATAAAGTACTTTCTTCAGTAATTTTTTAAAAGTTGTTTTTGAGACTGTAAAGTTCTTGACCTGTTGTTTATCTATGGCACTGTGTATCATTCCTTTAAACCTGAATAAGAATCTGGCTGGGTGAAGTATTCTTGGTTAGGCATTCATTTAGTTGAGTTTTTTTTTTAAACTACATCCCACTACTTCTTTCAGGACTGAAGGGTTGCTTTTGATAAATCTGCTATAAATCTGAAGGGTGCTTCTTTATATATAATTTCTCTTTTGATATTGCTGTTCTCTTTATTTTCTCTCTATGATTTTCATCATTGAAAATGTGCCTTGGGAATGTTTTTATTTGGGTCTCTTTAAGCTGATACTTTTCAGGCATCTAGGATGTAGGTGCATGCATTCTTCAGCTCTGGGAACATCTCAGCAATAATGTATTTAACTGTTGCTTCTTCATAGCGATTTTCTTCCTGGCTTTTGGGACACCAGTGATTCTTATGATGCTTCTGTTGACTATATCCCAAAGTTTTATGGTTATATGATTGTTTATTTTGAGAACTTTTTCTATCTTCTGTTGTGATCTGGAAGTTTTCTGCACTTTATCTTGAACATACGCTGTTAATCTGCTAAGGCCTTCCAGTGAATTTTAATTTTGTTTTCCATGGTTTTCAGTTCTGACATTCATATCTGTATTTTTCTCATTTCTGTGTTTCTATACTCCTGTGATTTATTGGCAGTTGATTCCATCATTTCTTTGAGATTCTTGCACATCCTAAGCATTTCCACTCTGAATTCCATTTCAGAGAAGTTATATAGGGGATTAGTACTATTAGGTGTGCAGTATTGCATTCTTTTCTCATAAGAGTGGTGGGCTTTTGCATTGCTTTACCATAGTTCCTGTGTCCTTAAGGTGCTTTTCTCATATGTCAATGTAAGTATTCTCTACTGCCCTGAGGGTTTCATGGGCGTTTATGCGAATGAGAGATGATTTTGCAGCATGATAAGTGGCTGCCTGTTTGAGAGGCCATGCCCTGGCTATGGCTTCTACCTGAGTAAATGGTCTGAAGTTCATTCTTTTGGGAGCCAAGCTGCCACTACAGCTGCCAGCAGCAGCCTTTGCTTCCAATATTTTCTTCTAAGCCTTACAAATATTTTTAACCTGATTTGGCAGATCCTATAGATATTTGCATCTGATATTATTTTTTGGGGTGGGGGATTTTTACACCCACACTAGGCTGTGCTCAGGGGTTAATTTGCCTCATTGAAGGCTCTGGGGGTCATATGGGATGTCAGGTTATATGGGGTCAAATCTAGGTTAGCCATGTGCAAGGCAGGTGCATTACCCACTGTACTATCCCTCCAGATCCAATGTACCTGATTTTTTTTATTATTTTACACCTTATTTTATATTTATCTGTGATTTGTTTTAGTATAATGAGAGAGTCCATCTTTTCCCAATGGTTACTGGTAGCATTACTAACATTTACTTAAAAAAAGAATTGCCTACTCTTATTGATTTGAAATGTAAAATTTAGCTATGCTAGATAATACTGTATATTTGACTCTATTCTAGGAGTTCTTTTATTTTTTTATAAGATTGTCCTTTAGCTCTGTCCTATACTACCCAAAATATTGTGAGATATTAAGCTTTGCTTAATCACAGAAAGTCATTTTTTTTTGTTTTTTTGGGCCACACCCGTTTGACGCTCAGGGGTTACTCCTGGCTATGTGCTCAGAAATCGCCCCTGGCTTGGGGGGACCATATGGGACGCCGGGGGATTGAACCGCAGTCCTTCCTTGGCTAGCGCTTGCAAGGCAGACATCTTACCTCCAGCGCCACCTACCCGGCCCCAGAAAGTCATTTTTGTTAAATATATTTTTGTTATTCTTTCATATTTTTAGTAATATTCAGTTGTTTTTATTTGTATTTCATTAGTTTACATATTATTGCCAAATTGAAGCATCTTCTTCAATAATAAGATATTTACTTGAATATTTAATTTTTATTGATTTACCTAAACACAATATCTAGTTTTTAGGCTGTACATTGTAATAGAGAATACTCCTAGATATTTTAAATTGTGAGGACTCTGATATTTTATACAATAGCCACTTGTTTTTATTATTGTTTTTAAGTGATTATAACTTGTATTTAAGTAACTATTCATTTTATTTATGAAGCTGAAAGTTAATGGTATTTATATTTACCTTTAAATTTCTTATTTTTTCTTTTTCAGTTTTCCAGATTAGTATTAGATTACAATTAAGTAATTATCATAATAATAATTTATCCTCTTTTCTGATATCTCCTTGTACTTTATATCCTTTTATGAACATATTTTTTTCCTGTGTTCACTGAATTTTATTAATCAGTTTTTTTGCTCTGTGACTGTGTCCATAAAAAGAGAATAGAGTTTATGGGTGTAAGAAGCTGAAGTAAGGCAAATCCAGAATTATCTGTTTCATGACTCACTCTCCAGGCTATCTCTTTTTTAATTTTAATTAATATTTTTTATTTTGACCAAAGTGGCTTACATATCTTTCACAGTAATATTTTAGGTACATATTAACATTAAATCAGGGGCAATCCCATCACCAAAGTTGTCCTCCCTCCACCCCTGTTCCCATCTTGTACCCCATATCCCCTGCCTTCAGCCCCCTGGTCTACTAGTATAAGTGGTCTCCGCTGTGTCTAGCTTACTACTTAGTGATCATACAACTGTTTGGTCTTGGTACTCTCCATTATTTCCCCCTCTATTTGAGAGGTGGAACTAGGTGGTTCAAATTATGTGGCTTTATTTGAAGAAAAGAAAAACAATAAAATGGGGTAAAAATCAAATAAGCCAAATATGGACGGAGTCCTTCTAAAGGCTCTCAACCTCAGTTTGTGAGTAGAAAGGGAAAAAGAAAGTGAAACACCACAGCAATACAAAAGGAAATGTCAAAAAAAAAAAAAAATCCAGTGAGCACTACAGCAATAAAGAAATAAAGACAAGCACCACTTAATAACCAAGGTCCTGAAATAAAAAGCATAACAGAGTGCAAAAAGGAGAAAAAAATAGAGACAACAACTTTAATATCCAAACCAAAACAAAGAAATAAAAAAAACAAAGAAATAAAAAAATAGATACATAAATAAAAAAGATTATTTTGTGCTGTTTTTTTTTTTCCTGCATAGGCACAGTAAATATTGGGGATATTAGAAAGGGAATTCCTTTGGCCTAAGAGATACAGAGTTTCTCCACCCTTGAAGTATACTGTCGTGGGAATAACTATAGACTCCTTGCATGTTCATTTACTCTCCCCTCAGTGCCTTTGTGGTATATGGAAGACTTCTGCTCCGTCATGGGTGATAAAATCAGACCTCTATATCTAGAGATCTTGGCATCTGCACAGGTCAAGGAATGGGGCGTATGATGAAGTCTTTCTTTGTGATTCTAGAAGTTCTGTTCCTTCACTGTCATTTTAGTCCGTCTATTGTAGTTGGTGGTCTTGCGTGCTAATCCTAGTATGGAGCCTAGGATTGAGTCTTTCATTATGTTTCCAGAAGACCTGTTCAGTTGCAATTGTTTCAGTCAGAACTCTGGAATTAGAGATCTTGATTGTTGTACAGATAAACCAAAACCTAGGCTAGGACTATTTTGTTGGTCCCAGGATACATTCTGCCCAGTCATGGTAGTCACAGTCAATCATCTGTAGATATTGATCTTGGCTTTTGCACAGATCAAAGGGTGACAAACCTCCTGATTTTGTCTTATCGTTAGATGGTGAGGTAAGATAGCCTGTTCTTAGATTAAGTTGTTCCCATTTCCTCATTGTCAGGATATCTTATTAGAACTGGCACATGTTGGTGCCAGAGAAGTATTAAGGATGTCCTGGATTTGGTTCCTGGAGCTGTTGTGGAGAACTGTGTCTTTTCTATGTCTGAGATCCAGAGTTTAAGGCTGGATAGTCTGTGCTGGGGTCCAAGTTGGTTCCACATGACCTATGCTCAAGGTGGGAGGTACCCTGTATTGTAAAAATGTCTGAGTTCTTATCCCTAGTAGATAAGAGCTTGTTTTTATATGTAAGATTTCCCCCTTTTTTAGTATGCCTTTGCAGGAAGAAATGGTGTTACATTATATTGCTGGTGCATTTGGGGGTGGAAAGAGAAGAAAACAGAAACAAGACAAAAAATAAAAACAATATGCTCACATGTATATACAAATAATTTTTGAAATAAATTTAAAAAAGTAATTAAAGAAACAAAGTGATGCAGAGAGTACCTTACATTTGGGGAAAAACAGGTTAAGATGTAGTATTATATAGGTCTTAAACCTTTGAAAGAAGTTTAGGCTTCCACATTGTCTTTTGAGATTTTCTTGTGGGGTGTGGGCTTCAGGGCACATTTTCATCACACAACCTGGCCATCTTGAAATTGAGAAAAGATTTTGGCAGAGAGGTCTTGGGTAGAGTTCTTGAAGTGGGATCCTTTTGGAACTAAGTCCGGTATCAAACAACAGTACACGTTGTCACACAGTATGAGTCAGCAGGGGTGTTGGTTGTATTTTCTTGCCAGGGACGAGGTGTGGGTCTGAGTGGATGTCCCTTCGCTTGGGTGCTGGGTACTAGTTCATTGGGGTAGGAGGTCGGTCTTGATGCCTAATGGATTAAGAACTGAGGGTGAAAAATTTTAATAAGGTGGGAAATCGGGTTGGGATTGGGGGGTGAAGTGATAGTCATATTTCTGAAGGGGGGGAGAGGGGATAGTATATGGCAGGGGCTATGTACACTATAGGTATGGGTTGTCTACAATTTAGGTTTGGCTCTCAAGGAGGAATCCTATCTCTGTGTGCTCATGCCCACATATAAACATATAGGAGTTAGCTTAGCTATAGCTTAAGAAAAACAGAAGGGGAGAGCAAGAAATAAGCTGAGTACAGAAAGATAGGTAAATATAGTACATGTAAAGTAAAGAAACTAATAGATCACCTTTTGGATACATTGCATCTCGAGTACTACACAATATGTTAGTGAGGTCTATCTATCTAGGTGTTTACCCTATGCAGTATTGTTCGCAGCACCTAACAACTTTCCTTTCCTACAGAGGTAACAGTGTGGTTTTTATTTGACATGGATTGAATTGTGATAGTGAGGGGGAAAAGGTAGAAGAAGAAAAGGGAAAAAAGAAGTAGTGAGAAGAGAGGAGAAAAGAGCAAGGGAATGTTAGCTTGCTTGAACATGTTCGATGAGTAGGCCCTGTAGTATAAGTCTGTGGGTCACAATTGCTGCTTCAGTGGTCTGGCTGGTCACATGCTTCAGGTCCTAAAAGAGGGCATAACCTAGAGATAAAGGGTATGTTAAAGTGTTTTATCAAGACATTTTCATAATGCAAGCTGAGTATGGTATCTAGTGTGACTGAGCACTGAGGTGCCACTTTAGGTTGTCCACCCTTTGTATTCAAGAACCCCTGTGGACAGAAAAGCTAAGAGGTTATTTTAAATATAGTAAGATTAAGGCATCGAAGCATATTGTTACAAAATGCCTTCATTGGAATCAGTGACTTCTCAGCGTATTCTTTACCTGTAATCCTGTATAAGATTCCTAAGACATTATTTTGGGCCTTTGTAGTAAAAGGCTGATTACATACCTGTTCTCTCTACACCATTGTTTCTGCTGTTGTTGGTTTCTTCATGGTATAATGTACAGTTGAGGCTTTGTGTTGTTCCTCTTCCACTTGTTTTGGGCACTACTCTCCAGTATCTGTTGACAGTTATAGTGTTTGGAGTTTCTATCCTGTTGAACCCTGTTATTTGTTCTTGGAGTATTACCTGATTATATAGTGTATATTCTAGGTACTTCAGAATAGTGCTATCATTCTATGCTTATCTTCCAGCACTATCTCTTATAACTACAAAAACTTCTGGACGCTTGTTTTCTTGTCTTTTTCATGCCTTTGTTTTCCTTTGTTTCTTTTATTCCCTCTTTCCTTCCACCCTTTTCTATTTCTAATTCTGCTCATTGTCTATGGACTTTTAAATCTAGTTTATGAATCTTATAGATACATGATGTTTTTATAATTGTGGCAGAAATATGCATTTCATATAATAAACATCAACTATGCCATATGGCTATTCAAAGCAAGGTCTAAAAGTCACCAGGCATTAAGAACAATGTACATTTTATAGTGTTGTCTCTTATTCAGAGAAATTGTTTTTCGGGAGGTGTCCAAAATATGGCAAGGGTTGGGCCATTGCCATAAGTGCTCAGACAACCATAATTCGATGCCAGGAATTAAACTTGGATCAATTGCTTGTATCATCTTTGTACTTTTTTCCCCCTTCTACTATGTTTTGTTATCTTTCTGGCCTAAATTTCTTGAAAATTCCCCCTAAATTACTATTGTCTTTTCCAGATTGCTTAATAATCCTAAATTCTTTACTACTTCAAGAATTCTTTTTTTTTTGTTGTTTGTTTGCTTTTTGAGGGGAAGCACACAAATTATGCTCAGAGGTCACTCCTGGCTCTTTCCTCAGAATTTATCCTGGTGGTGCTCTGTAAATCATATGAGATACGGATTGAACCCAGGCCAGCCACGTGTAAGGCAAGTGCACAGGAATGTTCTGTCTCTCTGGCCATATTACTTCAAGGAATCTTGGTCAGTGTTCTTCACATTATTTCCTCAACATCCTAAGTTTGACAGGAAATAACTCACTGTGAAATATTTAAATGAATTGTGTTTCTGGAAATGCAATTATTTTAAAGGAAGTGCAAGAGGGAGTGTAAGAATCAAGTTTGGATGAAGTAGAGAAAATAGGAGGCAAAATAAAAGTTCTATTCAGAAGAAAGAACAGAATTAAAACATGTATATGTTAATTTTGAAATATTTTCTCTTCATGAATCTATAGAGAAAGATTAAAGGTTCTAAATCAAGTGTTGTTACTCAAGCTTGGATCCATGTTAGGCGGTTGCAATGCGAATGGAGATACATGTAAAATAATAAGGAAAATAGAAACTTCATACTTGAAGTGAAAACATTTACAACTCTTAGAACATCTTTTATTCAATATACCATCTATGGACTTCTGATGTGGATAGAGAGAATCTAGGGAAATTGCAAAAGGCAGAAACTTCTCTTCCAGTTGCTTTTAGACATGAGTAGATCACTAAGTAATGGATTTCTGAAGATGAAGTGGGAATCACTGGACTATACCTCTGACGGATGAAAGTATTTGAGTGTGTTGAGCAATAGTAAGGATGTATTCTGAGCCCTAAGAGTATCAGAGACATGTTCTATTAAAAATTACCATGATGTAGTTGATTTTTAGCAAGATTTTACAAATGTGAGGGGAAAAAAAAGAAAATATTGAGCTTTGGGGCCAGAGTAACAATACAGCAGGTAGGGCACTTGCCTTGCACTTGGCCATTTTGAGTTCAATCCCCACCATCCCATACAGTACCCTGAGCTCACCAGGAGTAATCAATGAATCCAGAGTCAGGAATAATTCCTGAGCATTGCCAAGTGTGGCCCAAAAACCAAGAGAAAAATAATCCTGAGCAGTTAAGATAAAACTCCTGAGGAGTTTGAAAGGTACTATACAATCTTACAAGTGGAAGTGACTTGATTTACTGTGATTAAGGGCATGACTCTGGTGGTGTGGAGACAGTTTGGCTGCAGCAGGGATGTCAAGTAAGAAACAGTCTTGTTTTGAGGCAGATTTAGAGAGTAGATAATGGGAAAAGATAGCATGGGAAAATGTAATCTAGCAGAAAGCCCTCTGGACTAGAGTATGTTCTTCGCAGAAAAGATGACATTCTTGGAAGAGAAGGAAGGTACTACATTACTGGATTTGTAGTCTCTAGGCTGCTATTCAAAACTGGATTGGTGGAACCTGAAAGATAGTAAAGAGATAGTAAGGAGACATAGTAAGGAGTCTACTTTATATGCTACGGTCCAGAGTTTGATCTCTGGCACGGCATATAGTCCTCTAAGACTCATCAGGAATAAACCCTGAACACTGCTGGCTGTGGCTGTCTCCCAGTCCCCCCAATCACTCCAATAGACAAACATGGATTAGTAGGCAAAATTAGCATTATAGATGTAGTATTTCTCCAAGTCATGGTCTTTGGGTTAGAAATGAGTTATATTTTGTCTGTTGAGCTACTTATTCAATTTTTAAAAAAATTATTTCCCCCTACTTTTTAAATGGGATTCTCTAATATGTTCTCATAGCATCTTTATCATAGTGTCTAAAATTGTCTGTGAATTGCTGTGAAAAATCAAAGTTATCACCATGACGGGCACAAGTGGAGATTAGAGAATTCTGTTAGTAGACAAGTATGGCTGGCTTCAGTCTTGTTCTCTGATAGCAGCATAACTATTGGAGAACTCTGATGACTAAAGATCAACAGTGAATAATAGAACAAGTGTGCTCAGAGGCAGGAAAAGGAAGACTGCAAGCTCAACCAGTTCTATACCAGCTGCTGACCCTTGTGCACTGCCATATTGGTGGCAATGGAAGAGTATAGGTAAATGCAAAAGGCAGACTCTTTGACATATTCCCTTTCCCTTCAGTTATAGACTATCTGTATGTTTTGGGGACCATAAAATGCTTATTCCAGATTAACCATAGGCATATGGAGAAAATACTGCCAAAATAATTTCTTCAGTAGAATAACTCAAAAAAAAAAAGAAAATACTTAAATTTGCATAAATCGCAGTATCCAGGCTTAAAGCAGAACATATCTATTGATGCCAGGTTTTGACCTCTGCTTGGTTATCCATATGGCTGGATCACTTTCCTGCTGGCAACACATGCCAAGGGCTGAGAGACATTCCTAGTCCATTCTAGATAGAAATGTTTTAGTGTGAGAAGTTTAAATTTCATAAAAACTGATACTTTGAATGTATACATAAATTTTATCAATATTGATAGGTTATATTTTCATTCAATTGATTAAGTCCTATTGTTGGACATTGGGGTATTTGGCTTATTATTTGACTAGGTTCATTGAAATATTATGACATTTATAGGCAAGGTGGTTACCCAGGCATTTTGGCAACAGGCTGGGAATCCTTTGTTTCTCATTCTCAGCTCTCTTGGATATTATCCCATTTTCTATCCCTGTTAGTTTTCATGTGGCAATTACAATTTTTGCATTTAGTGTTTGTGGTTTTTCTAACTTTTTATGTTGGAAAACTAAGGTTGTTTGATAGCTTTAATATCCCTAAGATTTTGTTTGATTCTACCATATTTTCCGCGGTATAAGACGACTTTTGAAACAAAAAAAAAAGTCAACTGAAAATCAGGGGTCATCTTATACGCTGAGTATATCCCGAGAAAATGTTTTCAATATGCTGCTAAACAAAAATTGTCTGAATATTGCCACAAAATGAATTTTCCAACTCGATCCTGCACCAATCACTGCCAGGCTGCTCGGATAGCCTCTCTAACTCAGCCAATCCAAGCAGGCTTTTTTATGCATGCAAATTAGACAGTGTTCTGTACCTGAATCTACACTGTCAAAAGCCTGCTCAGATTGGCCAAAGTCAGAGAGGACGTCTATTACAGTATAACCTTTGGACCTTTGCTTATTGTGATTGGCTCACTGTGGAAGATACAGTTGCAGCACAGGAACATTCTGTCTTAGACAGCAAATATAGGCCTAAACCTATGTTTTAACTGTAAAATTAGGGGGTCATCTTATATGCCGGAAAATAATTTTTCCTAGTATTGTATGTTGAATATTAATAATAATAAAATATTTTCAGGCATAGGGAGTTTGATGATGCTGCTTAGTTATTTCTACTGTGTCTTATAGATAAGCCTGATCCTACTTTTCACCTGAGATAACTGAAACTTAGAGATTTTGTGAGAAATACCCTAGGTCTCGTATTAATAAGAAATAAAATCAGAATTCATGATCAGTAAAGCTTGCTTCCCAAACCTGCTAACCAGAAGCTAGCTATTCATATTACAGCATATTTATGAATGATTCAAATTTAAATCATAATGTATTTATATATGCATTAGTTTCTAAAATATGTAGCATAAAGTTTTGCCATTATAAAACATTAATCTACATTGCAAGTAGCACACAAGAATCATTGTAATATTAATGCCATGTTCTGGTTCAAACTTAGAGAATATTAGGAATATGATATATTGATTTAACAGAATTTCTAAACTTCTCCACAATGATTAAATTTGTCCTTTTAGGACCTGACGTATCAATTTTTTTTTTAAATTGTTGCTTTCCTGTTTCTGTAATACATCTTCTGGGTTGGCACACCAAAATAGTCTGCCTTTTCATTAAGCTAGTAATGACTGAAGTGATTAATATTTGTAAACAAAAGCAGTGGCAATTGAAAAAAAATCACACTAGTTCTCCCCAGTACTGATGATATGCTAATAAGAGTCTTTTCTAATAATCTGAGAGTTTCCCAACTGTGTATGTTAGGGACAATGCTAAAGAACATGATTGGAGAGCCAAAACTTGTGTGAAAGTTAGGCATCTTATCAAACACTGGATAATCCCTGGTGAATATAAACGATGTGGAATCTTGTACTGGAACACAACATTTTAATCTTTAAAATTGATGTGACTTGTTAGGAGTGGTGCTTCCTCACAGATAGAGTGGTGCTTTGATTTTAGAACCTTGGAATAGTTTGAATAGTTCTTATTTCATCTCCTGCTGGAAATTTTGTCTCAGAAACCTGGCGAAAGTAATGGGATGGTAGATGGAAGATTTTAAGAACTAATAAGTTAATATATTGAATTATCTTAAGAATATATTGGATTGAATTATATTAAGAATCTTAGTAAGTTTTTTTATTTAGTAGTATATACTAAATTTATGGACTTTTCTCAGCTTATCCTGATTTAATTATAGCGTTATAATTTTTATAATTGGGGGGGGGGTTGGTTACCAGCATCTGCCTTTTGCACACAAGTAGAGTAAGAGTAAAACTTTTTCAACATCATGCTTGTTGATTCCTTACTGTGAGATAAAATCTAAACTTCTTAGTAAGATATTTAAAGCCTTGCATCATCTGGTCCTTGCCTACATCTTAAATTTAATTTACTACATAACTTCCTGCTGCGTATTTTCTTGTGTCTATTCTGTCCTTTGATCATGACAAGTATTGTGGCTCTGTTCATCATGCTCCTGCTTTCCCAAGTTTAAATTTAATAGACCAGAAAATTACCATAGAAATTAATAGTAAATAGCTGGGGTTGATAATTTTGTGTTTTGGCAAGTAAGGCAATTAGAAAATACTATCATTTCATTAAGGAATTTGCATATTAATTTCAAAATGTAAAGGGTATGTAATCTTTGGGAAAGTAGGCTATAAAATTAAAA
Source organism: Suncus etruscus (assembly GCF_024139225.1). Taxonomy (NCBI): domain Eukaryota; kingdom Metazoa; phylum Chordata; class Mammalia; order Eulipotyphla; family Soricidae; genus Suncus; species Suncus etruscus. The sequence continues at coordinate 26,397,741 of NC_064858.1, forward strand.
TAAAATATAAAAGCTTCACTAATTGCCTGTCTCTTCCTCATTCTGTAAGACACTGATGAATAAATTGGGACAATTTAGATGTTTGGGAATTTTATACTTTTGTACTTGCTCTTTTCTCTCTCCAGGAATTCTGTTTCTCAGGCCAGTCAGGCTCTGGCCTGTCTGACAAAAGCCTTTTAGCTCCTCACTTCTATTTACATACTGACTTTAGAAAATACGTTGCCATCTTTTACTCTACCCAATTCTTCAGCTCTTTCCTTTGGCATTCTAGGCATCCCTATCCATGCCTGCATTGCTGGGGTTGTTGTTCACTGCCCTCTTGCTGCAAGTCTATGAGATTCTGACTGGCAATGGTGTCTTATTCATCCTCTTTACCAAAGCTCAGCATTTTATCTGTTGTACCCTCTTCAGTATGTAATACATATTTAATAGATGGATGAGTGAATGAATGAGTGCATGAGTGACCTAGGCTCTCGTGATATCTTTTGCGTGCCTTTTATGTTTTCTTTGACCTAATTTCAAGCACAAATTCATTCAAACAAACACAAACACTCAATTAACTCAGTTAATGTATGGGCTTTGACCTCGTTGGTCCCTCTATTTTTCTTTGTTGAGGAAAACTAATTATGTTCTTCATTATCAGAATGTCTGGGAACCGTCTGCAGCTGCTGTTGGAAGCACTCCCATAGATTCTTCTGCTTCTCCAACTTTTGCCAGCTTATTTTCCCCACCTGCTCACTTTTAACTTCTTATCTTGATGATCACACTTTTACTTATTTTTATGGTAGTACTAATATTGATAGGCTGTAAAAACCATATGGAGATGATGCAGCATTTATTTTAGTCTTCTCTTAAAATCCATTCAGGCTTATGTTATTTTGCCTTTCCATTAGTGTTCCTTTCAAAAATATATTCTAGTTTTTCCCACTTTTCAAAATTTATCAAAACAGTACACTACTTCTCACGAGAGTCAGTGTTGACACAAACATTCTCATTTGGATAGAAATGTTCTCAGGGAAGTCAGAGTGATTGGATTGAGCACTTCCCAAAATGGGCTGCTTGCTTCCCTGGTAATTTCACTGATTGGTTGTTCTGTCAGAGGGACACATGGTTCTTTGTCTTTCTCACAGAGAGGCCCTGGGTAGACCAAATTTTCAAGATAGCTTTTCTGAATTGTGCTCTACACTGTGGCACCTTGGAAAAAGCATTACTTCTTCTTGTGGAGAGTTTCTCTTCCTTTGCCTCTGATAGCCATCACATTTGTTATGAAAATAACCGGTATTTAAAGAATCAGAATTATAATAATCATATGATGTATGACTGCTTCCTGGAAGAACTCCTTAAAACCCTATTTAAAATTCCTTCTAATTTGTTATCCATTATTTTTTTCCCTCATTTTAAAAACAAGAAAACTGAAAACCAGAATTTAAGGTGGTTTAAGAAGAGAGGGGAAGCAGGTAGTTTAAATTGATTTAAGCAGAGGCATACAGAATGATAGTTAAAGCTCTGTGACCCCAAAGTGTCTATTCTTCCTATCACTACATACAGCCTTCTTTATTAAGTGACCTGGATCATTGTCCTGTGGATGCTGTTTCACTCCTGGAAAGAAATACCTTATATTGCAAAGATAGTACATGATTTAAGGCACTTCATTTATTTACACACTGGTAACTGCAGATCCAATATCTATCACTTCATATGGTTTTCCAGGGGTCTGTCAAGAGTATAGGACCAGTAGAGTCCCTGTGAGCACTGCCCTAAATATCCCAACTCTAATCCTTCTCAATTTCTGCCAAACGAGCAAACAACTTGATCAATAAGGAAGAAATCTAGCATGGTACCTTGTGAACTATAAAAAGAAAGTATTTTTTTTTTATTATTTTTTTCATTTTCCCTCTGTATCCTTTTTTCCTCTACTGATTCAGTTACTCCCCTGCTCTGCCCTTCAACTTTTGTCATCTCCTCAGGCTGATAGCTCTAGGAGCTACTCCCTCAGGAGCTGCTCTCTGTAGGAGCTTCCCCCGCAGGCTGATAGCTCTAGGAGATACTCTCACTCCAGGAAAACAGATAATAAATGTCTGGGTTTTTGTATAAGTCCTCCATTATTACAATGAAAAGTGATGGGAAAACAAGAATTTGAGGTCTTTGGCAAAAGCATAATTAGGAAATAGGAAGAAAGGATGTTTTGTTAGGAAAAAGAAAAAGCAGCAGGAGAGAGAGGTGGTTTGGTGTGTTGGATATTGCCTGGGGAGGAACTGATAAGAAGAAATGAATAGTCTACAATCCTAAAGTGAGAAGAAATGGGAATGGTAATCTGATTTGAAATGGGTAGATGAATGTTTATGAAGACTTTAGAGTACAGATTCTATCCAAGAGATTCACTGAAGTCCAATCAAAGACCAATGCAGAAATAGTGACAGTTTGGTTTGTAAAAAAATTTCCGGAAAGCTTTTTATCATGTCTTGTTATTATTTGGGAGGCTTGTGTAGAAAAACAAATTTAGGGCCTCAATACATATGAGATGTCATTCCTATCACTGAACTATATTTCTAGACTTCATATTCTAGAGATGTAGCTCATTTAAGGTAATGTTTCTCAAATTAGGACAAATAGAAGTATTTGAGGTGGGGGGTTGAGCCCATACCTGGCTGTGCTCAAGGTTTACTCCTGCTTTGTGCTCAGAGACACTCTCGATAGATTATGTGGTACAGAGGGGATGCTGGGGATCAAACCCCAAATAGAAGTATTTTTCATGAGTAGAAATAAAGGATTTATTTAAGAAGACAACGTTGATGATGCTTAGATTAGGGAGAACTAGCAGGTATCGGTTTTGAACACCCGTAGCTATAGCATCTATCTTATATTGGTAGTATTTCTCCTTTCTCCCTATAGCTATTATTTTTATTTTGCTTTTTGGGCCATAGCCAGCATTGCTCAGGGGTTCTCAGGAATTACTTCTGGTGGTGCAGAGGGTAATGATCACGCTGAAAAAGAACAGGGTGCTGAAAGGAGATAAAATAATATGATTCTCCTTCAGTAACAATATTGCAAACTACAGTGTTGAAAAGAAAAAAAAAAAGAAGAGCTTAACCTCTTCACTGTTTTTGCAAATCAGTTCCTTCAAATCAGAATGAAAGAGAAACTAATTTTTTTTTGGTCTAACACAATTTCAGTGATATCAGGTAACCCTGCTCCCTGTTAGGCCATGGGTTCAACATCAGGGATGTCTGTAGAAATAGAATGAGTCCATATTACAGAATTCCTGTAAAGACTCCTTAACAGAACTGAGTTCAGATGACACTAATATCAGGAGGATTAGTTGGGAACATTTTATAGAACTTTCATAAAAATTGCTTTATGCCTGTCAATCAGAGAAAGAGAGATTCTGAATTTGGAGCATCAGCTGAAACTACAGGAATTTTAAATAAAGTTATGTACCAAAGAGCGAGATCCCAGCCTTCCTTTATCCTCATCTCCAAGAATGTTGTTGCCTAGGCTTCTATCTTATCAAGAAATTGGACTCCTTTGTGGGAGGTTGACTATAGTGCAAGAGGAGGGGCTGCTGCACTGACATTTGGGTGTCCTGCTAATAACTAGCTGAATTTCTCCAGACTTATCCTCTACTGTGGCCCAGCACTTGATAATTAATCACTCTCCAAACATAAGAAGCTTTATTGCAGCTGCTGAATACCTCACTCTTAAATGTGAATAGACATCTACAAATCTGTAAATATTTCTAGAGCACCACTTACACCAAAGAGTCCAAAATAAAATAGTTGGAGCAACCCCACAGGAAGAGACAATAGAGAAAACAGAATTATATGAAACAAACTGGAGTTGTGTTTCTTGCAAAGAAAATATATTATACTTGCAAGCTTAATTAGGAAACTATAAAAAGAACTGTTAAAGACCTTTTTTTGAGGTGAAGGGTCACACTTGGTGATCCTTAGGGGTTACTCTGGGTTCTGCACTCAGAAATTACTCTTGGTGGTACCTGGTAACCATATGGGTTGCAAAGGATTGAACTTAGAGTATCCAAGTGCAAGGCAAACTCCCTACTATCTTAGCTGCTCTGATAAAGAGCTATTTGATGGTAAAAATTTGATATTGATAATGGAGGGGTGCCTTGCCTGTTAGTTTCTCTACTCTCAGTGCCGAATTCTTGTCCAAACTGATAAGTTCCAACTATCATTGTCCCAGTAGGTCCTTTTCTACTCTAACTACACTCACTTCTCTTTGGGACCAACTTTTGGAACCTAACAAAGAACAGTTTTGTAATCACAGTGCTTAAAGAAAGTAATTAAATTTTTGATATTAAAATAAAATAGCAGTAGATGGATTCATGAAATAATGTTTAGAAAATCATTCCCTGAAATGAAAAACTAAGGAGTTGAAAAAGAAAATATTAAAGATTTAAATATTAGGAATTGCATAAGGAGGGATCAGAAAGCTCAGTGGTAGAGAACATGGCTTGAATGTATAAGACCCTGGATACATGCCTTCTATACCTGATATCATCACCAAAAAAAAAAAAAAAGAGAGAGAGAAAATAGAGAATAGAAAGTTATGAAAAATATTAGATGTCTGTATTGAGAAGATCTTTTCTCTGCATATATGTCAATACACAAGTGTGAGAGGACTCATCTAAGGTTTTTTATTTTAATGAACTTTCAGAAGCGTTCACTAAAGTAAAATGACAACTAACAATTGATAGGTATAAGAATTATACCAGATTTTAATAGGAACATTAACAGAATACAATGAATGCATAGGTGTCTTTCAATGTATGATAAAAGTAATTTCTAAACTAAAATTTTGTACCCCAAACTAAGAAGCATTTTCAATAAAGGCTCAGAAGTTGTTCATTCTTTGTATCCTTCCTTGAGAAGGAAATACAGTATGTATTATACCAAAAGGAGGATTGCCAAAGAGAAAAAGTGGATAAAGGAATCTGGGAATGCAATTCAAGAGTGAGAGAAATACTGGAGTCAAGAGGAGAGGTTTTATGGAAGTTATAGAGCAAGCAGATTAGAGAAGAAGAGAAGCTTCCAAGAAACATGTTTGACAACATTAGAAAATTTTATAGTTCTTTGAAGAATAAGAAGAGAAAATGGAAATGTACATGGTTAATGGAGAAAATTAAGTTAAGCAGTAACTAACTCAAAACATAAATTAAGAAAAATTTTTGAGAAAGGAAACACAGTACTGTACAATGCAGCTATTATCATATTTAAAGGTTTACACTATAATTCTGCTTTCAAAGTTTTTACATAATTCTGTAGCCAATATAGATTAAGAAAGGTCTGCATGTTTATGGAAAACTGAATGCTATTCTTGGTGTGGTTGTCTCTTATATTGATCCACAATAAAATTATAATATTGTAATGTGATCTAGTCAAGGTATTTCTACAAATGATTAAAACAGGACACCCCAAGTTTTACAGGTTTTATAGTTTCAAAGATTGCTTTTTTTTTCCATCATATCAGGGATCAAATCTAAGACCTTGTATGTTGTGAAACATGTGCTCTACTCTAGCCCCAAAGTTGTATTTCAGTTCAAAATGACCAAGAGAAATTTAACTTTGTGATCACAATTCATTTCCATTGAAGAGTCTCTATCCTTGAAATATTTTTCTGCTTTTTGGTAGATAGTCAGGTACATTTCCCCAAAATAGTTTGGTTTTGTCTGCACCCACTGATAATTTTTATGCAACTTTTCTTAATAATCTCCTCAGATGTTGTGAGAGATTCCTTAGCAATTTATTCCTCATCATATTTTTAAGATCTACATTTGTTCTTTTTATTGTCTAGTAGGAAGAGTTCATTATAGCCTGCATGTTTTTTACCAGCCATACTTGTACCATTTACGTTTTTCCTAATTCTCTTTAATCAGCCTGAACTTTCATTAGGTTTACAGACATCTTACATCTATGGTTTTTTTCTTTAGCAGAAAGCTCAAACATATTTATACTTCTCTCAGTTTTGGACAGTCTTGCTGATTTCTGAACACTGGCCATATACTAGTAAGTTTATCTGACCTCTAGCTTTTAGCCTTTGCTTATCCATTATTAACAAACTAAAAAAATTCCATGTTATCTATCATTTTCCTTCTCTTGTCAATACTTTTTCACTTATCCTGAGGAAATTCAGTCCATCTTTGTTAGTAATACCCTTTAATTTCTCAATGCTTTTGCTTTTTAAACACACATTATTTCTATTTCAAAGCCTACCCTTTGTAATCATTGCCATACCTCTTGACCATGACTGTAACTATTTCTGTACCTCCATACTTTCAAGATGGGGTTCTTATTCTTACAAAATAACTAAAAATTAGGGTCAAGCACAGCCAGCATAGAAACAAGATAAAGGATGGATACAATGAAAATGATTTCCTGATTGCTTTCATAAATTAGTGGTAAGCTTAGTTGGCACATTCCTGGAGAATAAATATGTTGGTTTGCATCTATGAAAGTTTATAGGATGAGCTTTTTTTCCTCTAATATTTCTTATAAAATGTGATTTACCAAGTTGTTCATAAAACAGTCATCTCAGGCATCAAGTATTCAGACACCAATCCCACTGCTAGTATGATTTTCCCTCCACCAAGTTCTCTAATTTCTCACCTACCATCATAGCCTGCCTACATGAAAGTACTAACAAATAAATTCACTTCATATTGTTTGTTGCAACACAAAGGCAAGTGAAATGATCAAAATTTAGATCAGCAGGAGCCATAAATATTGCATGGAGAGCGGGTAAGTTGTATTCCTTGCACATGGCCAACCCAAGTTTGATATCTGGCAGCTCATACAGTCCATGGAGACCTGAGTTCATAGCCAGGAGTAACCCCTGAGCACCACCTGATATGCCCCTAAAACAACAACAACAACAACAACAAAATATTTAGATTAACAAGGTTCAATTTGAAACGATTGCTATATATCTTCATGGTGTTACTAAAGTCAGTGTTTAAGAATTTACTGGGCCAAATCCAAAGCCAACAACAATAGAATTGATACCCAATCTACAGCAAGCTAGATACGAAGGGGATCACTTATACAAGCAGCCAGGGGGGTATGGGAGGGGGGTATTGGAGGCATGCTGGGAATGGGGGGGAGGGAGGTCAACTTCGGTGGTGGGAATTCCAATGCTTCAATGTTAATATGTACCTAAAATATTACCATGAAAGATATGTAATCCACTTCGATCAAAAATAAATTTAAAAAATGAAAAAAAAAGAATTTACTGGGCTGTGATTGGTGCTATTGAGCCTTCTGTGTTATTTAGACTCACTGAGCTTGGTAGATTTATATGTAATTTTTCCATCACATTTCATGTGATACTACTGGACTGACACTATTATAAAATATTAAGGCGATGTAGCTGTGCAGTCCAGGATTTATATATCTGAAATACATGTAGTGACTTGGAAGTCTGATAAGGTTAAGTCATGGAGCTGAGCTGATTTTGATGGAAGATGTAGGTTGTGGTACTGAACTGTTATATTTCATGTGGAAAAGAAAATCTGACACATCCTCTCTCACTCCCATCCTGCCCTCTCTGAGAATGCCACAGAGGTATCAGTCTTGCCCAGACTACCTGGGAAGTATCAGTGGTCATTGTTTTCTTTTAGAGCTTGGTGGAGAAGCCAGGCTGTTTTCTTCCAGGAAATGGCAGCAATGGGCAGAGCTGCTGGGTTTTACATTTGTGTGTGTGTGTGTGTGTGTGTGTGTGTGTGTGAGAGAGAGAGAGAGAGAGAGAGAGAGAGAGAGAGAGAGAGAGAGAGAGAGAGAGAGAGAGAGAGAGAGAGAGAGAGAGAGAGAGCTGTAGTTTGATTTTACCTGAGGGTTTAGTTGCTCATATTATTTGATTTCAGTTGCTGAGCTAGGCTGTTTCTGTCAGAGGGTATAGGAGGGTATGGCATTGGGCTACTATAGTTCATGCTGAAAGGACATTCTTTATCCCCACCCTATCTGAGAATGCACAGAGGTATCAACCCAGGCTGGGCTACCTATGGAGTATCTGTTGCTATTATTTTTTTTTTTGAGATTGGTGAAGAAATCAGGCTTTTTTTTTTCCATTGGGAAGATTGAAAAATTTTTAGGTGGGATTTTGGAAATAGTTACCTCAAGTTGTATAAATGCTGACTTATGGGCAGTAAAGAATCTAGCTTCTAGATTCCTGTTGCTTTACTCACATTTGGCGAAAATCAAATTATAGGTTGTTGTCAACCTAAAATACTGATATTTGAGCTAAGAAAAGAGAAAGACATATGCTTTCGAGAGGCAGGTGGTACAGTTAATATTCTGTTGAGAAAATTGAGAATCTTGATGTTGTAACACAGAATTTCATCTTGTGGAAATGGGTCATAACATAAAACCAAGTTTTTTTTTTCCAGAAAATAATTTTGAATTTTTCAAATACTAGGAATTACAAAAATATCAAAAGTATATGCATAAATCATGAGAAAGATTATTATGGACTGGAAATTTTTCAGAACAAGCACTGTAGTAGGCAATAGAGTTTGATAAAAGACTCTTGACTTCTGGGCTTTCTGCTCTACAATTTGCTGCTTCCCTGGTCATCTTTTTTCTTGGTTCAGTTCCCTACCATGGAAAAATCATCATAGGTGCAAAATCTATATTTCTCCCCCACTTTTTATTTGCATTGCCTTCTATTAACTTATCTTCTACAACATAATCTCAGACCCAGGGTTCATCAGACTAGAGTTCATCAGAATAGAGTGCTTAGGTTCAGTGCTTTAGTGTCTTTTTTTAGAGCTGTTCAGGAACATCATGGATCATGACTGCATAAAGAATCTCTTGCTGCCTCCCTTCTTGCTGTATAAACTTAGTGGAGAAATTGTCCAAATGTTAAAGCAGATTTGCCACTTGAGCACAAGTTTATAATCCACTGGGGTTGTGAGGGTGCATGTGTAAGCTGACTAGACCTCATTTTCAGAACAGTATGTTCTCACAAATGGCTATTCAGATATCTCTTCAAGAAGTGGTGCTACCTTTTCCCTCTTATTCAGGCCCCAAAGTAAATGATCTTTTTTCTTTAAATAAATAATTGTATTGTTACTGAGACAGCATGGTTATAACTGCTAATGTTAATGCTCTTGGAGTATAATTTGCTGCTACCACCAAAGTGGTTCTTTTTTCATTTCTTTTCCAGACCCCATCACTCTAGCCCAGTTCACATATTTGCTCATCTCCGTTCTCTTATCACAGTGAAAAAAATCGCTTTCATTAAACATTGTCCATTCTTTAGTGGTGATTATTTATATGCTACATATAAGTTAGAGCTTCATTTGTCCCTTTTCCTCTAATTTATTTCACTTAATATAAAATAAATATTTACTAGCTCCATCCTTTTCTTGCAAAAGGCAATATTTTAATTTTTTATAGCTGAATAGTATTCCATTGTGTGTTTATATGTGTGTATGATAATTTTTTTCCAAGCAACTGTTAGACATTTTGGTTGTTTCCAGATCTTGACTTGTATAAAGGGATATGCAATGGATATAGGTGTGCATATAGCATTTTAAATTAATATTTTATATTCTTGGGTTAGGAAATATAAATAAAATGATTATAGTTATAATTTCTTGAGAAATCTCTATACTGTTTTCTACAGAAGCCAAATTAGTCAATATCTCAGCAGTGAAAGAGGGGTTGGTTGGGGATGGTGGGGTCTTTGTGACAGTCTCATGGATATGAGATAATATTTCATTGTTATTAGATTATATTTCTCCTATAATTAGTAATTATAAATGCTTTTAAATATGCCTCTTGGCCATCTGTATGTCCTCTTTGAGAAGGAAGATGCCTTTGAACAAATTTTGTAGTTGGACTTGTTTTTAAGAGTCTATGGGTGATTCCACAGGCATAGTTGGTAATAAGGATAGGTTGTACTTTTTTCACTTAGAAAAAAAGCCTTCCCTGGGGCTGGAGAGATAGCACAGCAGTGTTTGCCTTGCAAACAGCCGATCCATGACCTAAGGTGCTTGGTTCAAATCCCGGTATCCCATATGGTCCCTCGTGCCTGCCAGGAGCTATTTCTGAGCAGACAGCCAGGAGTAACTCCTGAGCACTATGGGGTGTGGCCCAAAAACCAAAACAAAAAAAAAAAAAGAAAAAAAAGCCTTCCCGATACTCTCTCACCTCTGATATATCTACACATGCTTGGTTTTTTCAAACTTCACTGTTCTTTTTTCTTTGAACATACCGACATGCTCTTACCTTGGGCCTTCATGTTTCCTGTTTGCTCTTCTCTCAGGTATCATGGGATTTACTTTCTTAGTTCTGCTCTTTACCCAAAAGTTACTAACCCAGTGAGAACTTATCTAACTAGCCTCAACTTAAAAATTTCATCCTCCTCCACTTTTATCCACCTATTTTTTTCTAGTCAGCCTTTCTACTCCACTATAATTTTAGAGAACTGGTTTTCCATTGCCCCAGCCCCTCTGTTCCTAGTGCTGAGAACAGTACTGGGCACATATCATGTGATTAGTAATTTTTTTTGTAATTAGTAAATATTTGTTGTAAAATCACTTCCAATTACCAAAAATACAATTGCAAGGTTCTCAAAGGATAATAATAGAAACTTTCTAGCTTGTAAGACCAATTAGCATAAGTAGTAAGATTGAAGCTAAGCACCCACCAAAATCCTTCTAAGAGAAATATATGTTCTTTAATTCAAGTTATCATGTGTATTTGCTAAGTGTGTTACAAAAAACCTTCTGTATTAGGGAGAGCCAAAGCATCTTGAAATATTTGTGTTCCCAGAGTTTGGTCTTTGATTTTGCACTGTCTGTTTTTAAAGAATGCAGATCACATATGACACTAATCTACCTTTCTTTTGAGCACTTTCCATTTATTATGCATTTATTTCAAAAGAGAAAAGCAAAATGCTCATAAATAAAAAGATTACTTGCTGTCTTAAGTAGTACAGAAAAGCTGTTTTTTGCTTTTTGTGGTTCTGACAAATTATTCAAAGATGAATCTTGGAAAAAAACATGTTATATCTGTAGAAAACACTGTTTGAAGTAGTAATATAATGAACACAGTTTTCCTCAACATTTTTAAAGAGGATTTTACAGGAAAACAAAATGAATAGAAATCTTGACCCCAGTGTTAATGCAGAAGCTAATATACAATAGTCTAAAAGGAATTTAGTAGTTCAGTTCAGTATTGCTCACATCCAGGACTATTAATTTTGCCGCCTGGAAAAAATGCATTAGATACATGCTTTTGTCTTCAGCCAAATGTTAAAATCAGTAATTGACTAAAATCAGATAACACTGGAATAGAAAACATTTTGAATAAAATATTAAATCAGAAACCTTATTAAATATTTGAGTCAAAATGAGAAAATTTGAACCAGAATTTATGAGCAACATCATACTGCTTCTGTGAGATGTGTGCTAGGAGCCTGCAATCCTAAAGAACTCCTTACTTGATTCAGAAAAATGCTTAGTACATAAGATAAGGAACACAGGGCTTATCACTTGGCAAATCTTCTAATTCCTGGATTTGCTCCAACTGAAAGTATTGAGCACAAGTTTTAGTGTCTGATCTCCATAAATCTTAAATGAAAAATTTGACTTCTTTAATGTGAATTTTGAATAGTGAAAATAAAAGATCTGATGAGAACCTAAAAGTTGTGAGTTTTTGCAAGGGTTCCCCAGATCTTCTAAGTATTTTCTATCATGATGTAGCTCCAGTATCTCTTGACAAGTACTGATAGATCTTTAATTCAAATATGCAAAAGCATCTGAATTTTAACTCCAATGTTCAACTCAACCCTAACTGAAACAGTAATCTGCACAATTGAACCAAACATAAAAATAGACTTACTTCTGCTTTTCGAATTTGTGATTTTATTGTTTGATGCAAAAACAATGGAAAGCACCAGTGGAAAGCATGTAAAATGTGTTCGGAACCAAATTTGCTATGAATTCTAAAAGCTGGTATAGATTTTCCCTTCAGGAATGCCATAGTTGGGTGGAGGTGAAACTCATCATTAAACTCAACCGTTTTTTGTTTTGTTTGTTTGTTTTGTTGTTGTTTTGTTTTGTTTTGTTTTGTTTTAGGGCCACACCTGGTGACGCTCAGGGTTACTCTTGACTATGCACTCAGAAATCGCTTTTGGCTTGGTAGACCATATGGGATGCTGGGGGTCCTGTCTCTGCTCATACTTCTCTTTTCTGTTCTCTTTTCCTTTTCTTTATTCCTGTTCTTGTGATGACTGGGGTGGCTGAGGGGTAGAATGGATCTCACACACTTGGTTACAGAACTTGCAGATTTTAGTTGTGGTGCTGCCTAAAGGTTGCACAGTTGATGGTGGTTAGGGGTTAGAGGGCATGATGGTATGAAAACATATGGAGAAGAGGGAAAAGGTGCTGTGATGAGAAATAATGATGATATAGATGAAGACTTTCTTTGTGAGCCACTTTCTTGTTCATTAATGTTGAAACCATGAAGGCCAGGCCTATGAGAGCACCTTGGGGACTGTGACGGCTGACTAAGACTGCACTCCTTGTTTCTACACTGGGAGAGACTATGTAGTCAAGATGCTCACTACGCATTGGTGTCTCTTGATGTGAACCCTGTCTATTATTTCCATCGTCTACTCCCTAGGTTGATGTTGCTAATTGTCGAGGCAGGTTTTGAACTCAGGTTCTCCATGTAACTGTTCTCTTTCCACCACCAACATCTGTGCCAGGGGTAGCTGAACTTGTCTGAGAGACTGTGTTTGAGCTGTCAGAAGTGGTCATATCTATATATTGCTTTAATCTTTCTTCTAGATGTGAGATTGGGTACTGTGTTCAAATATTTGTAATGGAACAGCAAGGAGTTGAGCTGGTTACTGACAAGTTTGTTTATCTTTTTGATTCATACCTGGCTTGCTCATGGATAATTCCTGGATCTGTGCTCAAGCATCACTCTTGGTTGTGCTTGGGGGAAGCATTTATACATCTGGGGTTCAAACCTGGGTTGGCTTTAGGAAAAGCAAATACCTTACCATAGTATTATCCTTCCAGTACTTGTAAGGTTTTTAATCGGAGAAAAAGTCACAAATTTACATGTAGAGCAGTAATAGTCTTGTTTTTGAGAGGCACAGACTGCAAGGTAGTCAACTTAAATTGCTGCTTGATTATTTGAGAGCTGATCACTGTCTCATGAGATTCCACATGAAGGGAAAGGCTTTCTGCAGTCCAGAGTGCAGTAAAGGCAGGGGCCATCTATAACTCTGCCTTAGAGCAATGTTTAAATCTTCCTTTGTTTCCATGAGTAGAAATCAGGTAGAAGGAAGAAGATAGGCAGTGCCAGAAACTTCTTTTTTTATATATTTTATTTAAACACCTTGATTACATACATGATTGTGTTTGGGTTTCAGTCATGTAAAGAACACCACCCATCACCAGTGCAAAATCCACATCACCAATGTCCCAAGTCTCCCTCCTCCCCACCCGATCCCCGCCTGTACTCTAAACAGGCTCTCCATTTCCCTCATACATTCTCATTATTAGGAAAGTTCAAAATGTAGTTATTTCTCTAACTAAACTCATCACTCTTTGTGGTGAGCTTTCTGTGGTGAGCTGGAACTTCCAGCTCTTTTCTCTTTTGTGTCTGAAAATTATTATTGCAAGAATGTCTTTTATTTTTCTTAAAACCCATAGATGAGTGAGACCATTCTGCGTTTTTCTCTTCCTCTCTGACTTATTTCACTCAGCATAATAGATTCCGTGTACATCCATGTATAGGAAAATTTCATGACTTCATCTCTCCTGACAGCTGCATAATATTCCATTGTGTATATGTACCACACTTTCTTTAGCCATTCGTCTGTTGAAGGGCATCTTGGTTGTTTCCAGAGTCTTGCTACGGTAAATAGTGCTGCAATGAATATAGGTGTAAGGAAGGGGTTTTTGTACTGTATTTTTGTGTTCCTAGGGTATATTCCTAGGAGTGGTATAGCTGGATCGTATGGGAGCTCGATTTCCAGTTTTTGGAGGAATCTCCATATCGCTTTCCATAAAGGTTGAACTAGACGGCATTCCCACCAGCAGTGGATAAGAGTTCCTTTCTCTCCACATCCCTGCCAACACTGTTTATTCATATTCTTTGTGATGTGTGCCATTCTCTGTGGTGTGAGGTGGTATCTCATCGTTTTGATTTGCATCTCCCTGATGATTAGTGATGTGGAGCATTTTTTCATATGTCTTTTGGCCATTTGTATTTCTTCTTTGTCAAAGTGTCTGTCCATTTCTTCTCCCCAATTTTTGATGGGATTAGATGTTTTTTTCTTGTAAATTTCTGTCAGTGCCTTGTATATTTTGGAGATTAGCCCCTTATCTGATGGGTATTGGGTGAATAGTTTCTCCCACTCAGTGGATGGCTCTTGCATCCTGGGCGCTATTTCCTTTGAGTTGCAGAAGCTTCTCAGCTTAATATATTCCCATCTGTTAATCTCTGCTTTCACTTGCTTGGAGAGTGCAGTTTCCTCCTTGAATATGCCTGTAGTCTCAATGTCTTGGAGTGTTTTGCCTATGTGCTGTTCTATATATCTTATGGTTTCGGGTCTGATATTGAGGTCTTTAATCCATTTGGATTTTACCTTTGTACATGATGTTAGCTGGGGGTCTAAGTTCAGTTTTTTGCAAGTGGCTATCCAGTTGTGCCAACACCACTTGTTGAAGAGGCTCTCTTTGCTCCATTTAGGATTTCTTGCTCCTTTATCAAAAATTAGGTGATTGTATGTCTGGGGAACATTTTCTGAGTATTCAAGCCTATTCCACTGATTTGAGGGCCTGTCCTTATTCCAATACCATGCTGTTTTGATAACTATTGCTTTGTAGTAAAGTTTAAAGTTGGGGAAAGTAAGTCCTGCCATTTTCTTTTTCCCAATGATTGCTTTAGCTATTCTAGGGTGTTTATTGTTCCAAACGAATTTCAAAAGTGCCTGATCCACTTCTTTGAAGAATGCCATGGGTATCTTTAGAGGGATCGCATTGTCTGTATAATGACTTGAGGAGTATTGCCATTTTGATGATGTTCATCCTGCCAATCCATAAGCAGGGTATGTGTTTCCATTTCTGTGTGTCCTCTCTTATTTCTTGGAGCAGAGTTTTATAGTTTTCTTTGTATAGGTACTTCACATTTTTAGTCAAGTTGATTCCAAGATAATTGAGTTTGTGTGGCACTATTGTGAATGGGGTTGTTTTCTTAATGTCCATTTCTTCCTTATTACTATTGGTGTATAGAAAGGCCATTGATTTTTGTGTGTTAATTTTGTAGCCTGCCACCTTGATATATCAGTCTTTGGTTTCTAGAAACTTTTTTGTAGAGACTTTAGGGTTTTCTAAGTAAAGTATCATGTCATCTGCAAACAGTGAGAGCTTGACTTCTTCCTTTCCTATCTGGATTCCCTTGATATCCTTTTTTTCCTAATTGCTATCTCGAGTACTTCCAGTGCTATGTTGAATAGGAGTGGTGAGAGAGGACAGCCTTGTCTTGTGCCAGAATTTAGAGGGAAGGCTTTTAGTTTTTCTCCATTGAGGATAATATTTGCCACTGGCTTGTGGTAGATGGCCTTCACTATATTGAGAAAAGTTCCTTCCATTCCCATCTTGCTGAGAGTTTTGATCAAGAATGGGTGTTGGACCTTATCAAATGCTTTCTCTGCATCTATTGATATGATCATGTGATTTTTATTTTTCTTGTTGTTGATGTTGTGTATTATGTTGACAGATTTATGGATGTTAAACCATCCTTGCATTCCTGGAATGAAACCTACTTGATCGTAGTGGATAATCTTCTTAATGAGGCATTGAATCTTATTTGCCAGGACCGAAACTTATTTATTTCTTAAAAAACAGATGCTTTTCAAGATAAATAAATTGAGGTCTTGGAAACAATCAAGGCTTTGGTCTTTCTAGATGAAATTCTAAAACAGATCTTAGTTGTTTGGTTATTTGATGGTAAAAGTCAAACAGGAACTAGGTGTTGGATTTCTGAATGAGTTTATACTTTCTATTTCGTTCAAAAACTGTTATAAGATTAAATGTGTCTATGAAGTAGTTTCTCAGAGCAGTTAATATTTTCATCTTGCCTGGTTCATCAGTTTTAGGTAGCTCTGTTCCATGTAAGTACCATGATTTACCAGCCTGCAGGGTGGGACAACCAGGGGCTGCTGGGGCTTCGGTACTCAAAGACAGACACATGCTGCTGGTCTTGAGACCCAGGACAAGTATCAATTAGCAGACATATTTCTCTGCCTCTAGTTAAAAGGGTTTCCCAGGAGTTATCATTCAATGTTATTCCTGGTTCGGGAGGAGTGTAGAGTGCACCTATTTCGTGAAACCTTGAAGGAAAGGGCACCAATTTCTGTGAAATTTGTCTCACTGAGCCTGCAGTTTATTGCTAGGACCCAAGAGACACAAGTTGAGTTCTGGATTATTCACTGTCAAGGATTACCAAGGCCTGCCTGGTGGTGTTCAAAGGCCTCCAGAATTGCACCCAATGAGACTAGATGGACCAATGGTGCTTGACATGCACACTGACTATTATACTGTAGCCTGTCTTGTGCCATCTTTGGAGCTTCTCTCTGTATTTCCTCTACCCAAAAGTGACTTATGACTGAATTAAACCCCTATTTTAAAAACACCACGAAGATGCATTTCTGCCACAGCTAAAAAGGCTCAGTGGTCTTCAGAATGAGCCATCTAAATATTTTCTGGACCTGGATGTATATATATATTGACAAAAAAAATTGCAATCACAATGATTATTCTTGCCATTGGACAAATTTCAATTGCATTTGAAGGCTGCTGCATTTTTTAAAGGTTTTTTTTAAATCAAATCAAATAATAAAATAAATCAAATATTCTAGGCATACATTCTTTTGGCTGAAAGAGTGAATTAATAGTAGTCTGATCACCCTGGAGACCCAGAGGCTTTTGTGAGCAGGTGCTGAGGTAAGGCTGCATGTCTCTGTGGGAATGACAAGTGAATGAGTCTGCTGCTCACTTCACCTGCTGTTCTTTTCTCTCCCTATTTTCTCTCCTAGGAAACAGATGGAGGACTGCTGTGACCCTGCCCATCTCTTTGCTATGACTAAAACGAATTCCCCCATGGGGAAGAGCATGTGGTATGATGGAGAGTTTTTATACTCATTCACCATTGACAATTCAACTTATTCTCTCTTCCCCCAGGTTAGTAATGCATTTGTTGCTTTTCAATCTAACATTTTATGGGTCCTAATGTTGTAGGAAAAGATCATTGAGGTTACTCCACTGTGGAGATCTAATTCTACCCATCTGGCTTCTTCCTATCCTAATGTAAATTTTTATCGATGGCTGCCTTTTGGTAAAGAAACCAGATAAGTCTGATGCCACAGCAGAAGGAATAGGATATTATCAAGTAACAGTTTTTCTAGTCTTTTGATGAGACTGGAGGAAGCAAGCAGGGAATCATCATGCAATTATGAAATCACAGTGTTTAGAGCTGGGGAATGGTATTAAAATCGTTAAAGGGAAATATTTTCTTAGGACTGGTGTTGCTCTCAGGGAATAGGGACCAGATGGTCAGAAGCTCTACTGATAGCTCTTGAATCTTATCCTTGTGTTACACAGTGGAGACAGAGGGGAGATGGAGGGAAAGAAATCAGCATTTTTGAAGTGATCTCAATTAAGTCTTGCTTTCTCAAAGATTTTTCTTCTGGGTTTCCTTAGCATTGAAGTAAAATATTTTACTAAAATACATCTATTTTAACATGTGGCAAAAAAAAGAAAGGGAGAATTCTTTTGTTTCTAGGGAGATTGAATTGAAGAAGAAAAAAGGTTTAGGGTGAAATTTCCATTAGGGAAAAAGTGAGAAATGAGGAGTGACTTCTCCAAGTGTTTAATACCTTCTGGTTTGCCATAATATGGTGTAGAAAGAATTTAGGTCACATTCCATGATGGAGACTGACTAGAAACTTCCATGTACCTGTATTTCTAGCTATGAGACTTTAGAAGACTCCCGGCAAGGAAAAAACAAGTCTCTGATAAAGCTTGTGTATGCTCATTGTCCTAAGTGTTTTAGTTTATTTTAATGATCTTCAAATATATGATTAATTTATTTTTAGGCAGTAAATAATTTAATTTTTAACCAGAACCTGTGTGTTTTTTCTTTCTTTTCATCTGCCTTTTTTTGGGAGGCTTCCCTGTGTTAAACAAAGTGACTACTAGTTTTGTAGAATTGGATTTTTCCTTCATCCTTTTTCATCCAACTGCCTTGCTAGCTTCAGAGACTGGGGTTCCTACCACCTCACATAGTTGGAAACTGAGGTCAAGTATGTCCTGGTATGTCACATACTGTATAGTACAGAGCATTGTGCAAATGTCAGGTGTCTGTGTCACTTTGCTGACTTGGCTGCTTCAGTGCTGAGAGTGAAGAATACTGGATTGAAGACTGGGAACAGAATTTCTTCTAGAGAATTTTGGACAAAAAGGTACTTTTATTAGGAGTTGAGCACTTATGAAAATGAGAATACAGAAGTGGGAGTTAGGAAGTGGCAGTGAGTTCTGCCTAAAATGATTTAAGGATTAGGATGCCCCCACTGAGACCCAACAGACATAGCAGGGCCAGAATGATGAAATCCTGCCATTCCTCCTCCCCAGTCTCTTCTCTAAGTACACATATGGAGTAGGTTTCATTTGCATCTAGAATAATTGGTGCAAGGATGTTCAGAATAGCCCAAAAACAATTTTCTGCATTTTTACTGATTGCTTTAATATTTATTAAATAGAATTTAATAATATTTACATTATAAAATTTAAATATTTTTAAGCACTGTATTACAAAATTGTATATAGTTGGGTTTCAGTCATAGAATGTACACTACCCTTTACTGATGCACCCTTCTCACTACTGACTTCCCCTGGATAGACCAACTTCAACTATCATACTTTAATAGGAAGCTAGAAAGCTTGTGGAACAGGGTTTGAGCAGGCCAATCTGCTCTATCTTCCTGTACAGACACTGTTAGCTAGACACTCTGAAAATGGAGATGATGAGGAAATAGCATAACAGCTCCTTGAACTGTGCCACATAAAAAAAATCCCCAATAGGCTTTTATGTAGAGTAAAGTTTTCAGACATGCCAACTGGCTTCTAAATTTGTGCTAGAATATAGATGTAAAGAAAAATGAATGAGAAAACAAACTCATCTATCTCCTAGCTTGGGGGTGACAAACAGGATTTTTACCCTCACTCAAATGGCAAAATGTAATATGTGTTTAATATATTATTGTTAAAGTTATATACTTTTGTGTGAGTGTTTGTCTGTTTTGTCAGGTCACTGCGTGGTGTGGCTCTCTAACTCTCACAGTTTAAAATTTTGGCTCTTTGTGTCGAACTTGTTCACCATCCCTGTGACCTAGCTCATCTCTCAGCTGTAGCAGGAGCAAACATTGCCCTTTTAGAATGGGCATGAGCGCTGTGTTTCTGAACTTTGTGTTTCTTTGTGGCTGTTGCAAGACCAAAGTACCATGCTGGAATGAGAAAGGAAAACAATGCATTTTAGAGTTTATTGCATCATTGTATATGTATGCATAGTCTTTGCTGAACCAATCAATGAATAGACCTATAAATTAAGGTATATATGTGTTTCACGACTGATATTCTTTTTGTTTGTTTGTTTTTGTTTTGGGTCCATTCCTGGGTTACTTCTGGGATTACTTCGGGCTCTGCCCTCAGGAATATTCTTAGTGGTGTTTAGGGCACAATTTGTGATACCAACAATCTAAATGGGTTGACTGTGTGAAAGGCAAAAACCTTACCCACTGTCACTTTGGCCTCTTTTGTTGCTGATATTCTTAAGTGACCAATTAGTTTATTGAAATTCTGGAAAATCTGAATCACAAACTGATTCAGAAGGGCATATTCCCTTGCCCTCGCCTACTCATTATTTTATACTGAATTCTTTTGACTCTGTTATTGGTAAGCTGTGCTGGTTGTTAATTGACATGCTTCGTTCATATCACTGTGAGAATGAAGTTATAGGTTCCCATTAAGCAGAATGCAGGTAAAGGGGCATGGCAAGTGTTGTCTGTGAACAAAGCATCCTTCCTCTGTGATGTAAAGTTATATTCTCTCTAACTCAGATGGATAATTTTGCATTATTCCTTTAATGGTATATTTCAATATGTTTGTTTTAATTATATGTTATAGTTTCTCCTACGTACAACTTGTATATTATCTGTCATTAATGTTGCTATTATTCCTTTGTCTGCTTTGGTGCACTGTCTTTTCCAAAATGTAATTCAGAATGCTCTTGAGAGTTAGCAGTCCTAAATCAGGGTTCTATATTCCTATGGGGGGTCCTGCTGAATCACTGAGTAACTTGAGATGCCACATTGAATCACTGTAATTATAGAGTAGCTTCTTACTCATGCTACCCACAACTTCCTATAGCTGTATGATCAAATTGATTTCACATGGCCTCTTGTGGCATTACCAATGTAACAACATATTGGAATATTCCTGTTTTCTGATCATAATTTTGCCTTGTGAGCTTTGAGACATGAAAGGTTTTCCCTCCCCCCCTTGGACAGTGATTCTTCCAGCTGTGCAGGATTGTCAACTGCTCTTCAGGGAGCTGTATGTCCCCTGGCTGTATCATCACATGGTTCTTGCTTGAACGGGATGATATAAAGCTGGATGATTTGAATCAATGTTTTCCAGATCAGCCTATAAGCTTTTTTTAAAATTTCTTTGGGACACACCCAGTGGCGCTTAGGAGTGTGCACTCCTGGCTATGCACTCAAGAAATCACTCCTGGCAGGCAGGGGGGACCATATAGGATACCGGGATTCGAACCATCATTAGTCCTGGGTCGGCTGTTTGCAAGGCAAATGCCCTACCTCTGTGCTATCTCTCCGGTCTCATATATGCATTTTTTTGCTTAGCAATCTTACTTAAAAATTCTGTTTTAACCTACTTGTTTTAACCTATTTGTGCTCAGAGAGAGAGAGAGAGAGAGAGAGAGAGGAATGAACGAGTAACAAGAATGTTAGAAACCACAACTGTGATAATGTAATTTGAAAATAATTTTGGGGTGTGATAAGAACATAGTTGGCTCACTATTCCCTTACATTGTGTTGGAGGAATAATCATGTGATATAAATCACACATAGGACAAGTCATTTTCCCTTTGTTTGCCCAAGGACATACATAGAAAACAACATCATGAATCTACCTTAGATGGACTTGCCTTCCCAATTCCTTTGGTCTCTGAAATACCCTGTAACTACATCCACAGGGTTCTAGGCCCATGGGACATTCAGAAGAATGGTTTTAATTCATTTGTCAAAATTAAAATATACACTTACCACTTCATGGTAATGTGCTTAGTAGGGTCATCCAAGCTCCTAGAATCCTCTGCACTTGTCCATAATGCATTAGGCATCATCAATACTCAGGAGGTCACTGTTCTACTTTTAAGAAGCACAGTATTCAACCATTTCTCCATTTTGACCAGTAGAGAATCAAATGTTTACTGTATACTGGACAAAGATCATTGTCAGCCTTGTAGGCAGGCTTGTATTTGGCTGCTCTGGAAGAAAAATCTCTTAGAGGCTCAGTAAAATAGGTGCCCATACCCCTTAAGTAGCAGGAATTTGAAAAAGGTTGGGTCAGGGCTGTATGATGGCTACCTAGAGCTTCAGATTTAAGACTTCCTGCCAGATCTTAAACAAATGGCCGAGGAACCACCCAGTTGGGTCTGAGAGCCCAGCATTAAGGGTGAGAAAGGAATGAAGACCGAGTCCTGCTCGTGGCAGGCCCCTTGGGAGATGCTGGCAAACCACTGTTATTCTTGCTGAATGTAGGTATGCTGTTAGTCTCTACTCATAGTCTCTGTTTCATCATATTTTTCTCTGTGTCCTTCAACAGTTCCGTGTTAGTGACTTCATCTCATAGATGAAACTTAGACTGAGAGCCTCAAAGAACTGGTAACAGATACCTGAGTTAGCAGCTCAAAGGTCTGGAATGTGAAATTTGGTCTATTGGATTTCAAAAGCTTTGTTTATTATTTTGTTTATGTCTTAAATAACATGACTTCTAGTGAATTATTATTTTCATCAGCCAGACACCTTGGAACCATGTTATGTGGTTTTGCTGTTGTTTGTTTGTTTGTTTGTTTTAACCTTCTTATTTAATTGTCTATTTGCTTAGGAGCCTACACCTATTTATGTTCAGAACTTACTCCTAACTTTATATTCAGAGGTCACACTGGCAGGCACAGGTGACCATATTGGGTGCCAGGGAT
The DNA here is from genome assembly GCF_024139225.1 of Suncus etruscus. Lineage (NCBI taxonomy): Eukaryota > Metazoa > Chordata > Mammalia > Eulipotyphla > Soricidae > Suncus > Suncus etruscus. Next base: position 26,420,060 of record NC_064858.1, read on the forward strand.
TAAACCTAGCTTGGCTGCTTACAGGGCAAATGCCCTGCCTGCTGTACCATCACTCTTGTCCTGTATTTGAATTCTTTTAAAAGTAATGAAGAGATTTCTTTTGAGAAAACAAAACACCACAAAGCATAGACGTATAGGCTATGGGACCACATGCAGTGCTACAATTTTCTACATAATGCTGTGTACCTTTGCTTCTGAATTCCCCCATGGCTCACATTGAGATGATAAATATGATCAGTTACATTATTTTGATTCTTATGTTGGAGAAATCCAGGTTCTCAGAGGGAAGCAAATTTATTCTTTACATACTCCTTTTTTATTTTTGCAATTCAAAACATGGTTCCACCACCAATAAATAATTTACACCATTTAACCTATCATTCATGGCTAAATATTAATGTTAAAGAAATTGATAAGGAATAGAGTCTAAAGGTATAGATTCTAACAGACTCCTAACCAGATCATGTACCAGTTCTTAAACTGAATTTTTTTCATTTAAATTCATAACTAACAATGCCTTGTTTTCATATTTCAGTATCAACACACAAAAAAGGTTAAACTAAGATTATGGGTATAGAAATGTCTTATAATGATATGGCAGAAAAATAGTGAATAGTAATGCTACTGCTATTATAACCTTAAATATTTGTGGTGCTTAATAATTTTCTTGTCATTTTAGTCATTCTAAAAATCAATTAAAAATCTAGAAAAGGAAGGGATACAATATCATAAAATACCTTTTTAGGAATTGAAGATATTGTACAACTGTTGGGTGTCTGTCTGTTACACTTGCCCAACCCACTTGTCCAAACCTCTCACTCTCTATGGTACCGCTGAGCACAGAGCCAGAAGTAAACCCGCGTGACGGTGTAGCTGGGTATGCCCAACATATCATCAGTAGGGACAAGAAACATAGCAAAACAAAACTAAGCCCCTTCAGTTAAGTTAAGGTGAGAAATATTAATAACCTATGTCTAGGATTTAGGTAATTTAAAAATATATAGTGTAGGAGAGAATACTCAAAACTTGGCTACACAGTGGTATTTTTATAGCTGAATAGTATTTATAAACTAACTAGACATACTATTGTGAGAGTTACTAGTTTTTCCAGTGAATTAGAACTTGTGTGCTAACAACAGGTTAATGTCATCTATTCCTCAAACTTTTGTAAACTGAGAAGACAACTGGCACAGATTTCCTCATCTCTGTATGTTCTCAGAAAAAGAAAATCAAAATGATTAGCAGTAAGATAATAGAGCCTCACAAAGAGTAGACCTGTAAGATGGCTTGTCTTTCAGACTTAGAGATAATGAAAAATTAATGCTGTCTTCTCATCAGAACTCACAAGTTGTCTCTGGTTGAAGACAGAATGAAAATTTAAGAAACGGTCTCTTCATGTTGTAGATCCTTCTAAAACTATTTGACAGTGTAATAAAATTTAGTACAAGAACTGATTATGGTTCAAGCTTGAAAACATCCAGGGGCCGTTAACAAGATTCTAAGGGTACCAATTATCACTGAGCCATAGTGTCATTCTGTGGGTCTGATGGGAGTAACAACTTTTTCAGGAAGTGTTAACATCTTACATACAATTTTTTTTCTAGGTTTGGTGACATTCTCGGCTGTTTTCTTGAAGGAAAAAATAGTGTAAATATTAAAATGATTTCTACATCTTGGTTCTTACTGGTAAAATATAGGTATAAAAAATTCTCTCATAGTTTGCTTTAGTTTTTGGAATTTAGTTTCATACCAGCAGATCTGTTTCATTTCTACTACAAACACGTTCATTTACATTTAACTTTGTTTGAGAACTCTTAAATGAATCAAGACACATTTGAAGAATTAATAGAAAGGAATCATATTAGGGCTGGAGAGCTAGTACAGCTAGAAGGGTGTTTGCTTTTCATGTGCTGATCTGGGTTCAATACCTGGTATTCCATATGATGCCACCAGCACTACCAGCACTAAGTAACTGCTGAGTACAGAGCCACGAGCAATCCCTGAGCTTCACCAGTAGTAGCCCAAAACCCAAAAACAAACAAACAAACAAACAAAAGAGTAATCATAAAAGGACACAGTATTTCCTCTGGTTTGATTAATTCACCATGGTTAACCCATTTCCTCGAGTTTAGTAGCATTTTTGCAGCAGGCACCCTTCTTCTAAGAAACAGGTACTTCCCTTTTAAAACTTTGCATTCAATTACTTAAGTATTTGATTCATAATCCTCTCATCAGATGGCTAAGATGCTCCTCAGGAACTGTGTTTAGTGGGGGTTGAGGAGAGAGTCTTGGGAGATGCAAGATCTCAGCAATCAACATGGTGCCTCAGACTTAGCTAGTGTCCAGCAATTTTAGTGGAATTGAGAAATGAACTGAGACCTTATTTTTGGTTTTGCTGTGGAAAAGCAACACTAATTGTCCTGGCAGACTTCACAAACTATGTTTGTGTGTTTGTTTTTATCACAAACTGTTTTGGAATGAATACAAAGACATTGAGTGTGTTATAACCAGAACAGAGGGAAGTCTGTCACAGAGAGTATTCCACTTGGGAAGCCTCTAAGTGACTGTCAGATTGAAGAGGCCTTCAAGGATGATGGTCTGGGAACACTGAGTACATCTTTTCAAGCTGGTTTGTCCTTGAACAGTCATTTCCTCACACACAACAGAGTAGTTTGTGACTTTCTGAAGATGCCCAGTAGGGCACAGATGTCACCATGGTCAGTCTCTACTTCTGCCCAAACCAGACCAAGCAGATAAAGTAATGAAGAAGCACCTAGGTAGGAAATAGTCCCTTGACACAGTGTTGGGCCTTGGGTAGTTGCCCACTGCACTTTTCTCTTCAGTCTTCCAACCAGCAGCTAATTCCTACACAATTTCCTCCAAATGGGGAATTTTGTGTTTTGAAATCACAGCTATTATGCCACCACCTCCTTTGAATGAACATAACGGCTTCCCTGCTTTTTTTCGTTATCTTGGCTGAGCTGCTTACGGAGAATATTTTTTCCCTCTATCTTCATAGCATAGTGAAGCCAATTATGTTAGGAAACAGCCAGTTGATGGAACTCCCAAACAGCTTCAGAAACAGAATATTTCTTAACCCTTGGAAACTGAACCAGAAAAGAAGATTTCCTATGGAAATGATGGAAAAGGACAGTTGAGTTTCTACATATTGGGTAATGACAGAAGGAAGGATTGTCTGTGGAATGTAATGGTGTGGCTATCTCCTTGTCAGGCTGTCTCAGAGAAAATGATGCTAGCCACGGAACTGAACAAACTCCATGGAGAGAATAGATGAGCTGATTCCCCCATTTTCATCCTTATCTGCCTTCCTAAATTTTCTGCCATTCAGAGATGTTTATGATAGTAAGACTTTGGGAATAGCCTGCACTATGCCATAGCAAGGAATTGGTTAAATTCTGAGACATCTATCTAGCCAAATAGTATGCTTGGCATTAAAATACTTATGGAAAAGATGCCCCAAATCTTTAGGATACATGTCTGTAACAATGGTCTGGATAAAGATTATCTCATCAGGCCTGAGTATTGTATCTTATCATATGAACCATAGAGTGACCTTAGGACTTCCTGAGTACTTCTTGGGGGTGTGCCTTAGTCCCCCCAAATATAATATTATTTTGATTAGAATGCAGATTTTTTTTAAATGAGAGGCTACAGGGCTCTACACAGAGCTGAGAAATCTTGGGTTATTATCTAAGAACTTAATGTTATTTTGAACAGGAAGTGGGAAGACTTCAAAAAAGATGTTCTTAAGTGCTCTTTGTTTTCTACAAACCTTTTTATATGTAGCCTTCTCCTTTTGAGTAAATGTAAATCAGGTAGGTCTTCCTAAGATATAAAGTAGAACTATGAAAATCTGATTTTGTTTGGGCTTTAGTGTTTGTTTTTTAAGTCATTTGAAAGGCCAGAGAAATGACATAGTGGATAGGGCATTTACCTTGCAAAAAGCTGACCTGGGTTCGATCTCCGTCATCTCATATGATTCCTAACCTAGCGAGGAGTAATTTCTGAGCACAGAATCAGGAATAAACCCTGAGTACTGCCGAGTGTGGCCCAAAACAAACAAACAAAGTAATTTGAGGGTTGGAGATGTTGGATGGTAGAAGGCATGCATGAGGTTCTGGATTTTATTCCTTGCACCCTGAACAAACATCCTCAAATCTATGCTATCTTCCCACACTAATTTCCCACTCCTACATCCCCTAACCCTTGCAACCAAAATAATTTTTTAGCTTATTTGTCAGCATTAAATCTGAATTTTCAGGGCTAGGGCTGTGACTCAAATGCCAGAGTTCAGACCTAGCTGTGTGTGGCTTTAATTCTAGGCCTTGTAGTCCTGGGTCCCATTAACTAGCTGTTGGTCCTCTTTTAGTACGATTTTGGGGAGAGGGGATCAGACTAACTGGCAGCTCCAGGTTCCAAGCACAGCAGGGTATGGACAGTTCCTGGTCTTTTGTGGTCTGTCCTGTATTTACCTATAATCGCTTTCGCTCTCTATCCAGTCACTTGTGCTGCCTGCTTGGATCCTTCAGGCATTTGACTTTGTAGCTCCTAATTCAGTTGGTATCATTTAATGATTTTTTAAATAGCTATATCTATTGTTTGAAAAGTTAATAAATTTGCTTAACTTGCTTGATTATATGCCTGGTATTTCTGGATAATATAGTCAATGAAAGCAGTTCCATATTACTGCAGTCATTATCTAATGTCTGAGGATGTTGAGTGACAGGACTTGACTTACACCATAACTTGAGATTCTGGTGTGTTGAGTAATGGTGTGTAAACAGAGTCGTGAGCACTGTCTGGAGTCTTATTGATAAGGCTGGCAGTAAGTTTACAGAGTTGTGTTTTTCTTTCTTTGTTTATTTGTTTTAGTGACTAATGGCAGGATTGTAAATTTTAGTCCTCAAAGATAAGATTGGTGAAAGGAAGTTCTGGTCAAGAGGGAACTTTGACTATATTCGACAGCTGGTAGCATCTTGTTATTTACAAACTTTACTTATTGTGCACATCTATCTTGTAGAGAATTTATATTCTCAATTTCAAGAAGACTGAAGTGGAACTAGGAATCTGTTCTTTCATTTTATTTTGCAATTTTTATAGCGGGTCAGATCCATAGGCGACACATGCTGAATCACCTGCCTTGCATGCACCCAATATGGGTTTTGTTCCCAGTAGAACAGAGGCTCTGAAGTACCACCAGATGTGACCCTGGTGAGTCCTGAGCATTCTTGTGGGTGGCTCTAGTGGTTTCTGGAATATTAGGGCTTAAGTAGCACTATGCACTTGACCCCAAGCATTAAACTCCAAGCTCAACTGGCCAGCCTAAGGACAGTCTTAGGGCCCTATGAGCATCACTTGGGATGCCTAGAAAAAAAATATGAGGCAGAAGATAATATCAGTTTTTGTTATTTATTGCAGATGATCAGATATATGTGGGCCACACTATGAAAAGAGAAGCAAAATTGGCAGGGTAAAATATACAAAAAGAGGAGTGTGAGTGCAAAATTTGGAGACCATTAAAATTTGGCTGATTGGAAGCTTACATGGGGAACTCCTAGGAAATTATTCTAGGAGAAATGCTGGGAAGAAAAAATACTCGGAAGCATCATTTTTCTCTCAAGAAACAATAACAATTTTTTTTATGAAGCTGGAGAATACATTAGCAGGATTCAGTTATTCAAAAGGGGAAACTCTCTACATGATTTCTTATTTTTAAAATGGGATGGCTATATAAGAGACTATCTTATTTTTCAGATTTATTAACTAAATACTTAATAGGAAGACAGTCGGCCTTACTTCTACATGTTGCTTGTATATTTTCTTTCTGTGGGGTAGATGAATTTAATTAGAGCATTATTGTTCTCTACCATCCAATTCTTTGGTAGTGTCTGAGTGTTTCACTTTTAAAAGTAAGGGAGAACTTCTGATCAAGAAAATGACCCACCTCTACCTTAAATAGAAATTTCTTTTTTATTTCTCTACTTTTGTTTTTGAATGATTTTCATATTGCTTGAAAAGTCACAGAAAAATTTATTGTGAAACAAAAGAACATCAGCTTATAAGAAATTTTGAAGTCTGAAGAATTGATGATATAATTCTATTTAATTCCATATTTATTTACAAGCCACTGTATACAGCTTTGATGCATAATTTACATGACCTATTGAGTACAAATGAATTCTAATATGCCTCTGATCTTTACTTTTTGAACTCTCCTAAGCCTGTGGGGCACAGTACTTGTAGAGGCTTTATAGATCTTAAGGGTGAAAGTCATCTGGTAGGTAGATAGCAGAGTAAGGCAAGTAGGGAGAGAAAGAAGAAGAGAAATTGCAGCAGTCACAACTATTGTATATGTATACATTTCAATGGGATTATTATGTTACTGACCCTACCCTGGTCGGTGATTGTGCCCTAACCTAGGGTGTGACCTGGCATTCTGCTCCCACCCTAGAGTGGTACCTGATTCTGCTCCCACCATTGGGTGGTACCTGATTCTGGGGCATAAAAGCAAGGGTCTGTGGAAGGTGAAGGGCTTTTTTCCTGGGCCCTATTCTGAGGCCTTTGGCTTCGGCCTCTTCATGGAATAAAGAGCTGTTTTCTTCGGAAAGCCTATTGGCTTTCTTCCCGCCGCATTCACCTCAGAACTGCCGGCTGAACAGAGTAACAGACGCGTGGTCTGAGCTGGAGGAGAAAGGACTCATCCTCTATCCCTCCATCAGTCAACCTTATCAGAGGCTGACTTGCAACAGCAACTAAAATAAGGTGACAAAAAATGGAGGGTGTATTGAAGAAAACAAGGATAAATTAAGGGGAATGAAGGAAATATTGGGTGTGAGCATAGATGTGGGTGTGGAAGGACATATAAACCAGGAGTTTAGAATGTAGTAGTTTCTTAGAAACTCTATGAAGAACGTCAAGTATTTTTTTCTGTGACCAGAGAGAGACATCATGTTTTCTTGATGGGAGCGTGTACACAACTTTTACATTAACCTTGGCTTATTTTTTTCCTTTTTGGGCCACACCCTGTGATGCTCAGGGGTCACTCCTGGCTATGTGCTCAGAAATTACTCCTGGCTTGGGGGACCATATGGGACAATGGGAAATTAAACTGCTGTCTGTCCTAGGTTAGCATGTGAAAGACAAACGCCTACTGCTTGTACCACCACTCCAGCCCTTAACCTTGGCTTTTTAAACACTTATTTGTCTACATATATATCTAGGCACTATATAATCAGTTTCCAGTGCTAATAAGCTATAGTTTATATAGATATACATTTAATGGATTAATTTGGTGCATTTGGACATTAACAAATATGTGATAACAGCACTTTGTTTTTTTATATAGCCATATATAAAAGTATAAAATGAGTGCTGGACAAGTACTAGAAACAACTGATAGAAATAACTGATAGAAATAACCCCTCCTGTTTTTATTGTATATTTACAATAGGGGTGGAAAGAGAATACAAGAGCTTTTGCAGAAGTAGAAGTTAGAAAACAATTTCAAGATTTCTAGCCTATGTTGCTGAGTAAATGGTGGACCATTACAAATCTAAATGGAGCAATATTAATTATAAAGTTTCCAAACCCACACTCTTTACCAGAGAGTATATTTCCCTTTGGCCACTTGTTAGCCCTCACTATGCTTCTTTATATTTCACAACTGAGAAAGATCATTCTGTATCTCTCCTTCTCCTGGATGACTTCACTCACTATGATAACTTCTAGTTCCATTCACATAGTGGCAAATTGTTCCCCTTATAATAGTTAAGTGGTATCCCATTAGAGCAATATATTACAAATTTTTAAAACTCAGTCATCTGTTCTTTAATACTTGGCTTGTTCTAGATTTTTAGAAGTGCCTTCCTTCAGTTTTCGTGGCATTACTTTCCTCATAATTATATTCCCTTTTCTCTCGCCATTTATATTTATTTTTCTCTTATTTTATACATTCAATCATAACTACACTAATAAACTCTACAATTGGTTGATGCTTCTTCTAGTTCTTTTGCCAATATTTATTCCCTGAATTTTAGTATCAACTACTCAGAATGTCTCAATTTGATTGTCCACATTGAAACCCCATTTAAATTAATATATCCTCTTTTTCTATCTTGTAATGTGTTTGTATCCTACAAATAGTAATTCTCAGTAACTGAATTAAAACAAAAACATTTTGATACCTCAAATGAAACTTACTTCTACTATAATAATGCTTGACTTTTTCCCATCATTCATTTTTTAAAAGTTTACTATTTTTAAAATGGAATTACCAAGAGATATGTAGTTACAGGCTTGTTGGTTGAGTTTTAGTCATACAATGATCCAACTCTCAACCCTTCCCTAGTGTACACTACCCACCACTGTATTGTAAATTACAGTGAGTAAAATAAAATATAGCTTCTGTCATATAGTTTTAAAGCTTCAGGACTAATCCTGGAAGAGACACTAAGCCAAAGAATCATTCTAGTTTTACAACTCTGGAGTATGTGGCCACATATGAAGCCACAAAACACCTCCAAATTCCATGAATCTAAGAGTGAATTAGATAAAAAAAAAGTATCATAGAAATACACACAGCTCAATAGCAAAAACAATAACATAAAAGGTTCAGCTAGCAACAAACAGTTTACTAAATCTTCAATGACTCAATTATATTCATGCCATTGTGAGATATAAACAATTTTCACAAATTTTCTTCTACTGAATGACTTCTTTTATTTCTATTTACCATCTTGTGATAAAAATATAAAATAAATTATTTTGTGCCTGCTAAAGGGACAGGCTAGTGGGTGGGTGGAAAACATGATAGTGATGGACAAGAGGTTATAGTGGTGATAGGATTGGTAAGATAAATAAATTCAGCAGGCTGGTTGTCTTGTGTATGTGATGGGAGACAGTCAGTGTGAAGGTCACTGATCCATGCCACCTTGAGTAGCACTTTAGCCAGGATAGAAGATAATAGAGGCTGACATCGTGTGGACTCAAAAAACTAAGTCACAGCTTACCATCTGGGGTTGCTTAAGGCTCAGTTGAATACGTTTCATAGAGAACTCATTACCCAAAAAAGATGATGATGGGGTGGTGGTCTAGGAGAAGTTTTTGATGTTACCAAGACAAGTTGTATCCAAATTGGATTTGCAGGGTCCATACTGTTCAATAATTTGGTAGTGGTGTATTCTGAGTTTACTGCTTTAACCACCATTGCTGGTATTATCAAATACAATAATGTCAAGTTCCAGCTCCTAGGGTGAGGATGTAGGCCAAGGATGAGGAATATAGAGTCTGTCAAGTCATAGTAGTAGCCCAAATCTGTAACTTGGTTCTGATAGTTCTGGATTTCCTGAAGCCTGTGGGACATAAGGAAAAGGATAAGGAAGGCACAGTCACTTATCCTCAGAGTGAGTTGGACACAAACTGTATGGGACACTTTGGTTGAATTAAATACTCATAATGCTGATGTTACTTTGCATAGAAATGGCCCAGCAGATAACCTCATTGATTTAGTGTAAGGTAAGAGTTTATATCTTCTGTCAATAAGATTAGCCAGATTTCCACTGGGGAATTGTATTTTGACAATAAAGTGCTTTACTGTTTATCTCTTCGGGCCTATCACCATTGGAATATTGATGATCTGTTGGAAAAGATTTGGAACAGCTTAAAACCAGTGACATTTTCAGTGGTACTACTTTATTTTAGCACCACCATGGAGAATTTTGGCATGAAGATTCACAAAAACATTATTAAAGATATCTTGCTCTGGGGCAGGTATTTTGCACCTCTCTCATTCTCCTCTTTTCCTTTATAGACACTGTGGTTTGCACTATTATTAATGAAGATCTTTATCCAGCATTCAGTTACAGTCCCTACTGATCAGTTCCAGCTATTATTGGCATGGTGGACCTTTGCTGTTCTAACTTCACTGCTCCACTATTTGTGGCAAGCTCCATACTATGGACTGGTCCTTCTAGCCCTCCTTTCTATTGTCTCTGGATATTATTACCACACTATCTTATTTTTCTTATATACCATAAATGAGTGAGATTATTCTATGTCTATCCCTCTCAGTTTCACTCAGCATAATACTCTCCATATCCATATACATAAGCAAATTTCATTTTTCATACTTCATATCTATCCCCATATACTTATTGGGTGATGGTACATCATTGTTGTTTTGATTTGCATTTCCTTGATAATTAGTGATGTGGAACATTTTTTTCATGTGCCTTTTGACTATCTGCTTTTCCTCTTTGAGGAATTTTCTATTCATTTCTTCTCCCCATTTTTGGATGAGGTTAGATTATATTCTTTGTTTAAGTTTTAAAGGCGGGAGGCAGGCTCTAGTGCCCTATTCCTCTGCAGGAAGATGATGATTAGTGGCACAACAACCTTTGGAGTGAAGATTAGTACTGGGACTCTGTTCCTTCTGCACTTCCCTCTCCACTACTCACAATCCCTGTCAATCACTTTTGAGCTATTGGAGCTATTCTAGCTTCACCACACACACACACACACACACACACACACACACACACACACACACACACACACGAAAACCAAGGTTTTGAAAACTTTTTAATGTGTGGTCAATTTCTGACTTACAAAAATTCTTCGTTTTTGTTTTTATATGGGAAACAAAGTTTTTGAGAAGTTTTTGTTATTTGGGAATTGGTGATGACAAATTTAATCTGATGAATTACCACATTAGCTAATGTTATTTTTGGTTTCCAGAACTTATATTTAGAAAATATCAGTATTCTTTTTTTTTTTTTTGGTTTTTGGGCCACACACGGTGATGCTCAGGGGTTACTCCTGGCTATGCACTCAGAAATCACTCCTGGTTAGGGGGACCATATGGGATGCTGGGGGATTGAACCATGGTTCATCCAAGGTTAGCACGTGCAAGGCAAACACTCTACCACTTGTACCATTGCTCTAGCCCCTAGAATAGCAGTATTTGATGTGAGGAATACATAATTCTCCTTAGAATTGTTATTTTTAAGTATGTATAAATAATTCATCATATGAATTTTAAGAGTAAAATTATAGCCAATAGTTAAATATTTACATCATTCAATTACCAAAATTTATATTGCATTGAAAGAATATTAATACTTAATTTTATCCTTTTAAAACTATAATTTTATTGGTAGAATGGGGATTGTAAATATCAGCAGCAGCCTTCAGGAAATTTGTTTTCATGTAATTGAAGAATGATTAAACTTCCTCAGTTGGTAGGGAAGTGAAAATATTAGTGCTTGTATCTGCAGGAAAAGATTTGGGTAATGCTTTTCAGTCTTCAATAATTTAGTATATGTAAAATTTATTTGGCTCTGAAATAAATTAGCTAATATCTAGACATTTTCACCATAAAATACTTATAAATGCAGTGAGAGAACGAATGAATTTTTAATTTTTACAAGGCTTACTGAAGTATCATGAGTTGCAATAATATTCATATTTTTATTTTAAGCATACAGTATACTATATACCACACTCTCTCTACCCAAAAGGCCAATATTCCTTACCATTGTCTTTAGAATTCTTGTTCACACCTACTCTCAACTATCCTGTTGACTAGATTTGCTTTCTTTGCTGATTTGTTTATATCTGTTTCTTGATATTTCATGTATGAAAAAGATCATGAGGCATTTGTCCTTCTGACTCCACTTAATCTTTGCTGATTTGTTTATTTCTGTTTCTTGATATTTCATGTATGAAAAAGATCATGAGGCATTTGTCCTTCTGACTCCACTTAATCTTTGCTGATTTGTTTATTTCTGTTTCTTGATATTTCATGTATGAAAAAGATCATGAGGCATTTGTCCTTCTGACTCCACTTAATGTGATTTACTCTACATATATCCAAGTTGTTTCAAGATGTAAGATTTTATTTTTTTTCTTGCAGCTGAATAGCATTTTATTTTGTATATAGGCTACAAATTTATGCTGGTATTTTTTTGTTATTGTTTGGGGCCACACAGCAGTACTCAAGCTTTACTCCTGGCTCTGTTCTCAGGGAAAATTTCTGGGATAGTTCTTGGGACCATACAGGGTGCTGGGGATTGAATCTAAGTCAGTCATGTACAGGTATGTGCCTTCTTTGCCTGCTGTACTATTGCTTCAACCACATACAACTTTTTATGTCACTCCTCTGCCATTAGATCTCTCTAGATCTTGGCTGTAGGAAATGGAGCTGTAGTGAATATACGTATAAATATATCTTTTGAATTAATAATTTTGTGTTCTTGGAATGCATGCAAGTGTGTGAAATTACTGGATTATATGATAAGCCTATTTTTAATTTTTTAAAAAGATTTCCTAACTACTTTCCTTATGCAGAAGCTGGCTCTGATTACACACTTGTGTGTAGTAAATGAGGGCTCCTTTTTTTTTTTTTTTACCACATTCCCACTAGGATTGATTGTTTTTTTTTTTATCCCCCCGTATTGATTGTTTTTGACCCTTTGATATAGATCATTTTCACTGGTTTGAACTAAAATTCATAATTTCCCTGATAATCAGTGATGACAAGCATTTTCTTCTAGACTATTTGACCACCTATGTGCTTTTTTCATTTTTTTTTTAATTTGTGCTTGCTTGTTTGTGTTTATTTTGGGGGCCATTTGTGGCTGTGCTCAGTGCTTCCTCCTGGCTCTGTCCTCAGGGATCACATTCCTGGCAGGACTTGAAGGGTGATATTGGTGCCAAGGTTGGAATCTGGGTCTACCATGTGCAAGGCAAGTGCCCTGCTTACTACACTACCTCTGCAGTCCTTTCTTCTCTATCTTTTTTTAAATTTTTATTTTGACCAAAGTGAATTACAAATCTTTCATAGTAATATTTGGGTACATAGTGACATTGAATCAGGGGCATTCCCACCACCAATGCTGTCCTCCCTCCACCCCTGTTCCCAGCATGCATCCCATACTCCCTCCTTAACTCCCTCCCCCCCCCCCCCCGGGCTACTAGTATAAGTGGTCCCCTCTGTGTCTAGCATGCTGTAGATTGGGTATTAATTCTGTTATCATTGACTTTAGATTAAGTCTGATCTTTTTTTAATTTCTACTTAATGTTCATACTACTATTTGGTCTTGTTACCCTCCATTATTTCTGCCTTCATTTGTAAGGCGGAACAAGATGGTTCAAGTTATGTGATTCTGTTTGAAGAAAAGAAAACATATATAATAAAATGGGGCGAAGATCAAACAAGCAAAAAATTGAAGGAGTCCTTCTAGAAGCTACAGATATCAATTTAAGAGAAGAAAGGGAAAAAGGAAGAAAAACATAACAACAATACAAGAAAAACTCGAAAAGCACCACAGCAATAAAGACAAGAACCACACAATAACCACGGTCCTGAAATAAAAACAAAACAAAGCACAAAAAAAAAAACCCAACTACAACAAACAATAACAAAACTAAAAAAATTTAATTTGTGCTTCTCTCTCTTTTTTCTTGCATAGGCACAGTAAATATTGGGGAGATTAGAAAGGGAATTCCCCTGGCTTAAGAGATACAGCGTTTCTCTACCCTTGAAGTATACTGTCATGGGAATAACTACAGACTCTGTACATGTTCTTTTAGTCTCCCCTAAATCCTTTTGATGTGTCTGGAAACTTTCTACTCCATCATGGAAGATAAAATCATGCCTCTGCAGCTAGGGATCTTGGTATTTGCACAGGTCAAAGGATGGAACCTAGGATGGAGTCTTTCTTTACAGTTCTAGGAGTTGTGTTCCAACTCTGTTTTTTTTTCTTGTATCTACATTTTATTATTTACTTTTCAGTAAAAAAATGGAACGCTTCACAAATTTGTGTGTCATCCTTGAGAAGGGGCCCCAACACTGTTGTTTTCATCAGTCTTCTGTAGTTGATGATCTTGGTTTTTGCCCTGATCCTAGGATGAAGCCTAAGATAAGAGTCTTTCATGTTTTCAGAAGATCTGCTCAGTTGCAGTTGTCTCCATCAGACCTCTGGAATTAGAGATCTTGTTGTTGTGCATATCATAAGCCAAGGTCTAGACTAGGGTCTTTTTTTATTGGTCCCAGGATAAGTTCTGCCCAGTCACGATTATCACAGTCAGTCTTCTATAGATAATGAACTTGGCTATTTTTACAACTACTTAAGTATTGTCATTAAGTTTCAATGAGTCTGATGAGTTTTATCATCTTGTTTCTGTGTATAGGTATGTCCTCCCACTCAGCCTGATTCCTAGGTATTTAATTTTTTTGGCAAAAATTTTAAGTAGGCTTGTTATTTTCTGCTTTATTCTAGATCTACTTCTAAATCACAATGGAATTATGTGTGTTGATTGCATTTTATTGCCTGCCACTATATTTGTTGTTTTGGGGACATTCTTGGTAGTATCTTTAGAGTTTTCTATGCATAATACCATGTCATCTCCAAATAATGATAGTTTGATTTTTTTCTGATTTGAATCCCTTTGTGTGGCTTGGAATTCCAATTTGGTGTTGCATATGGTGAAATATTGTTGCCTTGTGTTTGACCTTAGAGAAAGACTTTCAGGTTTTTATCATTACTAAGTGTGATGTTGAGTGTGGTTTGTAGCATATAACCTTCATAATATCCTCATTTTGTTGATAATTTAGTCACAAATGAATACTGAAGGCTTTTTTACATTTAAATCATCATATGATATTTGCCTTTTCTTCTATTGATATGGTATATCACATTGATTTACATATCAAACCATCCTGACATCCTTAATAAATCTCAAATCTCTAAATCTCATAGTGTATGAGCTTTTGAATTTGCCAATGCTTTCTGAGAATTTTTGCATCTGTATTCAGATGTATATAGGTATATAGATATAGATCTATAAATTTATAGATATAGATCTGTAAATTTCTTTTTTATTTATTGAATTACTATGAGATACAAAGTTACTGATTAAAAAAAGTTCCTGATTAAGTTTAATGATACAAGCACCCACACTTCCCTCCTCCTGTGTCCACGTCTCTAGATTCCCTACCATTGTCACTCCACACCCAGACACCCTCTATGGCAGACATTTTAATTTTTTCCTTTTAGGCACTGTGGTTTGCAATTCCATTACAAAATGGGTACCATGAACATCGTTTTACCTTTTATCAGCATCCAGTTCTGTCAGAGTGATCACTTCCCACTCATTGCCATAGTGGTTCCTTCTCTGAGTTATCCTCCTCCCCGCATATATTTTTTGTTTATTTTTGGACTACACGAGGCCATGCTCAGGGACTACTTGTACTCCTGACTTTGCACTCAAAAATAACTCCTGGTGTGCTTGAGGGAACTACATGTGATGCCAGGGATTGAACCCAGATTGACAGCATGCATGGCAAGTGCATTAACCGCTATCCTGTCTCTCTGGGCACGGTAACATTTTTTTCTGCTATTGGCCTACATAGAAACAGGAAGAGGTCCCAGAAGACTTTAAGAAGGATGAATGCAATATAACCTGGAATCGTTTAAGGAAAATACATAGGATATCCTGGAAGAGTTTAAGTAGGATAGATAGGATTTTCCCTTCAAAGGTTTGGAGGAATTCACTATTCTTTCCCAGAGCTCCCTTCCCCCGAATATAATTGCAGTTTTTATTTCTGTAGTAATAACTGGCCTGCAGGTTTTCTACTTTAGAATTCAGCTGGAATGGTTGAAATATTCTAAACATTTGTGTTGCTTTTACTTTCTCCAGCTTGGGGGCTCCAATTTATTCACAGAAATCACTTACAATTGTTTATATTCTGTGATACTTCTTGCAACTTCTCCCCTTACATTTCTTATTGTAGATTATTATTATTATTATTATTATTATTAGAGTTTTCTCTCACTTTTTTCCTTAATTGAAACTAGCTAAGAGTTTGTGAATCTGATTTTAAAAGAACAATTAATAGTTTCATTATTTTTATATTATATTATATTATATTATATTATATTATATTATATTAATTATATTATATTATATTATATTATATTAATTATATTATATTATATTAATTATATTATATTATATTATATTATATTATATTATATTATATTATTATATTATTTTTTATGTTTCTAGTCCACTGGTTCCTGCTTTAATTTTAGTTCTTTCTACTTTGAACTTCATTTGTTGTTCTTATCTAGTTTTTAATCTTTTTTAAAAGATAAGACTTCAGCTCTTAAAATGATATGTCAAAGAACTGAAGTATATACCTTACATATCTTGAATGTATGAGAACCCAAGTTTGAGCCCCATCATCTTATGACCTCTTGAGCACCAGTAGATGTATCCCAGGAACCCCGTAAACACTTAACTGGTGTGATTCTGGTAGCCCACTTGATTCTGTTGAAGTCAAGCTGCATTACATTGCTAATCCTTGGATGAACCAGTTGACCTGGCTCATCTGGAATAACTCTATGTCCTTTGAGCATGGTTTGTAGGTCCTATCCTTATATCCTCCCCACCCACACCACCACACCCGTAGTACAGATGTATGAAATTAAGTCATTTGTTTGAGCTATTTTCTGTTTTTCTATGAACTTCCCTCATTGTATGACTTGTTCTGTTTCATAGGTTTTGGTACCTTGTATTTCTTTCCTATTTATTTCCAGAAATCTTTTTAGTCTTTGCTTTTATCTTAGATGTAATGGTTGTGCCACAGTATGTTGCTTAATTTCCAAATGTTTGAAGATTTTACATCTAATTTATCAAGTACTTATACTTTCATTGCATTGTGATCTAAAGAGATAATAGCAATGATTTCTATCTTTTTTATTTTTATTATGGCTACTTTATGTCCCACTATGTGATTTGTCCTAGAGTGTATTCCATTTACAAAGGAGAAAAATATATTACCAGCTTTTTGTAAGCAGGGAACCTCTATACATGCCTATTTAACTGAGCTCTTTAATTTATTCCTTTAAGATTGATGTTTCCTTACTAATTTTTTGTCTTGATGCCTAACCAGCAGTGGTGCTGGGATGTTAAAATCTCCTACTATTGTGTTTCTATAACCATGCTTTTTCTGGTTTAATAGTGTTTGCTTTATATATTTTTACATACATTTCTTAGTTTGAGGTCTCTTTTCTGATGTATCATGTATTTTTTATGGTACCATTTGCCTTTATGATTGTTCCAGCTTTTCACTTCCATCCTGTGTTTATTATCACAGCTCACATCTTATAAGCAGCAGACAGTTGGTTTATTTTATGATAAAATAAATCCATCCAGCCACTCGTTGACTTTTTATTAAGTTTAGGTCATCATTGCTATAAAATGAAATTTTTGAGAGAAATAAATTTGTTACCATATTTCTATAAAATTCTATGGATTTGTAAGGTTTGTTTTTCTTTGGATAAATTTCTTACCATATATTTTAATTCTGCCAATTTAAGTGACTATGTTCCATCTATCTATTCTTGTTTATGAACCATTAAAATTTGGACTTTCAGAGGGCTGGTTAAATTAATAAAAATGCAAATATGTATTTGGTTTTTTACTCAAAAGGTCCAAAGCTGCTTTCGATTCTGAAGCATCTTGTCATTTTGCCTGTTTATCTCTTGCCATGCTTGCTAATAATTCATTTGTGGGAAGTTGCCAATCCTTCACTGAAATAATAAAGTGGAATACAGGGAGTTGCATCTGATGAATATTGGTATAGAGTTGGGGGGCTTAATTGATGCACTGATTAGAAGGTAATAAGGTCCTTGAGCAGGGCAGTGCAATTAAATATGTCATGGAGGGCATAATTAGATGGGTGGTTGAATGGTGTAATTATGCTCATAAGTGGGGGCTATAATTAGATGAGAGACAGGGGGTGTATTTAGATGCCTAGGTTGAAGATATAATTAGCACATGGGCGAGAAATTAAATTATGTGTGTGGGTGAAGCATAATTATGTGTGGGAGGCCCTGTGGATGCGTGGGCTAGGGTAAGCAGAAATGAGTGAGTTGGAGTGTAATTAGAGATGTGAGTTCATGTGTTTATAGACAAAAACATGACGTTTTCGTTAATAAGGGAAAGTATATCGAGACAGTGTGACTACAAATGGCTGACATACATTGACAGTCTTTGAGACCACTTTGAAGGGTTACATATCACAATCTCTGCTTCTCTATTAAAACTGGAGCCCCATATATAACATTGACATTGATTTTTCTTGTTAGTAGTAGTTAGTAGTAGTTCTTGGTGGTATTCTAAGTTCTGAATACCATGATAACTTTTTGAAGCTTAAACACAAAATGCAAGGCAAGGAAGACTTTCTTTCCATTTCTGTCCAAGGACTGAGAGAGACTAGTAGGGCAAAACCAACCAACCAATAAGCAAATTGCCTTTGAATTGTGGCATGTAAAACCAGCTGTTTTAGTTGAGAGTATCAGTATAAAGGTTCATGAGTAGCAAAAGCAGCAAAATTTAGCGACAGTCTCCTTTTCTTTTATAAAGCAATATTCAGAAATAATTATAGCACTACCTCAATATGACTCTGTATTGTAAAAGCAACAAGGTAAGGAATGTAGGTTCCAAGCAATACAGTTCCAGAAAGTAGTAGAACAAAGAGCAGAATAGGTACAAAAAAGCTTGTGAAAGTCTGAGCTACTTATATTGAGTCAGTAAAAAGTATGAAGAGTTGTACCAATAATTTTATATTATAATAATATATATCTTGTATTAAATTTAAGGCAATGAAATCCTATGTTGCATTTTCAAAAGCAAAACAACATTTAAAAATGAATTTGTGACACCAATTTAACAAGTCAGCTAACAAGTGTTTACTAAATCTTCTGCCATTGTATTATTTGCTTCATTAGAGATACAATAATTTTCTTCTCTTCCTTTTTCTTTTTTCTTTCTTTTTTTTTCAGTTACTAGCTTTCACATATCTAGAAACAAATGTATAAGAATCAACTATGTCAACTATATGATGTACTTTCTTTAAATAAATGCATTTTCTTTAAATAAATTTATTTTTCTTTCAAAATGAATTTGTGACTCATAATTTCTACAATTTAAAGATATTTAATAGGGTAATGGTCTACTTAATCTTATTCGATCTATTTCTTGACTCTCATAAATTCTTCCCTCTTCTTTTTGTTAAGGGTTTAAGTCATTTTTTGATGGGCTCCACTATAGTGAGAATCTTAGTGGATTGCTTCTGGATCCCAAACTTTTTGGCTTTCTGGTGATATCAGTAAGCGTAAATTTAAGGTTTATTAAAAAAGTTTCTGCAAAACATATTTTATTTTATTTTTCTTTTGTTGCATGCTTTTATGTATGTGTTGATTTTGGGATTCATTCCTGCCTGTCTCAGGGCTTCCTGCTGGCTTTGTGCTCAAGGATCATTATTGGCAGTGTTGAGAAACATTATGTGGCCTACTGGTCTAGGGATTGAGCCAGGGTTGGTTGTGTGAAAAACAAGTACCAGTACAGAAGTGTATTATCATTTGGAAGAAGGGACATTAAACTCTGTCATCTAACCTCTGTCCTTGTTGAATATTGATTTTATAGAATATTTTTATTTTATCTTAATTTTACATCAATATTATTTTTACGTTATAGACATGTCTCAAAGGTATACTCTTTAAAATGTATTGTAACTTAGCTTTTAATCAGATTAAGATATTAAGATATGTATTTCTGTGAAAACAGTTTGCATTGCATAATCTAATTCTCTACTAATTTATAATTTTCTTTTTCTCCATGTACTTTCTTACCCACTAATCATCTCCCAATTCAGTCTCAGACTCTGAAACCATTCTTGATTGATGGTGTTAACTCAGTTGCTCTGAGGCAACATAATTATCATTTAAGAATCTATTTATGTCTAGTCATAAAAAATAAGAGAAACACAAGACATCATCAAACTAGTGATTGTGGCTATTTGCTCTTCATTCTTTTTGAGTTGACTAGCCTTGTTGTCTTGTGCATTGCCAGAGATCGAACATAGGTTGGTTGTATATAAGACAAGTAGCTTAACCTTTGTATTGTTTCTCACCTTCTTTTCTTTTTTCTTTTGTATTTTTTTATTTAAACACCTTGATTACATACATGATTGTGTTTGGGTTTCAGTCATGTAAAGAACACCACCCATCACCAGTGCAAAATCCACATCACCAATGTCCCAAGTCTCCCTCCTCCCCACCCGATCCCCGCCTGTACTCTAAACAGGCTCTCCATTTCCCTCATACATTCTCATTATTAGGAAAGTTCAAAATGTAGTTATTTCTCTAACTAAACTCATCACTCTTTGTGGTGAGCTTCCTGTGGTGAGCTGGAACTTCCAGCTCTTTTCTCTTTTGTGTCTGAAAATTATTATTGCAAGAATGTCTTTCATTTTTCTTAAAACCCATAGATGAGTGAGACCATTCTGCGTTTTTCTCTCTCTCTCTGACTTATTTCACTCAGCATAATAGATTCCGTGTACATCCATGTATAGGAAAATTTCATGAATTCATCTCTCCTGACAGCTGCATAATATTCCATTGTGTATATGTACCACACTTTCTTTAGCCATTCGTCTGTTGAAGGGCATCTTGGTTGTTTCCAGAGTCTTGCTATGGTAAATAGTGCTGCAATGAATATAGGTGTAAGGAAGGGGTTTTTGTATTGTATTTTTGTGTTCCAAGGGTATATTCCTAGGAGTAGTATAGCTGGATCATATGGGAGCACGATTTCCAGTTTTTGGAGGAATCTTCATATCGCTTACCATAAAGGTTGAATTAGATGGCATTCCCACCAGCAGTGGATAAGAGTTCCTTTCTCTCCACATCCCTGCCAACACTGTTTATTCTCATTCTTTGTGATGTGTGCCATTCTCTGGGGTGTGAGGTGGTATCTCATTGTTGTTTTGATTCAATCTCCCTGATGATTAGTGATGTGGAGCATTTTTTCATGTGTCTTTTGGCCATTTGTATTTCTTCTTTGTCAAAGTGTCTGTTCATTTCTTCTCCCCAATTTTTGATGGGATTAGATTTTTTTTTTGTAAATTTCTGTCAGTGCCTTGTATATTTTGGAGATTAGCCCCTTATCTGATGGGTATTGGGTGAATAGTTTCTCCCACTCAGTGGGTGGCTCTTGTATCCTGGGCACTATTTCCTTTGAGGTGCAGAAGCTTCTCAGCTTAATATATTCCCATCTGTTAATCTCTGCTTTCACTTGCTTGGAGAGTGCAGTTTCCTCCTTGAAGATGCCTGTAATGTCCTGGAGTGTCTTGCCTATGTGCTGTTCTATATATCTTATGGTTTTGGGGCTGATATCGAGGTCTTTAATCCATTTGGATTTTACCTTTGTACATGATATTAGCTGGGGGTCTAAGTTCAATTTTTTGCAAGCAGCTATCCAATTGTGCCAACACCACTTGTTGAAGAGGCTTTCCCTGCTCCATTTAGGGTTTCCTGCTCCTTTATCAAAAATTAGGTGACTGTATGTCTGGAGAACATTTTCTGAGTATTCAAGTCTATTAGACTGATCTGAGGGCCTGTCCTTATTCCAATATCATGCTGTTTTGATAACTATTGCTTTGTAGTACAGTTTAAAGTTGGGGAAAGTAATTCCTCCCATATTTTTTTTTTCCCAATGATTGCTTTAGCTATTCGAGGGTGTTTATTTTTCCAAACAAATTTCAAAAGTGCCTGATCCACTTCTTTGAAGAATGTCATGGGTTATCTTTAGAGGGATAGCATTAAATCTGTATAATGCCTTGGGGAGTATTGCCATTTTGATGATGTTAATCCTGCCAATCCATGAGCAGGGTATGCATTTCCATTTCCACGTATCCTCTCTTATTTCTTAGAGCAGAGTTTTATAGTTTTATTTGTATTGGTCCTTCACATTTTTAGTCAAGTTGATTCCAAGAGATTTGAGTTTGTGTGGCACTATTGTGAAGGGGTTGTTTTCTTAATGCCCATTTTTTCCTTATTACTATTGGTGTATAGAAAGGCCATTGATTTTTGTGTGTTAATTTTGTAGCCTGCCACCTTGCTATATGAGTCTATTGTTTCTAGAAGCTTTTTGGTAGAGTCTTTAGGGTTTTCTAAGTAGAGTATCATGTCATCTGCAAACAGTAAGAGCTTGACTTCTTCCTTTCCTATCTGGATTCTCTTGATATCCTTTTCTTGCCTAATCGCTATAGCAAGTACTTCCAGTGCTATGTCTAATAGGAGTGGTGAGAGAGGACAGCCTTGTCTTGTGCCAGAATTTAGAGGGAAGGCTTTTAGTTTTTCTCCATTGAGGATAATATTTGCCACTGGCTTGTGGTAGATGGCCTTCACTATATTGAGAAAGGTTCCTTCCATTCTCATCTTGCTGAGAGTTTTGATCAAGAATGGGTGTTGGACCTTATCAAATGCTTTCTCTGCATCTATTGATATGATCATGTGGTTTTTATTTTTCTTGTTATTGATGTTGTGTATTATGTTGATAGATTTACGGATGTTAAACCAGACTTGCATTCCTGGGATGAAACCTACTTGATCGTAGTGGATGATCTTCTTAATGAGGCATTGAATCCTATTTGCCAGGATTTTGTTGAGGATCTTTGCATCTGCATTCATCAGCGATATTGGTCTGTAATTTTCTTTTTTGGTAGCATCTCTGTCTGGTTTAGGTATCAAGGTGATGTTGGCTTCATATAAGCTATTTGGAAGTGTTTCAGTTTGTTCAATTTCGTGAAAGAGTCTTGCCAGGATTGGTAGTAGTTCCTCTTGGAAAGTTTGAAAGAATTCATTAGTGAATCCATCTGGGCCTGGGCTTTTGTTTTTCGGCAGACATTTGATTACCGTTTTAATTTCATCAATGGTGATGGGGGTGTTTAGATATGCTACATCCTCTTCCTTCAACCGTGGAAGATTATATGAGTCCAAGAATTTATGCATTTCTTCCAGGTTCTCATTTTTAGTGGTGTAGAGTTTCTCAAAGTAGTTTCTGATTACCCTTTGAATCTCTGTCATATCAGTAGTGATCTCTCCTTTTTCATTCCTAATACGAGTTATCAATTTTCTCTCTCTCTCTTTCTGTGTTAGGTTTGCCAGTGGTCTATCAATCTTGTTTATTTTTTCAAAGAACCAACTTCTGCTTTCGTTGATCTTTCGGATTGTTTTTTGGGTTTCCACTTCATTGATTTCTGCTCTCAGCTTTGTTATTTCCTTCTGTCTTCCTATTTTTGGATCCTTTTGTTGAGCACTTTCTAGTTCTATTAGCTGTGTCATTAAGCTACTCAGGTAAGCTCCTTCTTCCTTCCTGCTGTGTGCTTGCAAAGCTATAAATTTTCCTCTCAGTACTGCTTTTGCGTTGTCCCATAAGTTCTGATAGTTTGTGTCTTTATTGTCATTTGTTTCCAGGAACCTTTTTATTTCCTCCTTGATTTCATCTCGGACCCACTGGTTATTGAGCATGAGGCTGTTTAACTTCCAAGTGTTAAAGTGTTTCTTCTGAGTCCCTTTGGAGTTCACAAATAATTTCAGAGCCTTGTGGTCAGCGAAGGTAGTCTGCAAAATTTCTATCCTCTTGATCTTATGGAGGTATGTTTTATGTGCCAGCATGTAGTCTATCCTGGAGAATGTCCCATGTACATTGGAGAAGAATGTGTATCCAGGTTTCTGGGGATGGAGTGTCCTATATATATCCACTAGGCCTCTTTCTTCCATTTCTCTCTTCAGGTCTAGTATATTCTTGTTGGGTTTCAGTCTGGTTGACCTATCCAGTGTTGACAAAGCCGTGTTAAGGTCCCCCACAATTATTGTGTTGTTGTTGATATTATTTTTCAGATTTGTCAACAGTTGTATTAAGTATTTTGCTGGCCCCTCATTCGGTGCATATATGTTTAGGAGAGTGAATTCTTCCTGCTCTACGTACCCCTTGATTAATATAAAATGTCCATCTTTGTCCCTTACAACCTTCCTGAGTATAAAGTTTGCATTATCTGATATTAGTATGGCCACACCAGCTTTTTTATGGGTGTTGTTTGCTTGGATAATTTTTCTCCAGCCTTTTATTTTGAGTCTATGTTTGTTCTGACTATTCAGGTGCGTTTCTTGTAGGCAGCAGAAGGTTGGATTGAGTTTTTTGATCCATTTAGCCACTCTGTGTCTTTTAACTGGTGCATTTAGTCCATTGACGTTGAGAGAAAGAATTGTCCTGGGATTTAACGCCATCTTTATTTCGAAATTTGGTGTGTCTTTTGGGTAGTCTTGTCTTAGATTAGGTCTTTCAGTTTTTCTCTTAAGGCTGGTTTTGTGTCTGTGAAGTTTCTGAGCTGTTTTTTGTCTGTGAAACCATGTATTCTTCCGTCAAACCGGAAAGTGAGTTTTGCTGGGTATAGTATTCTGGGTGAAGCATTCATTTCATTCAGTCTTGTCACAATATCCCACCACTGCTTTCTGGCATTGAGTGTTTCTGGTGACAGGTCTGCTGTAAATCTCAAGGATGCTTGCTTGAACGTGATTTCCCCTTTTGATCTTGCTGTTTTCAGAATTCTGTCTCTATCTGTGGGATTTGTCACTGTGACTAGGATGTGTCTTGGGATGGTTTTTCTGGGGTCTCTTTTGGTTGGTACTCTTAGAGCATGCAGGATTTGATCACCTATATTCTTTAGCTCTGGAAGTTTCTCTTTAATGATGTTCTTGACCGTTGATTCTTCCTGCAAATTTTCTTCCTGGGTCTCTGGGACTCCAATGATTCTTAAGTTGTTTCTGTTGATCTTATCATAGACTTCTATTTTCATCTGTTCCCATTCTTTGACTAATTTTTCCATTGTCTGTTCATTTGCTTTAAGTTTTTTGTCCAATCTCTCCTGCTGTATGGAATTGTTATGTATCTCATCTTCCACACACCAAGTCTATTCTCAGCTTCTGATACCCTGTCCCAGAGCTTATCCATTTTGTCATTCACTTTGTTTACTGACTTTTTCAGGCCTGTTAGTTGACATGTTATTTTAGTTTGGAGTTTTGTGATTTCTGTCTTCATATTTTCTTGGTTCTTATTAATGTTCTGTTCAACTCTATCCATCGTTTCTTTGAGTTCTTTGAGCATCTTCCATATTGCTAGTCTAAAGTCCTTATCTGAGAGGTTGATTAGTTGGTTGGTCATTATCTGGTCCTCAGAATAGTCATCTTCATTCTCTATGTCTGATGCTGGCCTGCGTTGTTTCCCCATTGTCACACTTGTATTGTGGGTTTTTCTACGTGTTGTGGTGGTATTCATTGGCTATATGATGCAGGCAGCACACTTTTCTGGCTCCGCACTTTCTGGATGGGCTGACTTGCCTCTAAGGGAGGGGAGTCCTCCGTGGATGAAGCCTCACACTGGATCAAATCTTAGGCCCGAGCATGCAACAGAGAAGACAGTCCGTAGAGAAATGCTTGCTTCTGTGATCTAGCACATTTTTTAGTGCGATTTTTTTCTTCTTGTTGTGATGGTGTTCTTTTCTTAGGAAGAGCGCATGGCCGTGTAGCGAAGCGGAGTGGCCGTGCTCTGCTGGAGTCTCCTTTGCCCCACTCCCAAGAGTTTCACGCAAGAGGACAGTAGACAGACATTTACAGGTAGCACTCACAGTTGGGCCCCACTCGGCAGGCGTAGATTCGTGGCTTTACCCCGCCTGATGTCCCAAACAGGGGACCCGGCTTCTGCAAAAGCCTGCCGGTTTTTATGTTCTGGCGTCCCGCCCTGAAAATGGCCACCGGGAGAGCAAGTTTTCTGGAGTCTCTTTTGCCCCACTCCCAAGAGTTTCACGCAAGAGGACAGTAGACAGACATTTACAGGTAGCACTCACAGTTGGGCCCCACTGGGCAGGCGTATATTTGTGGCTTTTCCCCGCCTGATGTCCCAAACAGGGGACCCGGCTTCTGCAAAAGCCTGCCGGTTTTTATGTTCTGGCGTCCCACCCTCTCACCTTATTTTCTTCAAATTTTAGTTGCATTCTTCCAGAAGATATATGGTAACTCAGAGATATTTTCACAATTGTAACTTGAAGTTTGTTTCCCAAAATCTTCTAACATATTACTGTAGCAATTAGGCTGCTATTGCTGCTGCTCTTCCATATATGCTTCTTATGGGCTCAGAATTCTACCTGGAAACCTTGTATTTGGTGCTAGGAAACCTCATGTTTGGTGCTAGTTAATTGGCTTCAAGAAATTTCCTCTAGCTGGAGAGATAGTTTAAGGGGGGTGGGAGAGGGTATTACATGTAGTAGGGCTGACTTGGGACCCTGGTACCTTTTACTTTCCTCATCACTGAAAGCATTAAACAAGCACAGTGCTGGTCATATCCTTAAAGCTCTCCTTGGGTCTACAAAACAAAACAGAAAATTGAAATCAACCAAAAAAACTCTAATAACAAGTCAGGTTAAATTGGAATTTCCAAAACAGTAATAAAATTTAGTTTATCTATTTTTTATTTTATGTATTAAAATAATATATACTTATATATACTTACACACATTAAATATATAATATATACATATATTTAATAGATAATATCTAATATGTGATTATAATAATTTAATATATACAATAAAATATAAATATATGACATATAAATAACATAAGGATATTTATTATTTTGCATATAATATACAAATAAATAATGAATAATGATAAAATAATAAATAATAAAATGGTGATAAAATAATAAATATATAAGATACATATGTGAGTGAATATACATGTACAACTCATTGAATTAGAGTCAGATTTCTGTCTATATTACTTAACAGAGAAAGTCCTTGTTTAGATACCCAGTCATCCCAACCTGCCTGGTCTAAAGGCATTTCTTGGTTTTCAGTTACATATCCTTAATACATATAATAATCGATTAATACCACAGTAAAATTTCTCTTCCTCTATATGCCTTCTCTTTAAACTAATTTCAGGACCTTATATTTTTCTATTTACTCATTACCCCATCATGACATTGACTGCACTTCTTTGTCTCTTTTACCAATTTTTATTCTGACTTTTTGTTGGAGTTGTCTGAGCTTCAGGTCTCAGTCTTTCTTTTTCTCTCTATAACCACTTACCATCTAGTCTACTAATTTTAAATAACATATGCTGATCACATCAGCTTTCTAGCCCTAAGAAAAGCAAGCTCCCTTGCCACATTCTCATATATTCAGCTGCCTACTAGCCATTGCCACTTACATGTATGTATAACAGGTATCTCCTATTTGACAGATTTAAAGTTGAGCTCCAAACCTGTTTATCTTGTAATTTCCATGTTCCAGCAAAAGCACGTACATTATTATACTTCTTTAAACCAAAACCCTTGTCATCATTTTCAATCTGTCTTTTTTTCTACTTATCCCATTTCTAGCACACTGAGTCAACTCCTTCATCCACGTATCTCCAGAAAATGCTTAATTTTCACCAGCTCCATTGTTGTCATCAGAGGCCAAGCTACAACTGTTGAGCCATTTTGTTCTTCCCATGACATTGTACAGTATAGTCACATATCAGCACTGACTAATCTAAGTCAAAGATTTACTTTAATTTCGTTCCTTTGTTCATCCTACAATGACTTGAGTCTCATCTTGGAGCAAAAAACAAGTCTTTGTAACACCTCATAAGACCCTACTGAGTTGGTTCTCTATTTTGCAGCTAGTTCTTAAGTCTTTCCTCCTTCCTTCTGCTTAATTTGGTTCTAGACACATTCTTTGTTCTCCCTTTCATAGTCCTAATGTGTCCCCTTATCTGTTATCAATGTTGCACACTTACTACTGCAGTGTCTATAGGGACTTGCTAATGTGACTCTGAGGAGTTCTGCCATGATCACCTATGGAAATAGGACTTCCAAAGCCTATCCTGCTTGATGCCAGGATTTATGATTAAAGTTTGCTTCTCTCCACAGCCATGTCTCGAACAAACTATTTGATCTGTTCCTTAGCCTATCTTCGTCATTTAGCTCCTCAGTGGAATGTTAAGCTCCTTGGGAGCCAGGATTATTGCATAATACCCTGTCACCCAGTGCAGTACCTGGAATCTAGTAACACTTTGTACTCTTGTAGAATGAGTGAGCAGATAGTTTGAGCAGTGAAGGGAGAGCCACGCCTAACTTATATATATATATATATATATATATATACATATATATATTATACATATTGGTGATGAGTGATTGTATATATTATATTATATCTATATTGGTGATGCGTGATTATATATAATTATATTTATATATAAATATATATGTGGTGCTCATCTTTGCCTGCATCTGCTCTGGGATTCCTGGCATATTTTTCTCTTTCATGACTTTACTTTATACCTATGTGTGGTCCTTTGATACATATTCAAATATTTATTACACTTATTCTTGTAAAACTTCTCATTTGTTGCAGGCTTCATTTAGCATGGCCTACTTAATACCAGTATAATTTTTCCTCTTACCATTACATAGATGCAAGGTCTTCCCTTGAGGAATTCCAAAGCTACGCACTGTTTCAGTAGGCGGAGAATTCTGAACTTGGTTCCTCTTGCTGACTCAGGGAAAAGAGAGAGAATGACTCATTTGATCCTCAGGACTATTGTGAGGTTTGCTATTTTCTGGGACTATAAATAGCACTTCAGAGAACACTCAGGTACACTGATATTTTCTTTACAGTGGTGCCCTGCTAGCAAAGGTCACATGCTGTCTGCTTTAGTACAGTTACCCCTGATGTTTCCTGAGTTCTAGACAGACCACCCAAGGTATTCATTTGCTTATGAACACCAAGTTGCCTTTGTTTATGCTGCTTTCTCTGCCTGGCAGAATCCTGCATATCTTCTAAGATTACATTCAGTGAGGGAACTTTCCCTTACCCCTGGCCTCATCTTTTCACTGTTCCCTGGGATTTTGTACAGATTCAAGCATATGAACATATCTGTGTATGTTCAGGCATTAAATTAGGATGTTGCATGAAAATAAATGTTCACCCATGAATTCTGTGTTTTTATATGCCCCCCAACACTTGCTAGTTGAGTGAATAACTGAATACATAAATCAATGAATGAAACTGATTGTATGCTAATAGGGAAATAGAAAAGATTTGAGTTTGTACCTTGCTAAGTATATCTTAAATTAAACCATATCTGAATTAAACCTCTGAGACTGGGAATGTGGTTCAGTTGTTGAGTTGTGATTTTTTCTGTATATGAGGTTTGGGGTACAATTCCTGGCTGCATACACACTAAATAATAAGCCTAGAGTTAACCTTTTCTTTCCTTGGTACACTCAATGCTGGGTAGGTGCATTGTCAGCCTGATACAGGAAAATATATATTGGTATATTAAATACATGTCTAGGACTGTTTAAAAAAAAATCTCAAGGGACAGACTAGTTCATTCCTTATGAACGTCTTGGCTGTTTCCTGTCTACTACAATCTCTTTTTACTGTGCTCAGTCTTCAAAAACATTTCCACAAAGGGTTGTAACAATGATTTTATGAGTGCTTGTATGTTCTCTCCAGTGAAAAGCTGCCTTGTTTTCTGTTGCTAGGCAACCCCATTCCAGCTGCCCCTGAAGAAATGCGCAGTGGTGGGAAATGGTGGGATTCTGAAGAACAGTGGCTGTGGCCAGCAAATAGATGAAGCCAATTTTGTCATGCGGTAAGATGGTACCCCTTGCTCAGCCTCTCTCCTTCCTTCACCCCTCCCACATGCCTAAGACCTTTAGAAACCAGTCACTTGTGATTAATGTTTTGTAGCCTTTCCTCAGCTACTATCCAAGTTCATACATAAATGAGTTTAGGAGGGGCAGAGTGTTGGATTAACTGGGTTCCAGAATAAGGGAAAAAGCTCAGGAGAATGCAAAGCTGAGATCCTGGGGAGACTCCCTCAAAGTGGAAACACTCATATTTCATTTCAGGTAATACTTTCAGGTGATTGAAAACTCTAAACAAAAGATTTACTTTCTGAAAAGAAAACACATTTATTTACTTCATGATATTAATTTTAATTTCTCATGAAAGCATTTGGAGGGAGCAAGGGAATTTGAGGAAAGATTTGAGCTGTGCATGACATGGAAGAATGAGCAAGACAAAGGGGAGTAAGTTTTGAGCAAGGAAGAAGCTTCAAAGGGCCTGAACTGCATTTTGAAAAATTCTTCAGAAAACAGGAAACTTCTAGAAATTCAGGGGCATTAAAGGAATTGTAAGGAGTTTCCAATCAGGGCAAGAGACTGTTCAACTGGATGATACTCATCTGCACTGTGGGTGATTTAAACAGAAGAGAATATAGAAGAAAATGAACTAGTATAAGCTTGGAATTTCATGGGGAAGGAGGAAGGATGAGGTCCTCAGAGGAGTAAAGGAGCAAGAATGGACTTGGAGGGACAGATGGGGAAAAAAAAAAGAACAGTGGGACCGTAGAAGATCGGTTGAAATGCAGCTTTCTAGAATGCAGGGAAAACAGGCCTGCCATAGCAGTTGAAAGCTGAGTCAAGGAGGGATAGGATTAAGTATTGATCATTTTGTGTGTTTTTTTCCTTTGAACAGTATTTGATTTTGTTTATTTAATTTTATTTAATTAATTAATTTTTATTTATTTTTAATATATATCTTTATGTAAATACCATGATTACAAGCATGTTTGTAGTTGGGTTTCAGTCATAAGCAGAATACCCCTCTTTACCAGTGCAACATTTTGAAGAGAAATGACTCTTGGGCCAGAGCAGATAAAGGCAGCTTGGACACTACTGTTTCTCTCCTAAGGGAGAAAGAAATCAAGATTCAGGAATGTTTTGGGGAAAGCCTTACTCTCAGGGAAGGGGTAAATGAACTTAAAGGCAAGGTCAGTCTAAAGAACTTTATTTCTCTGGTGCAGTTTGATGCTTACTGTGGAGAACCTTGTAAAATCACCAGTTTTTTCACGATGCTGTCCTTCTATAGTTTTACCAAAGTAGAACTATGCTTTCCTCCCCATCACCATTGTTACTCCCCATCTAGATAGAAAGCAATACAATATAGTGTTCGTAACACAAGTCAGAATATCTGTTAATTGAGACCCAACCTCAGTTTGATCTGGCAAGGATATGTTAAATGTTTTTGCCTTGGACTTAGAACCTTGCTTGAGATTCCATAAGACAGCTGGTGGAGGAGAGGGGACCTTCTTAGTCAAGGAGTTGCAGAACTGAATCTGCTTTTAATTCTACTAGGCCTACAAAATCTGGCCAAGATTTCAGTATAAAAAGATACCGAGTGCTGCCTCATTGTGAAGAGTACAGGAGAGTGTTGTGAGAAGAGTCTGGAAGCTATTAGGTGAATGTATTAGGTGAGATGAACCCTGACTTTAATTCAGGCCACCGTTCTATTATGGTGGCATGTGAAGAGATCATGGAGCCAATAATAAAAACAGAAGACAGGCAGCATGTAAAATCTTGGGTGTTGGGCCCGGAGAGATAGCACAGCGGTGTTTGCCTTGCAAGCAGTCGATCCATGGACCTAAGGTGGTTGGTTCGAATCCCGGTGTCCGATATGGTCCCCCGTGCCTGCCAGGAGCTATTTCTGAGCAGACAGCACTGCCGGGTGTGACCCAAAAACAAAAACAAAAACAAAAAAATCTTGGGTGTTTCCATATGGCAATTCTGTAATTCTGATTCTATTTTATTGTTACTTATTTTTTGTACTTCAAAATTTCAACTTACTCTGTGTCTACATTAACTTACTCTTTCCAAAAACTGAACAAATAATACTATGTTCAAAGTTTCAAGAAAGAGAAGTAATTTTAAGTGATTTCAGGCTTACTACCATATAGGAAGAGGCAATAAAATATAGTTTTTTTTCATATTATTCCTGAGTCTGCATATGTGTCTGTGTTACTATATTTAGGAAGATAGCTAATTTAAACTTAACATGTCTAAGACTAGCCTTTTAGAGAGTTATCTAATGGGAACATATTTATTAAAAATAAATAAGACTAAATTCGCATTGGATACTATCAGTGTTGATATGTTCAAGTTCTGAATAATGTGTGTCTGTAACTAAAGTTCCCACATAGCAATAATTCATAGAATGCTGATGGAGGTGAGGCTTGAAAGGAAGATAAGGAGGGAGATTTGGGACATTGGTAATGGGAATGTTGCACTGATGAAGGGGGATGTTCTTTACATGACTGAAACCCAACCACAATCTTGTTTGTAATCAAGGTGTTTAAATAAAGATATTAATTTAAAAAAAAAGAAAGGAAGATAAAATAATAAATAGAGCTGTACAGACATAGCTTTGAATTTGAGGTCAAGAATAGCAATGATTTATTTGAAATTTTAAATAAACTCATTATAATTAACATTATGGAATTAATTGAATCCTTGAAAATTGTTTAAAACTTATTCTTATTTGATAACTTATGAATATATTTATAATGACTGCTAATAACTCCTAGTCACCTTTAGTTTAATATGCCCAAATCAACCACTAAGTGTACACTTACCACTGTATGCCTGGTTCAGAGTTACAGGCTGTATGGCCAGTGACAGAGAGGAAATCAAAGGAAAATCTTAGAAGTGTTATTTTTTTTTTTACATGTACCTGGAAGGTCTGTTAAGAGTTAACTATAATTGCATCGTAGCAGGGGGTCTCAAACTAGCGGCCCTGCCCTAGAAGAATCTTTTTTTTTGTTTTGTTTTGTTTTGTTTTAGTTGTTTGGGTCACACCTCCCAATGTTCAAGGCTTACTACTGACTTTGCACTCAAGGATCACCCCGACTTTGCCTCCTGCGGCCCCAGGTAAATTGAGTTTGAGACCCCTGGAGGCACTGAGCATGTTAAAGACACAAAAGAGAGGAACTAATTTTGGTGTCTTTGAAATATGTTTAAATGTATACTTTGTGGATCTAAGCATATGTAATACTTTAAATATAGTTTAGTTTATGATTTTAAATATTCCTCTTCAAGACCATATACCATTTATTTCTTCTTCCACATTCGCAGAATATTTATTTCTCACCAATTCCGTGTTTAAATATCTTTTAGAATTATGAGCACAGTAAGTTACTAAAACACTTTAGCCACTAAATTTGTTAATTGTAACAAGTGATAGTGTGAAATCATTTTGACACAGTTATGCCTTAGTGTGTGTATATATAAATTATTTTTACTATATTGCATAGCCTTTTATGTAAATCTATGCAATTGTCAATTTAAGAATTAAGGAACTAGGGTAAGGCATTTGCCTTGCATGAGGCTGACCTAGGACTGACCTGGGTTCGATCCCTGATGTCCCATATGGTCCCCTGAGACAGGAGCAATTTCTGAGACCATAGCCAGAAGTAACTTCTGAGTGTCACCAGGTTTGGCCCCAAAATAAAAGCAAGCAAGCAAGCAAACAAACAAACAAAAAGAATTAAGGAATTAGAGACTAGAGAGACAGTACAGTGGTCTAATTTGGTTTCAATTCCTAGTACCCCAAATGGTTCTCTGAGCTCTGCTAGGAGTGATCCCTGAGTGCAGAGTCAGGAGTAAGTCCTGAGTATAGTCAGGTGAGGCCCACCTCTGCCTCCAAAAGATAAATGTTGAGGAGTCTAAATGATATTGTGCTTTTTGTGCGGAAAGAAGCATTACAGGGAAACTTGAATAGAAAGTTTACCCAAAATTAAAGACAAATTTTAATACTAAAATACAAGGTCATTTTTTTTTTCTTTCAGAAAAGCATCAATTTATTTAATCATTTTAGCTTGAGGGCCATACTCAGTGGTGCTCAAGGCTCATTTCTAGCTCTGAACTCAGAGATCTCTTTTAGGGACAGTATATGGTGCTAGGGACTGAAGCCAGGTTTGCTTCATGCAAGGCAAGTGCCCTACCTGCCGAACTATTATCCCAACCCCTAATACTTTAAGCATTTTCTTCTATTGTATAATTTGTCAGTCAACATTCACCAGTTTTTCTTGAACTGTTAATTTTGGTTGTCAGTATGAAAGGATCCATGATTCATAAGTCCCAAATCTCCTTAGAAAGGACTAAACATTTAAGAAAGTATCAAATCATGAAAAACAACATGATTCATTGCATAGTGGCACAATAGGTTGAGTTTACTCCCTCGCAATATTTAGAGTTTATAGTTTTAATATAGTATTAACTTTGGTTATTTCTCATGTTACAAAGTATCATTGAAATCAAAACTTTTTCAGGTGCCTTATGTTCAATGGTTAGCCTTTGTCATATCCCCTCCACACTGGAGGCACCTCAGGATGAAGCAATCTATTTTGGTTTATTTTGGATTCCACAGTGTCCACTTTTAATCTTAGTGGACACACAGTTGAAGTCACTCTCAAGCTTACTAAAGTGCTGGAAAAATCAATATGTGTACCAAATTGTAGACGAAAGGAAGTTTCCAAATCAACTGAGATGAGTTTCTATTTAAGATGCTCTGATTTGGTATGACACAAGTCATAAAGTACATTTTAGACAACATTGGATATCCTCAATTGGTCAGCAGAAGAGAAGGGAAAATCTATGTAGGGAAAATTTGTAGATGAGAGATATAATGATGCGTGTTTGAAACTTATATCACTTTACAACACAGGGTTACTTTAGTAAAATGATAGTAAATTTAAAGATAAGTTTTGAAGGAGAATCAATTATGATAACAAATAACTAAAAACTGACCTGATCTCTTGAAAAATACCTTTGTTTTCAAGTAATCATTTAGTTTTTTGAAATAATATAAATCTAGGCATAGTTTGATATGGTAGAAGTAAAGTTAGAGACACAGAGAGGAGACATTAGGACATGGTCATAGAAAAAAAGCCTACTGGAAGCTTTGGGGTTATATTTGGAGTTTTTATAAATAATAAATGAATAATAAATCTATGTTGTTATATCTATATAGCATTAAGAGGAAATTAAATGATATTCTCGAGCTTTTGTGATGTGATTGAAGTAAGAACGTTTTGTGCATTTCTTCTTTTAATCATATAAGCATCTTATCAGAGAGGAAAATCTGTAACTATTTAGTCTGCTAGGTAAACAGATGCCATCCTGATGAATTAACTTGCCTAATGTCCTGCTGGCAGAAAACCATGAGATTTGGGTTTGCCCTATTTTCCTTTATAAGCAGTTATAAGACATTGTGCTGTAAGAAAGCAGTCAGAATGGGGTGATTGTGTGAAATAAGGAAAGGGTAACTATTTTCTGTCACCAGAAAAATGTTACCTATGTTCTTTCCCTTGGTTGAATTGGGATGGTGAATAATTATTGCATTTTTCTAAATGATAAATCATTATGCCTTCACTATAGTTGACTCATAGATTGGTCATCTGAACAAGATACTCTTTTGTAAAAGTTGTCCTCATTATTTAATGAGAATTTGGAGGAATACAAGAGCAGATCTAATGCTCTCTGTGGTTTGAGATATGTAGATATGCAGAGAACATGGTGGATCTTCTAGGCCATGTCTTCTAGGCCAATGTTTCTCAACCCCTGTATTTTATTCTTGTGGCCTCCTGTCCTACTCATCAGCCCCATCCTCTTGTGCCCCATTGGCCCCATCTTGAGGAGCCTGTCTAAGAAGTACAGCTGCTTTTAGGTACCATACACCTGAGTTCTTATTTCTGGCTCTCTCATTACTTTAGCTAATATTTTCAATGGAATAAATTAATTTTATAGTTCTTTTATAGCTCATTTACCTTTCTGGTTGCCTTCTTATTTCTTCTAAAATAAGTTTCTATGACAGCAATTTGAATGAGTCTGCTGGAAGTTAGCCACTCTATGTCTGTTAAAGGGGAGAGGTGATGTTATTTATGAACTAGAGTTAGTAAAATTCTGATTCATCATAACTGACTCAATTTAAAAGTTATGTAAACCACTTTGAAATGTTTGTTTTTGTTTCTCTAGGTGTAATCTTCCACCCTTGTCAAGTGAATATATCAAAGATGTGGGATCCAAAAGTCACTTAGTGACTGCTAACCCCAGCATAATTAGACAAAGGTAAGGGTATATCACTTCTGTTTCTAAGGAATGAAAGAGAAAAAGTTTTGTAGTATTTATTGTCTCAAAGACTGCACAATTCCATTTGGAAAACAATGAAAACTTTCTGTGCATATAGGAATGATGATGGGAGGGAATTGTAAATAAACTATATTTTAAATATCATGCTTCTTTAATATTTTTAAATATATATTTTAATATTTAATATATTTTAAATGTCATGCTTCTTTCAATATTATATTTATATATGGGATTGAAAACACAAGGATTTATTGTACTCATGAAAGAAGTACAACCTTCTTACTTATTACTACTTTCATTTTGTTGTTTTTCACTCCCAACTCATTGATCGATGTTGATAGGAGAATGGAATGGATATCAGCTTCGTTGATGGATTAAAAATAAAGAATTGACCATTTTACTGCATATACAGAGATGAAAATAGCATTGTCAAAACTCATAGGAATAGATTATTTATGATATTAGAAGGTATTTCACTGCACTCAATCTGTTGAGAGAGCAGATGGAAAATTCTTGTTCTAGTATCAAATCCAGAAATTTGGGTAACTGTTGTTGGATGTTCTGTGAATGATAAAGCCATCTAGTAAACTATCAACTACTTTTCTTTTTTTTTTTTTTTCTTTTTTTTTTAATTTTTATTTTGATCATAGTGGCTTACATATTGTTGACAATAATATTCTAGGTACATATTCACATAAAATCAGGGGGGATTCCCATCCCTAAATTGTCCTCCCTACACCTCCGTTTTTGTCCTACCTCCCATTTCTTCTTCCCTCACCCCCAGGGTGGCTATAATATGTGATCCCCTCTGTATCTGACCTACTACTTAGTAGTCTTGCATCAGTTTGGTCTTGGTGCCTCCCTTATTTCCCCCTCTAAGTGGGGGCAGGGCTAGCAGTTCAAGTTAGGTGGTTTTGCCTGAAAAGGAGAAAATGAGTAAACTGGGGTAAGAGTCTAATATCCCAAAAATGGGCAGAATCCTTCTAGAGGTTCTCCTCATCGATTTGGATAATGCAGGAGAAAAAGAAGGTGAAACACCCCATCAGTACCAAAAGAAGTGTCAAATATCCAGTGAGGACTCCCGTTATATCGATAAGCACCACAATAAACTGATAAAAAATACAAACAAAAACAAACAAACATATGAACAAAAAAAAAAACAAAAAAAAAACAAAAACTCGCCATGGTCTTGAAATAAGAGACATGGTGTAGCACATAACGAAAGAAAAGAAAGGAAAAAAAAACACACACACACACAAAAAAATAATTGGGGACAACAATTTCAATAATCACATCCGAACCGAGAAATCGACCAAAATAGCTAGGTAAATAAAATTAATAATAACAATAATAAATGAAGGTAATATATATATAAATATCCATTGATATCCAATTTATATAAATATATAAATATATATATATATATAAATATCCAAGGTTTTGTGCTTTTTGCATTTTTGTTTTTTCCCTCTGCCCTGGCACAGTAAATATTGGGGTCATTCGAAACGGAATTCACTTGCCCTATGAGATATGGGGATTCTCCGTCCTTGGAGTATACTGTCATGGGATCAGTTCTAGGCTTGTATTGTACATTGTGGAGAAAGAGAGAGAGAGAGAGAGAGAGAGAGAGAGAGAGAGAGAGAGAGAGAGAGAGAGAGGAAAGAGGATTTTACTACTGCCTTTACACTTCCCTGTACAGTTAGGAAAGACAAAAATATTCATGTGTTCCGGGCTCAGGCTTATTGTCTAAAGATGTCCTTACCAAGAACTGCTGTACATTTTTGTAGAAATCATGCCACACTGCTTGTTTTGGTCATGTTTCTATAAAGCAGATGTCAGATGTTCAGAAAAATGCAAGTTTTAATGTTTTTGACAGCTCCATTGAAAAAACTCTTCTAAAATATACCATTTACCCTTTCTCTATTAATGTATATGATTGTTTTTTTCTTGTCAAAAGCAAAAAGTCATGTTTTTGTTTACTTCTATCTTCCATATGCTTTCAAAATTTTAAGATTTGCAAAGATTTGTTTAGAGGGCTGGAGTAATACAGTGGGTAGGCCTTTTGCTTTGTGTGCAGTTGCAGCTAACCCAGTTCAATCCCCAGGTGGTCCCCTGAGTCCTGCCAGGAGTAAAAGATATTGATATTGATATTAAATATATACATCACAATGTCACAAGTCTAAATAATTTATACTAAAAAAGGCTATAGCAAATCTTCTTTTTACTATGAATTTCTTAAAATTCATAAAAATTAAAAATTTAGTTCCATTTTTCATAATTTTCATAAAAATATTCCATTTAGATTTAAAAGTACTATGAGCTTTTACTACAATAACACAATATCAGTTGCAATATATTTAATATAGCAAAGAACCAGGAGTAAACCCTGACCACAACTGGGTTTCATTTAAAAACCAAACCAAAACAAAAAAAGCACAAGGTAACAGGTAATACAACACTTTCAGAAAAAAATTGCAATTAACAAAGTTACTTAATATAATTACAGATTTATAAATTGTTAAAATGAGAAAAGCAGTGTTTCTATATGGATTATTCTCTGTGATACATTATTCATATATTATAGTTTCCTTTTAAAACCATACAAATCCAAGACAAAGACACTTGCAGAGTCTTGAACTTTTGGTGTGACTAAAATTTAAATTTATTGTACAAATATGTGCAGTGGAGGTAGTAAGTTGCATTAATTCTCATATTCTCCAAAGTCATGATTTTCCTAAAAAATACTCCACTGAGATTTAAATGCACTATGAGCTTTAGCTTTCACTAAAAATTCTCAGAAAATTTCAATATCAAGCTAAGACAGATTTAAGAAATTAAATATATTTGTGAGAGACAAAAAAGTGAACATAATGCTATAGATGAGCGGTATACATATTTATAGTCGCAAAAATAAGATTAGAGAGGGTAATACTTCTTGATGTATTTAGAAGTAATTCATAGTAAGAAGGAGATTTAATATAGCCTCCATTAGTATAAATTAGACTTGTGATATTGAGTCTTTAGTTTTTGTGCTTTTCTTATTTTTATTCTGGGAGGGGGACAAAATGCAAATATGATCAGGACTTACTTCTGACTCTGTGCTCAATGATCACTCATGGGTTGCTTGGGGTAGAACCTAGGTGGCCACTACCCTCTCTACTATTGCTCCAGCCCCAGCAGATATTATGATTTGTAAGAAAAATTGTATATATTTTGTCTTCATCTACATAGTTCATGGCTCACAGATCCCCAAACCCTTCAAATTTTCTAAACGGTGAGAATGATAAAGGTGTCTTTTTTTTTTTTTAATGTGAATGAAGTAACTTTGGAAGCACCTATGACTGAGTGCCAGTAGAATCAACATGTAATTTGAACATGTAATTTGAACATGTAATTGGAACTTTTAGGAAATAAAGTTCATTCACAGACGTCAGGTTATTTGAATGGGGTGGGAAAGTTTCCAAGTTGAAAAACTGAAATTTGGGGAGAGCGATTCTCTTGGAGATGGAGTAGAAGCTCAGTGCTTTTCCTTCATATGATGCCCCATTCATGTCTTCTGTTTGGAATTTCCTGAGTTAAAATATATTCTTTAACAAACTTATGTTCTGGAGAGTAAATAGGTTTGCAGAGTTCTATGAAATGGTTTATCAAGTTAACTTGAGGTGGAGTTTGTGGGAAATCTCCAGTGTGTAGCATGTTGGTAAGAACCCTTGGTAGCAACCATCGTAGCTTTAAAATGGTCATGAGAAGCTGAGGCATCATGTTTGATACCTGAGAGCTTCTTATTAACATGTGGAAACTTCCATATACATTTCAATCCTTTTCTAAGGAGAGTGCATTCTTAAAAGAAACATTTCTAATAATGTGTTTGGTGTACTAAAATTACAAACCCTGCATGTGTATAAAGTATTTCATCTCTGATGAAGTTGAGCTTGCATCTCTATTTGTGATAATTGTCACCACAATTAGTGTAATATACATATTTATCACCTCCAACAGCTTTTTCTCACTGCCTTTGATTATAAAAACAATGTGACAGCTGGCCTCTTAACTCACCTTGTTGAGTGGGTAAGAAGTACATGCTTTTCACAAGATGAGTTAGGGTGCCCAGGACATAGATGTCTAAAGACTTGCTAGGACTCTGCTGTCAGTTACACTTGTCTTTTGAATGCATTTTCATGGGCTGGGAAAGGATAAGCTTTCTTAATATTGCAGTAGAATCTGGGTCTTTGTCAGTGGAAGGCAGCAAAAATTCATTCATGGTCTGGCTGTCTTTGATATTTGTTCATATGCCCTTTGAAGCATTTTTTAAATTTGATTATCAGTTCCTTGACAATGATAAAGTTTTCCAATGTGTGAATGTACATAAAAAATTAAAAAAATAAGTGTTGGAAAAAAAGGAAGCCTTATTTACTGCTGGTGAGAATATTGACTGGTCCAATTTTTCTGGAAAACAGTAAGACATCCTTAAAACATCTAGCAATTGAGCTCCCATTTGACCTGCAAATTTCACGTTTTGGAATTTATACTCTTATATTCATTGCAACACTATTCACAATATTAAAATCTGGAGAACAACCCAAATGCTCAAGAATCAATGATTCAATAAAGAAGCCAAGATTCTTCTTAAAGAGTGTTATATATGGAACAATTGTTTTTTGTTAACTTCTGGAAACTAGGGATAGACTTAGGGCTTGGAATTGGTTCCATCATTATCTCTGAGTAATAGAAGAATATAGCTAGTGGGATGGGCCAAAAGGAAGGGGAAGAGCAGTAAAAGATAGAAGAAAAGTCTATAAAACTTTTGCAGGGTGGTTAAAAAAGAATAGAAGTGTTCACTATTGAACAATAGTGTATTGAACAAACTGTAAATTGTTTTTCAGTAGCTGAGATTATTTTCTTTTGGCCTCTTTGTCCTTTTCTCACCTTTCAGATTCTAATATTCCCATGCATATTTTGTGTATGATGTCTGTGTTTGCATGTGTAAGTAAATGGTAAGAGACTCTGATCTGAGAACAATATGGTTTGTGCTCTCAATGATGATTGTTAGGTCGCAGAGAGGGCCTTGAAAATCTAATCCTACCAGGACTATTCGATTGAAATCATGGAAAATGCTATATTTATACTGCATGCAAGAGTCTTTGGAATGTAGGGACACACTCTTGACTCACAAAGATATTTTGTTACTGCCGAAGCATTTGTGTATGAGATTAATTATGAAGGATAACTTTCAACGTGAAGTCTGAAATGAGCTGATTATTTTACCAGACTCCATAGACATATTTTGGGGCAAAATGGCAAAGATCCATTTATGAGCCATTTCATGGAGTTTATTATATAGTCAGTGATTTCATGTGGCTCCACTATTAACTTGGCTAATCATCCTCATGAATAAGGATAAGGTTTAATGATTGTTAGTAAGGGTTGGCTATTTCTATAATCTGTGAAAATTACTTTATTGTAAATTTATGATTATACGGAAGAATATGAAAGCCATGGATCAGTCAGAATTCTGGTTTTAAAATTAACCAGAGTTCTGATTATATATTGAGTAAAATGATTTTAAATCAGTTATATATTCTT
Source organism: Suncus etruscus (assembly GCF_024139225.1). Lineage (NCBI taxonomy): Eukaryota > Metazoa > Chordata > Mammalia > Eulipotyphla > Soricidae > Suncus > Suncus etruscus. The sequence continues at coordinate 26,461,556 of NC_064858.1, forward strand.
TTAAAACTATATTTATATTTCAACTTCAATTATGGTAACATCTCTATAAGTTTATATTGCTCGATTATGTTAGTTTGTTTAATAGAGATATTTTTGTTGTTAATCATAGCTTTGTGGATGTAATAATAAATATTGTTATTTATTATTTTATTTAATAGCAAGATTACTAGTTTTTTTGGTTTCATTTCTGCATATCTGTAGAACACACACCTATGCACACCACCAAGGAGTACAAACATCTTTAGAATTTATCACATTATTAAATTATCAACTTATTGACAAGGCAAGTCTATAACTTGGTTGGACAGAAAGAAACCATTTTATATAATGAATTGATAAGTAAAAGGAAGGGATGCCAGCAAGATAATACTGCATATATTTTGACCACGAAGTGTACAGACATTTTTATTTTAGCATTGAGACTGAGCAGCATGCACAGCTACCCTTGGTTTGTTACAAACTGAGGCAAAGACAGTATTGATTAACTCCTCCGCCTTTTTTCCCAATAAAAACATTTGTTGCAGATAAGTTGTAACACGGGCGACCTCAGTGATGACATGCTATGTCATTTAACTTCTCATAGAAGTGAAATTTGAGGAAACTTTTAGATAATATGGAAACAAATATATTTTTTTTAAAAGCCACAAAATGATATCAACATAAACAGCCATAAGTTGATGAAGCTGTATTGTAGGTTGCTAAGATGCAAACCAAATAATTGTGTCTATAACCATGCAAGTGAAGATCGGAAAGATCTCTCAGTTCCTTAGAATGGATGAAAGAAATGCAAGAGATCATCATTGAGAGCTACTTACAGAGCTATTATACAAATATTGAGTCCGTTTTGGGGGCCGTTTTTAAAATTATTGATAAAGAACATGAATGCCATCTTAGATTTGATGAACTAGAACTTATATAAAATACACACCAATTACTCAGAAGTGAAACATATTAAGTGAGACCTCAAAGAGATAGTCCAAATGGAAGACACTTTGTATGTAACCAACCCCAGTTCAATCTTTAACACTTTGGGGGACTGGGGAGCTGTGAGTATAGATCCAGGAATAAGCCCAACTGGTGTAGCATCCCCTTCCCATTCCCCCCAAAAGAAATGTCAATAGTCACTAGAAAAAAGTTTTTTTTGGCCACTGACACATAAAAGAAAAGAAAAGCCATCAAGCATCGAATAACTGTTAGGGTCATGGAACTGACACGTAGAAAGTTGGTATTGCTGGCATTAACATCTCCCCTTTTTTTCCCCAATGAAAACATTTGTTGTAGATAAGTTGTAAATTACTTTAGTTATATACTAAGTAGCACAACTGGTTTAACCCTAAATCTTGGGTAATAATTGTAGAGGTAATCATGCTTATAATAATGCTTATTATTATCATCACAATTTAGTCAGATCTCACCAGGAGAGAAGAAAAACCTCCAAGAGACCAATCATGAGTTTGTCACTTAAAAACAAAGGGAGGATTTATCTAGAAAATGTTGGGTGAAGCTCCTGATTTAATTCCTTTGTAAAACTATATTTCAAAAGATAGGATAGACTGACACAGTACAAATTTCTAAACCACAGAAAGTTAAAGAATTGCTATTGAAACATTGATAAACCAGTATGAAAAAGACCACAGGCCACTAGGTGTTAGCACCGGAAATATTTTTTACTACAGTATAATTCAACACATTTCCCATTTCCAGTTGTAATTTTGCATCTCTGTAAAACAGAATCATCTCACAACCAAAGAATTGCCTGGGGTGGTAGTTATAAATTAGTCCTAACAATTTCCCATCAAGATAAAAGGTGGCTGTTCCTTTCCAGGATAAATTATGGTTACCCCTTATCAGGTATTCTGCTTCTATTGTCATTTATCTTTCTATAGTCAAGTATCACAGCTAAATTATATGGTCTTTTAACTAAAATGTCATGGACTTTAAATCCTTCATATCACTTTCCTTCAATATAGAGGAGTCCTCATCTTTATATCAAGCCACTTCCTCAATATGATTTGTAGAAACACTCTTGTTAATAATTTGAGACAGAGAAGAACAAGAACTACAAGAAATAACATTTGTGGGAACAAAATGGCAACTATGGTACTTGCTTCCAAATCCCCATTGTCAGTATCTACTTCAATTTCTGCAGAATTTGGGGTATCAAATTCTGTCTGGTCCATTCCTACTGAATAGGGGCAGTGTTGCTAATTAAAATGGAAAAGGTTGATATGATGGGTGAAATAATCCTTTGTATAAATGTTTGGGGTTTTTTTCTGGGCAGGGGCACACCCGGTGACTCTCAGGGGTTACTCCTGGCTATGTGCTCAGAAATAGCCTCTGGCTTGGGGGACCATATGGGACTCTGGAGATAGAACCGAGGTCCGTCCTGGGTTAGCCACGTGCAAGGTAAATGCCATACTGCTGCCCTATCGCTTCTAGCCCCTCCTTCGTCAATTTTTTTTTTTTTTTTTGGGAAAACAGATCAAGAGATCAAAGGGAGGCTTTTTTCTCCTCAGCTAATTTTCCTGAAATATTTTAGTCTTAATATGCATTTTAATATGGATGAACTCCTAGCTAGTATTTCACAAATTAGGTTTATAGAGAAGAGTGATAGTACAGTGGTTAAGGAGCTTGCCTTGAATGCTATCAACCAAGATTCGGTCCCTAGTACTACATATGGTCCACCAAGCCCTGCCAGGAGTGATTCTGAGTGCCAAGCCAGGAATAAGCCATGAGTACACCAGGTTTAGTCCAAACCTAAAATAAAAAACAAAATTGTTTTATAAATTATCCTTATTCACCTGAAAATAATACTTACTTATTGACTTATTGACCCTTACTTATCCTTCTAGATTTAATCCCCCACTGTCAATTCATTGTTTTTTAATGTTGTGAAAAATGAGCTTCCTACTGAGGTATGAATATTTCCTATTGGACAGAGTTATATTTGTGGGAATAGTGACATAGGCCAAACTGAAAGGTGGAGAAAATATTCCTTCCACCAAGTTTCTTCTCATAATTGTAATATTTTACCAATGTCATATTTTAAGGTAAAGTATTTTTGCTTCTTTATAGTCCCATGTTTTAGAGAGTTTTATAATTTAGAAGTTATTGGTTCTATAATTTTCTTGAATCAACTTCTTGTACCTGGTATTAGATTAGTTCCAATTAAAGAATTGTTGGCAAATTAAAAATAATAGCATTTATAGAAATAAAATTAAAAAATATTTAAATGAAAGAATATAAAAATCCTATTAAGTTTTCTGAGAATTCTCTTGGATGAGGTCACATTTGGCTCTCTCCTCATTCTTGGTAGGATCTATGCACCATTTGGGATGATCAAGAAAATAATAGTATAGATCATGTAACTTAAAAAGTATTGTAAATTTTAGTTCTGAAAATGATAGGCAAATCATCTAAAAAAGTCAGGATGTTATGCTTTATAAATGAAAAGCAAAAATCCTCAAAAATTTAATATATTAAAACTAACATTAATTTTGATAGTACTAAAATAATAAATATTTAATATATTAGAAATAAGATTGAGTAACACAAAATGCATATTACTGGAATCGCATTTTTCTTTTCAGTTTTACTTTTATTCTACCATAAATTTGAGTAATAAATTAAGTTAGAGCAAATAAATTTCATTAGTCATTTGCACGAGTAAGGGGAAAACAATGATAATGATATGGATTCTTTTAGTCTGCTATAAGTTTTTTAAGGATTTCTAGACTATGTTCTAAAAGTCCTCTCAGGCTCAAGAGCCATGTCACTTACTCTTTATTTAAGAGTCAGTAATCTACTAGTGAGTATCATGAATACAAGGGCCTGGATCCTTTCAACCTGTAGCTCATACCATGAATATAGGGGTAATCATAAAAACTATAGTATCCAACCAGTACAAGATATCTTCTCCCAGGAAGAAATAGTCATACCCTCCATACTACAAGGCCTCAGCCTGTTTTTTTTTTAATTATGACAACAAAGATGCAAAGAAAGAGGACAGGGTAAAGTTACAGTGGAAGCCCAATCACCCATAAACAGAATTCTCGGTAGTCCCATCGATGATATCCCAGCCTTGAACTTTCAGCCAAAGAACATTAAGAAAAACAAAACTGAACCCCATGTACAATACAATTACCTTTGTCCATCAAATCCCCAGTTGTAGTACATACTATTTCTTAGGCCAGCACAACAATATAATCCTAAAGACATTAGACTTATGTAACTCCTTAAACATTGAGGGCAAAGTACATTTATCTAGTTCCATGCACATGCTTACTAGTTTAAGTTAAACCTCAAAAGTTTTAGTGGGTTGTTTTTCTTAAGGATTGGAGTCAAGGGAACATAGTAAAAAATGGTGTTAGAGTGGCATTTGTTTGCATAGGCCCACCAAAATAAAAGGGACATGGAAAGAAAATTATGGTCTAAATACAAGGGAAACCCTATCCCTGAAGTTTCCTGCAAAGGACTGATTCTAGGCTCCAGGCAAACTAGTTTGTCCAATCCAAGTCATCGTCTGTAATGGCAAATACAACCTCCATTCCTCACATAGTCTCTGTTGTTGGTATCATGCTTCTGTATTACAGATCCTGGAGTCTGCATATCCCATATTGTCAGTCAGGATGGTGCAGAGCATCCTCTCGGTTCACCTCACACTTAAGGGGGCACTAGAGAGAACCATGTCCTGTAGAGCAGGTCATTGTTGTTGTCAAATCTTCTCAGTGTAAACGAAAGTCTCTTTTTAGGAGGTCGGTGTCAGACCCTTGGTAGTGTATTTCCTGGTAGAGGACTGCTTCCAGCTATTGCTTATAAAAGACCTTGGATGTTTCGTAGATAGCTTGCCTGGTTCCAGCGTGGAATGGAGGATGCCCCCATTTTCTTCTGAGGCTTTGCCAGGTCATTATTCAATGTTCAGGGTTGTAAGGTACATTGTACTGAGATTTATTAGATAAGAACTTATCTGTATATATGGTGTTTTCCCATTTTAATGTGTCTATGCAAACAAGGATCAATGCCATGAAGCGTTATCGGCCCATTTGGAGGCAATAGGAACAAGACCAGCAATTTCCATGACATAGTTCAATCATAGTCATTAAAACTTGAGGACAGTTCCACCAACAATCCTTACTGAACAGCTGTACAAAGAAGAGACAAGATGAAAAGTGGATAGAAACATCATGGTAAGTAAGAATATATAGCAGAGTTACAGCTTGTTAAAGAAAATACACATAAAATATTCAAAAGATATATGTGTTCAATATGTGTTCAATTTATGTCCTTCTAAATAGTTCTGCGATTGTTAGATCCACTGTATGTCTTTGGTCTGAGATTAGAACTGTGTGTTACTGAAGTTAAGAAGGGTAAATCTGGGGTACTGATGGTGGGAGGAGTATAGTATATGCACTAGCCCCCGCACGGTTTGCAACATGTAGACTGGTATGAAATTGCCAGTACAGCCTGAGTATAACTGAGTAGCTATCTGCCACCCCCCAGATCAAACTCCACCCCCTAAGCCAATCTCTGGAGCTGGCCTGGGAGTGGGGCAAACCCAGGGTGCCCCATCAGGTCCTCCCAAGAACCCACCTGGAGATCCGGAGGAAAGGGGGAGAGGAGGGTCGGGTGACCCAGGTCCGGGCCCCCCTACCCTAGGCTGGGCCAAGAGGCCCCTGGCACGTACGGAGGTCTGTCAGGAGCCAGCCCGTGGTAGCTGAAAATCCTGCTCCATGAAGGGAGGAAGGCCCTCCCAGGCCCCAAGGACAGGATTTCAAGCCCCACCCTAAGCCAATCTCTGGAGCTGGCCTGGGAGTGGGGCAAACCCAGGGTGCCCCATCAGGTCCTCCCAAGAACCCACCTGGAGATCCGGAGGAAAGGGGGAGAGGGGGGTCGGGTGACCCAGTCCGGGCCCCCCTACCCTAGCCGGGCCAAAAAGGCCCCTGGCACGTACGGAGGTCTGCCAGGTAGCCAGCCCGTGCTAGCTGAAAATCCTGCTGCCCAGCCTGTTTTAATCATCTTAAGCCCACAGAATTTCCGAGTTTGGGAAGAGCAAGTGATAGGTGTTATTTCATACATTTCCCATTTTGGTGCTTTTGATTTAATATAGTCAGATTATGTTTGACCTTTAAAGTCTTCAAGAGTGAATATTGTAGTCTGCTCCAGGTTCATCCAGACTTCTAGGTAAGACTCAATTTTAGATATTAGGGAAATATAGCCAATTGAAGTGCAAGTTGAAGCACGAGTTGATATGACAAGGCCCAAAAGATTTATAAAAAGGGTATTTTACTTAATCACATTTTACCTAAAACATATGTGTTTCTTTTTTACTTTTGGTGACTGCCAAGACTTCTTCCCTCCCATTTTTTCCCCTCTAACCCTTAGTCTTAATTCCTAAAGTACTATGTTTTCTGACATGCCAGTACCAAGAGAAAAGCAGATTCTTTAGTTCTACTCACAAGAAGTAGTCTCATATTGCCTGCAGGTTACAGTTGAAAGAGGAAAATGTTTTTATAAAATCTGCTTAAACATCAAAACAGATGGTCCCAAGAAAATTATTTTAAATTTATACTTATCATTAGTGGTTTAATCAATATAATGCAGAAATATCATCATATGTGGAATAATTCTTGAGTCCAGTTTTTCCATAAGCTTCAATTTAGTGTTTTCATTTAGTAATCAGTTTCTCAACCTTTTTCTGACCTTTGCTCTTTTTTTGACATTGTTTCTTTCCTTTGCACCCCTTGTACTACTGTTGGCCCTCAAACTTTCTGTTGCACCCTCCTTTATGTAATTTCCACTGTGACAACTTAAAGTACTCTGGAAGCCAACAGGGACTTTATATATCACGCTCAATTGAAAAACACCTAAGTCTTTGCATATAAATCCTTCTGAACACAAAGCTTTAATGTAAGCAACAATTGACAAATCGCAAATAGGACAATAAAAACACAATCAATATTTCCATTAGCTAACAATAGAGTTAAGACATATGTCACCCCTGAGAATGCCCAGGATTGACTGGAGCATATATATATGTATATATACATATAAGCCAAGTAGTGTTATAATAGAAAATCATTTTCTTTCTACTCATGAATTCATAACTACAAACAGTCCAGTGTCCTAAGACATGGTCCAGGGTATACTTTAAAGTGGTACTCACATTAAATTTTTCCATAGCATAACAAATAAAAAACAAACCCAAAAACATACAGTATATATAGGTCTCCTCCAAATGCAAATCTTCTCAAGGAAGAGATAGAAAGAGTTCATAGAGACTTGTTAATTTGTCTATCAGTTTCTCAAATGAGCCAAGGGATCCTAATGAACCTCCAAAATTGTCATATAATGATGATGATGATGGGTAAAGACAACTTGACATATGTCTTAGTGCCCAAAGGGTTCAATGACAGAGTTTCAAGTGGTCAAAGCAAAGGACCTTTAGCTGTGCATACTAAGCACTAACCTAGGCTTTGAGTCTGACTCATTCTAAATGCTTTTCCTTTCATCAGCTTTTGGTATCTGGGAAAGAAAGAAAATTCCCAAGATACATGGATCTTGGCAGCTGTTGGAAGTCCCTAAAGGTTCCCTCTGTGAATGGTTTGTCTTAAGTTGTTAACAGCACACTTAAGGACTATTGCCACTCCCAGTCACATGGTCAAGTAAACCATGGCCTGCTGCTGCAGTCACTTCTTAATTATTTAGAACTGGGAGAACTGAGTGAACTGGGATGTACAGTATTGCCAGCTGAATCACCAAAATCTATTACCAAGTCCAAGTCTGGCCTACTTGAAGGCCATTATCAAGAAGTAGTAGTCTGTACAAGAAAAAGTAAACTGTTTTCTGGGGGGTATTGAGCAACTTGAGAAAATGATTGTTCCCTTGTCCTCTCAAACCATTTTAGGCTGAGGTTAGTGGTTTTATTTAGGGCTAGTGGGGAAAGAAAATTAAGAAAATATTATGAAGCTTGAGTTCAGAGGAGGAAGGAGTCTGATAAATATCAAGAATCTATTTAGATGGCTGGAGTGATGGCACAGTGGTAGGGCATTTGCCTCGTATGCAGAGACCCAGGACAGGCCTGAGCCCCAGTATCCCATATGGTCCCCAGAGCCTATCAGAGCAATTTCTGAGAGCAGATCCAGGAGTAACCCGAGTGCAGCCAGATATGACCCCCAAAACAAAAACAAACTAACAAATAATCTACTTAGAGGGTAGTTGTTTCTTCTAGAAAGATAAGAGAAATTTTGGGGAGTTTCCTGAGCTTCAGGAAGTTTATCAGAAAGCCTAGTGTATGTAACACCAGAGCCTGTTCAACTCTCAGTGTTTGAAAACATTCTTTCAGATTGGAAGCCAAGAAAGAGCCAAAGGAAAGTGTATGGGTATGAGCAATAAGAAATACATCCGTTAATACATCTGCAAGGAACATAGGATACAAATGTCTTTTCTTCATTTTATTTTTGGATGAAAACATTTGACTGGGAGGAAAAGGTAGTGCTAAAAGGTGGCAAAATGTTATATATTTATATAGTAATACAAAAAAATTACAACAAAATATATAAATATTTTATATAATATGTATAATAAGCACCTCCTGTAGAAGCAGAATGGTAATTGGGAGGCAAATGGGGTGGTGGTGGGGGCATTGGAAGAAAGAAAGATTGAAAAGAAAGAAAAGAAAGAAAGAAAGAAAGACAGAAAAGAAAGAAAGAAAGAAAAGAAAGAAAGACAAGAAAGAAAGAAAGAAAGAGAAAGAAAGAAAGATAGAAAGAAAGAAAGAAAGAGAGAGAGGAGAGAGAGAAAGAAGAGAACGAAAGAAGAAGACAGAAAGAAAGAAAGAAAGAAAGAGAGAAAGAAGGAGAAAGAAAAAGAGAAAGAAGGAAAGAAAGAAGAAACAGAGAAGAAAGAAGAGAAAGAAAAAGAAGAAGAAATGGGAAGAAGAAAGAATAAAGAAGAAAAAAGAAAGAAAGAAAGAAAGAAAGATGAAAGAAGAAAAGAAAGGAGAACACTTCTGAGATGCAAGATAAAGGCTAGAATTAATCACTCTGAGGTGTCATTGTCCTACTTTATTTCATGGTGTCAGCATTCAGTGGAATTTTTCGGTTTGCAAGCTCATGGTTTTTTTTTTTTGGAAAACTTTTCTTGAGTTATTTCTTTAACTCTGCATTTTGAGTCACAGTAGCCAACTCAAATTCTTGAATTGCTTGACCCATAGCATCCGGTCCTGCTTTTGTTACTTCTCTTTCTTAATTCACTCTTTCAATTAGCTGCCAAGTCAACACTCTTGATTTTTGTCCTATTTCAAAATCTCATTTATTAGTAAATTTTGCTCATTTTTCATATTTCCTAGACCAAGTTACATGAGAGTGGCTAGAAATACATACAATAATTTTCTCTGTTGTTTGTTTATTCTTTACAGTATTTCTTCCTAACTTTAAATACTCTCATACTTCTATACTACCTACTTTTATAGAACATCTACTAATTTGTTAATCTCCAATCTCATATACTAAATCCCTGCTTAGTTAATATCTAATATGAATTAGAAATGTTAAGATATCAGTTTAAAAGCTATTTTCTTCCCTTCAAACTGTGTTATACTCTCTTCCTCATCTCAAAAAATGGGCACTTCATTTTTCTTTCTAATTTCAATTAAACGTTGTGGTTTACAAAGTTGTTCATACTGCAATTATTTTGGGCATCAATGTTCTGACACCAATTCTATCACCAGTATGGTTTTTTTTGCTCCACTAGATCACCAGTGCCCTCTTTCTTACCCTGCAAATTCTGCCCCCTTACAGGCATAAAATAATTGACTTTATATTGGTTTTGTTACAACAAAGTGTAAATGAAATGATAATAAATTGTTCAGTAACAAGAAAATTTATGAAAATTGTTATATTTCATTCTGGTGTTATTAAAGTTATATCTGAGGATTTACTGGGCTGTTTGTTGCTAATTCAGCCTTTTGTGTTATTGTATTTGTATATTAAGCGTAGTGGACTTCTATGCTACTTTCTTTTCTAATTTGCTTTGCTCCTACTGGACTGTCAGTATTGTGGTGTTTGGAGCTGTCTCCAGGAGCTGTTTGATGTCTCTTGAGATTTGTTCTGAAGGTGATAAAACTGAGTGGTTAAATGCCAAAACTGTTGTGACACTCACATTTTTCTTTTTTTTCTCATATAATTGCTTTTTTAAAGCAATTATTTACAGAAATGTTCATAGTTGGGGGTCAGTCATAAATGTACACCTCCCTTCATCATTACAACTTTCCCAAACAAACATAGTAAAGCATAGGGCTTTTCTGCAAGGTGTTTTTGGGTTCCTAGGATATATCCTTAGGAGTCGTATTGCTGGAGCAATACTTCCAGTTTTTTGAGGAATATCCATATTGTTTTCCCAAATGTCCCTCATTTCCCTCCCACCCTCCCAGTTCCTATGCAGGCATTTTGCTTCTCTCTCATCGTCTCTCTCTTTCTCCTTTAAAAACTGTGGTCTTTACTATTATTAATGAGAAGGTGCCATGAATATCACTTTATTTCCTTTCAGCACCCAGTTCTTTTTTGTTGTTGTTTTGTTTTGTTTTTGGGTCACACCCGGCATCGCTCAGGGGTTCCTCCTGGTTGTATGCTCAGAAATTGCTCCTGGCAGGCTCGGGGACCATATGGGATGCCGGGATTTGAACCACCGACCTTCTGCATGAAAGGCAAACACCTTACCTCCATGCTATCTCTCTGGCCCCAACACCCAGTTCTTGTTTCAAATGATCAGTTCCAAATATCACTGTCATAGTGGAAACTTCTCTACCTTAACTGTACTCTGCTATTTGTGGCAAGCTTCCTACCATGGACTGCTGCTTCTGATCCTCATCTTATTGTCTCCATATATTATTACCATACTGTCTTTTATTTTTCTTATGTCACACAGATAAGTGAGATTGTTCTGCCTGTCCCTCTTCCTCTGATGTATTTTACTTAGTATAATAATTTCCATGACTATCCATGTCTAAGCAAATTTCATGACTTCATTTTTTTTTCCTAACAGCTGCATAATATTCTATTGTACCACAGTTTCTTTAGCCACTCCTCTTGGGCACTTGGGTTGCTTCCAGATTCTGACTATTGTAAATAGTGCTGCAACAAGCATAGTAAAGTATAGGACTTTTCTGCAAGGTGTTTTTGGGTTCCTAGGATATATCCTTAAGGAGTGGTATTGCTGGAGCATATAGGAACTCAACTTCCTGCTTTTTGAGGAATATCCGTATTGTTTTCCCAAAAGGCTGGACAAGCCAACACTTTCACCAGCAGTGAATGAGAGTACCTTTCTTCTCACATCTACTCCAGCACTGGTTGTTCTTGTTCTTTGTAATGCGAGAGTCATTTGCACGTGCCTACTGAGTAATGCTATGTGGAGCATTTTTTCATGTGCCTCTTGGTTACTTGTATTTTCTCTTTGAGGAAATATTGGCCAATTTCCTTTTCCCATTTTTGGGTGGAGTTAGATGTTTTGTTCTTCTTACTAAGTTCTGTCAGTACCTTGTATATATTATATTAGCCCCTTGTCTGATGGGTATTGGGTGAATATTTTCTTCCATTTCATGTATACTAATCATTCTTTCCTTTGGAGTGCAGAAGTTTCTCGGTTTAATGTAGACCCATTTATTTATCTTTGTTTTGTTTATCTTTTTCATTTAATTGGACAGTGGTGTTTTTTTTTCTCTGAAGTTGCCTTTAGCTTCAATGGCATGGAGTGCTCTATCTATGTTTTCCTTTCTGTACCTTGTTTCAGGTCCACTTTGATTTGACCTTCATGCATGGTGTTAAAGAGAGGTCTGAGTTCATATTTCTACACCGCTTGTTGAAGAGGATTTCCTTGCTCCACTTTGTATTTCTTGCCCCTTTATCTAAGATTAATTAATGTACATCTGGGAATAATTCTCTGAATACTCATGTCTATTCGATTGTTCTGAGGGTATGTCTTTATTTCAGTATCATGCTGTTTTAAGGACTGTTGCCTTATAGTACAGTTTGAATTGAGGAAAGTGATGCCGGCCATTTTCTTTTTTCTAATGATTGCTTTAACTCTTCCTGGGCATTATTTGTTCCAAATAAATGTCAGGAGTGTTTGATCACTTCTTTGAAAAATATTATGAATATCCATAGAGGGATTGCATTAAACCTGTACAATGCTTTGTGAATTATTGTCATTTTAATAATGTTAATTCTGCCAATCATGAGCACGGTATATGTCTCCATTTCTTTGGTATATTTCATTTTTCTGTTGATCAGTTCACAGGCCTTTGAGTATTCAAAAATTCATATTTGATTAAATACATTGCCATGTTATAATCAACCTACTTTTAAATATTGTCACAAATTTTCATCTTATCCATAACCATACCCTGGTTTAAATCACCAGCATCTTTCGCTTGAACTATTACAACAAGTTTTTATCATTTGGCTGTATTATTAGACCGCTTATAGGTTATTGTCTTATCTGTGTTTCTACTTTCCTATATAGTGCCTTTCCTGCTGTACTTTCTCCCACCACCATACCCCCCAACTCTTAAAACTTGTAATCACTTAGGTGTACATTTTTATTCTTGTCTCATAATAATTTTCCATGTGTAGAACTACAACCCAATATTAGCAACATATAATAAAACTAATATATAATAAAACTATTTTTATTAGTATAAAATAAATAAATGTACCCATGCTCTGTCTTTCCACATTATGTATTCTCTTTTTGTGCATGTTATCATTTGGCCTTAGTGTCTACTTTGGCTTTTTGTTTACTATTTGATCAGTTTTTGTATATATTGCTCTTCCTTTTAAAAGAAAATAGCTTATATTAATTGATTTTACAAATTCTTTTTTTTTCTTGAAATTAAGGGGTTTTACAAATAAGGATGGTGAATGGGAATAGTGGTAATGTAAAGCTGAAATTTCAGTAAGGTATAGTTCTTTGGAAAAGAATATACAATATTATAACTGTGCATTTGGGTACTTATATTTGAAAAAAATAAATTTTTAGATTTGGGAATGTAAAAGATGATAATTTCCACATTTTTCACCTTTTATTTAAATACCATGGTTACAAAGTTGTTCATGGTTGATTTTCAGTCTTACAATCCAAGTGGATAAAGAAACTGTGGTACATCTATACAATGGAATACTATGAAGCTATCAGGAAAAAAAGTCATTTTCACATTAAAATCATGCTAAAAAGCTCAGAAAATAGGGATGTGAGGACAAATTCTCATCAGATGGAAATGGTTTCAGTTCAGATTCTCTAGTACTACTATGTAAGATCTTATTCATTTATTTATTTGGACATAGTTTATTATTAAATAAATATTTACAAATAGTCACAAGCATTAGTCATCATTCTATTACTTCATATTTGCTACACTTAAAACTGTTGCTTTCTGCTTCCTTGAATTTTTTTCTTCCTAAAATCCTGTTTCTTCTGTTTCTTGTTAGCTTCCTTTGCTATTTCTTTCATAGATCCACTAAAGGTTTATGTTTCTCAAATTTCTCTCTCTCTCTCTCTCTCTCTCTCTCTCTCTCTCTCTCTTGCTTTCCCTCCCTTTACTCACTGTATCTGCTTTTTTTTATGAGGGGAAAACATTGCTGGTCTTCACTCTCAATCTTAAACATCACTGGAATAGGTCTGCCCCAGGCTTAATTCTCTTGTGTGCTGAGTCAATCTTCTGTCACAGTCAGCCACCAGCACCAGAAGGCCACTAGCACCTTATGTCCAATATGTTCCCAGATGATTTAAATATTTTCCCCACTTAACTCCCTGACCATAAATCCCATCATAGATATTGCTACCAATCATCTAGTCCCCAAGGGACTAACTTTGGTATAATCCATTTACCTTGCTCAGTTGTCAACAGTAAAATTCTGCCAACGTTATTTTCACATGATGTACCTTCATAATATTATTCTGTCTACTATCATTTCCTGTGGCTAGTTTGTAGCAGTTTTCTGTCAGTGTTTATAAATGTCTAATATTTTTCAAGTTATAATTTTTACGGTACAGATTTATCTTCTAAAATCCAAAATTAATATTCTTTACTTCCATTATTTTTTAAATAAACTCTAAGGCCATAACTACAGGTCATTTTTCTCTTATTTATCCATTTGCTCATTCTCCCCACCCCCTAGAACCCATGCTTTCAGCACCCCTGAACACAGGCAGTGGCTGCTATAGATGGAATGCTCTTCACTGGCTTTTTCCAAGACAGAGCTTTCCAAAGGCAAAGCCTGTCTTTTACATTGTTTGATTCCCAATGTCTTTCAAAGTGTTTGACACAGAATAAATCTTCAAGAAGTTACTGTAGTTATGCCATTTTGGTAAAATATTTTATTCTAACTCTGTTGTTTTCTTTGTGGGTCACACCTGGCAGTACTCAGGAATTACTCATGGCTCTGTACTCTAAAATCTCTTCTGGAGACTCAGAGGACCACATAAGATGCTGAGAACTGACCCTGGGTCAACAGCTTACAAGACAAATGCCCTACCCACTGTGCTATATGGCCCTTATCCTAACTTTTTAATTAAATTACCATAAATAAACAAAAAATTTCAAATAAAGCAAAAATAAGAATAAGAGAAAATCAAATGCCAGAATCTGCAGAGAATGAATTATTAATGAAAAGAGGATTTATTTGCAAGTCACAATCCTAAACTAAGCCTGCAAAACAAGAATAGCACAGAAATCTGAGAAGAGGCAAAGATTATGACTCAACCCTGTTTTTTCTCTGACAAGAGATACAAAATATCCCCAAATTGTGTCATCTCTGCTTAGCTTATAGTTTTTAAGACAATAGAGAGAGCAAAGTAGAAGTGGAAAGGAAGATAGCTGTGAGCAGGCATAATACAAAGCAATATGGATAAGGCGGGGAGCATAATTAAAATGCATAAATATAGTCTAATATTTTAATGTAGTTCCATTTGTTTTTCTCTGCTTCCACTTGTTTGGACATTGATATATTCTCCTTGGCTTTAGTCTCAATGTCATGTAATGTTTCATCTATGTGTTCTTCTATATACCTTATGTTTTCTGATATTAAGGCCTTCAATCCATTTGGATTTGACCTTTGTGCTTGATGTTAGATGGAGGTTTGAGTCCGTTTTTTAGCATGTGTCTGACCAATTGTTCCAACACCACTTGTTGAAGAGGCTTTCCTTACTTCATTTTGCATTTCTTGCCCCTTTATCAAAAATTAATTGATTGTATGTCTGATTTACATTCTCTGAATACTCAAGTTTATTCCACTGATCTGAGGCACTGTCTTTATTCCAGTACCATGCTGTTTTAATGACTATTGCTTTGCAATACAATTTAAACTTTGGGAAAGTGATGCCTCCCATCTTCTTTTTCCTAAGGGTTGCTTTAGCTATTTGTGGGCTTTTATTTTTCCAATTGAATTTCAGAAATGTTTGATCTACTTCTTTGAAGAATGTTATGGGTATCCTTAGAGGAAATTTATTAAATCTGTAAAATGATGTGGGGAGTATTTAAACAACCTAGATGCTTGAAAACAGATGAGTGGCTAAATAGACAATGGAATACTATGCAGCTTTCAGGAAAATGAAGTCATGAAATTTTCCTATACGTGTATGGACATGGAAACTATTATGCTGAATGAAATAGAGAGAGACACAGAATAGTCTCATTCATCTGTGGGATATAAGAAAAATAAGAGACAGTATGGTAATAACTCCCAAAGACAATAGAGATGAGGACAAGAAGGACAAGCCCATGATATGAAGCTTATCACAAAGAGTGTTGAGTCCACTCACAACTATTATGACAATGATAATGAGTGAGAGAAATAGAATGCCTGTCTTGAATATATGCAGGGGGTGAGAGAGGAGGGAGATGAGGGGCCTTGGTGGTGGGAAGGTTGTACTGGTGAAGTGTGTTCTTTTTATGACTGAAATCCAACTACAAACATGTAACTATGGAGTTTAATTAAATATATTATTAATTTAAAATAAATAAATTAATTAAATTAAAAAATAAAGACATAGCTTCCAAAACTAAGAAATATTTTAATATTTCAATTTTCTTTCTAATATTTCAATGTTCTAATATTTGATTTTGAAATATTTCTAATATTTCAACTTTCAGAATAGAGGGAGAGCTTTCATTTGGAACTGCTGTCTTCTAATTAAATTGTCAAAATGATCAATATAAAGAGGCATCTTTTAGGTATTCTAGATTCCTAAAACACATACATTTATTTCTTTGGCATACTCATGTGACTTTACAAGAAAGATGGCATTGTGGTCACATAGACAATAGCACTGATTAAAAAGGAAGGGTCCATAAATCATTTTGTGGCATAAATAGAAAATTTTATATTGTGACATATCATGTGATTGGCATTATTGCAAACAAACAAAAAGCAAGATTCTGACTGAGAGAATTAACGTTTTTTTTATTGAGCTTATTAAGCACAGTAAAGTTGAAATAGATTTCTGAAATGTGTGAAGAAAAAGGATTCGAAAGCCAAAGAGTAGGACTTGGATCCAACTGAAGCACCAGCCTGTTCCCTCTAGAGCAGTGCCCTGTGTGACAATCAATGAAAAAGCCTGAGCTGCTGGCACCTTTTTGTGAACTCACATGCATGAGAGACATTTAAATGTCCAACAACGAACAAGTGGATCATGAAGATGTGGTACATATATACAGTGGAATACTGCGTAGCTGTAAGGAATGATGCAATCATGCAATTTGCTGCAACATGGATGGAACTGGAATATATGTTAAATGAAGAAAGCCAGAAAAAGCATAAAATACAGAATGATAGTAATTATATGTGGTATCTATAATAACTACATGAAGAAATGCAATGCTCTAAATGGGAGCTGTGTCAAACACCCTTGGCACCAGAGTATAGTGAGGAGAAGGAAAGAAACTTGAGCGGAGAAAGAGAAATACAAAAACAAAAGGATGAGGGCCAGGGGCCAAGTGGTCTCAGGTGCATTGGTATTGTTAAAACGGGACATAACTAAATATGCAAACCAAAGTTAACAACAATGGAATCAAGAGACCTAAAGTTTAACAGCATAAACTTAAAATGGGCCTGTTATACTGGCAAGCTGAGGGCAGGGTGGTATGGAATGATGCAGTTTGGGAACATTAGTGGAGGGAGGTCTACACTGGTGGTGGAATTTGCCCTGATTCATTGTATGTCTGAATCCTAACTTTGAAGGACTTTGTAAAACACAAGTTTCAATAAAATATAATTTAAAAAAATTAAAAGATCTCTGGATTACTCGAAAAGAAAAAAATTGTAGAGAAATGAAAGCCTAGAGATTTAGTAATAGGAGAAAATGATGGAAACAAAGAAATGCCTTCTAACTGTACAATAAGATTAGCTGAAGAAGAATCAGGAAATAATAAAATAAGCAATCATTAAGAAATAAACATTAAAAAAGTTAGGTGAAACAGAAACAGATCAACAGAATTTGAAAGAAATCTTACATTCTTTAGATAAATGGTTGTAAAAGATTCACATTTAGACATATGTTCACATTTTTACATTTCGAGGATAAAAGAAAAATCCAACGTGCATTCTGTCAGAAAAACATTGATTAGGTATAAAAGAGTAACATTCAAGGTGGCTTCTGACTTCTCCATGTCATTAAGCTTTAGGAAAAATATACAGTAGCTACAGAGATTTGAGGAACAGAATTTTATCCATACAATTTATTATATATAATGCATGAACTCAGAAAATATTTCAACTGACTTTCTTAAATTACTTGACTATTTAAAGTTAGTCACATGGAATCGGACAGATAGCATGGAGGTGGGGCGTTTGCCTTTCATGCCTTAGAAGGATAGTGGTTCAAATCCCAGCATCCCATATGGTCCCCTGAGCACTGCCGGATGTGACCCCCCCCCAAAAAAAAGTAAATAAATAAAGTTAGTCACATACTACATATGAGAACCAATATTCAGAAATAAAATTTTCCATCTAAAGTACTAATACTAAAGTTCCAAAATAGTTACATGCAGTGGCTTGCTGGTAATCGGTTTAAAATACTCTGGAGGTGTGAGGGGGAAAAGAACTGTTTGGCAGAGTTCCTCCACTATGATGTACATACTAACTTGCCCCAGGCTGGTGTTAGGCTGCTATCTTTCTGGACATGGGACATGTGTACAGCTGGTTCTCAAAGACTTCAGGGGCTAGCTAAACTCATTAGCCCACAATTGAAGAAGTAAACAACTTAAAATTAAGACCATAAAAATTAATTGTATTCAGCATGTTGGTTTCTTTAGGCTGCCATAACTCTCACAGCTCTGGGGGTCAGCCATCTATGAACAAAATGTTAAACAAATCTGTATTCTCTTGTTATTCCTTGCCTCTTTCAAGCTTCTAAATGTGGTCACTGGAAACTTTTTTTTATTTTTTGACTTATAGGTCTATCACACCAGTCTACTCTCATTGCCATAACATTTTTCCTGAGAGTGTCTGCATATGCATTATTCTTTTTATCAGTCATTGTACATTTATATGTCATTTTATAAGTCCTTTTTAAAGTTGTTTATACCAGTCATTGTATCAGTGACCATCATAATCTGCTGCCACCTAATTTTAACTCATATTTTAGTAGATCCTATTTCCTAGTAAAGTTACTGAGGTTCTGAGTAGATATAAATTTGATGAGAGTATTGTTCAATCCGGGTTTTCATTTAAAAGGTTAGAAACAGCCTTAAAAGGAAAAACATTTATGTGAATTCTTAATTATATCTAAGTGGAAATATGTCTGTTGGAAGAAATAATGAGTGCCTTAAACATTTGGTTTTAAAAATCTTGCTGTTTGCTATTGTCAATAGCACAAAATTAAAAATCTGACAATAATTTGGAAAAATGCCTTATATATAAAAGAAAGATATCTTATATATATGCCTTATATATAAGAGGAAAATATCTCATATATGCATAGATAGCATGTAAATTAATGTGAACAGTATTACAGTTGGTAGATTATTGGAGAGGGGGTGTAAAAATGACAAAGGAGTAAATAGAGATTGCTCATGGATGAATCAGTATCCAGCTATATTAATAAGTACATTTAAAGTGCAAAAGTAAAAAAAATGGGAGAATTAATGAAACATCTCTTCTAGTAATACAAAAGAATTGACATGCATTAAGAACCTTAAAAATGATCTTATTTTTTAAATTACAAATAGTGCTTCTAAAAGTCACTCCCTCCTTGAAGTGAAGTCAAAAGCAAAGAATGAAGTATTATCTTGAACAATTAAGAACCCTTCCAATGTGAAGGCTTTGTTGCAGAGAGTGTAAATCATGCAAGCTATTTAAGTATAAAGGGATTTAGTAAATGAATTTTAGAGTTATGGAGAGGATGAGACACTATAGGAACAGAAAACAGCTCCACCACCCACACTGCAGAACTTGTGGCCATCAGAGTTGGATCAGAAAGCCATAATGGAAAACCCAAAGACCACCATTTCCTCCACTTAATTCTAAAAACAGACCTCATCTTTCTTTCTTTTACTATTTTTGGGGGGTCATACCCAGAAGTGCTCAGGGTTACTCATGGCTCAGTGCTCAGTGTTACTTGTGGTTCTGTGTGCAGGGATCACTTCTGCAAGTGGAGGAGACAGGTGTGGTGTAAAGATCGAATCCAAGTCAGCCACACGAAATACAAGTGCGTTAGACCCACTGTACTATTGTTCTGGCTCCAACTTCTTTGTCTTTTAAAATTCAGTATTCTCAGTCCAAAAGTCAAGACACAAAGGTACATCTCTTTGGCTAAACTGGTATTCTAGCTGGAACTTTAGCTGGAATATATGATGGATAATATGTGATATAACCCATCTATTTAACACACCCCATTCAAAGTAAAGATACGAATTTAATAGCTTCAGTTGGCTTTGATAGTACTTCTATTAAATATTTTATAAAAAGTATGACAGTGTATTATCTCACCTCTATAAAAGTATGGAGGAGAAAAAAAACGCTCTAGGGAAATATGCCTATAAGTTAAACACTTGCATGAGACTATGAGAGATTATCCTTTGGGAAAGTATGCTTTTTCACCTTTTCTACATTTATCTAAATTAATTTTTTCATAACTCCTCGACAAAACAAGCAAGTCTTCATTAAATAAATGGCAGGATTACGGAAATGATTAAACATTGTTGTTTCTTTTGCTGTTTCAGAGTTACAGACATAACAGAAAAGATCTGTTCATATCTCTCTTCTTTTTCATAGAAGTCATCAATATGACTTCTGATACAGAGTATAAATGATACAGTTTAGACTTTAATATAAATATTTTCTGTGTAAAATATTGCCTTACATAAAATATATATAACTGATATTATATACTGTATTTACATACAATAAGTTAGGGTTTTCTGGAGAAACAGAATGAGTACATTATATAGAATTATCTTAGGTAATTAGGTAGTAGTATAAGTTATCTCAGGTAGATAGTGGTTATATTTCTGCTTTCGGTAAACTGATACCCTGAAAAGCTGACAGTATAGTTTTTAGCCCAAGTTTAAAGGAATGGGGACCAGGAAAACTGGTGGAATTAATTCTAAGTCCACATATCTGATGGTACAAATTTAGCCCCAAACTATTCACTATTTAACTCAAGGAGTTCATTCAAAGAGTGTCAATTATCTCTTTTGCTTTGTTTTGTTTTAGTCACACCCTTTGTCACAACTTAATGCTGCTTACTCACATTTTGGATGGCTATTCACTTTATTAGAATCTGTTTGTTCAAATGATTTTGAGTTTTACCTGGAAAAATTTACCTTGTTCAAATTTTACCTGCAATTTAAACCTTACAGACTTAAGCATAAATAATACTTATTAAGGATCCCTTAACTCAATCATGCATGACAAAAATTAGGGATCACAGCTACATAATTTTCTACCTGCACTAATTTTATATGTTAAAATAGACTTAATTTTAATATATCAATAATTTTATAATGTCAATTTTGTTATTATAATAATTATATATATGCCTGATTTTAATATAGAAATTAATTTTATTACTCAAATCTAAGAGTATAATAATCTGCAAAGAAAAGTGAAACCCTGAAATGCTATATTTATTTGGGTTTTTCTTTAGTTAACTAGCAATGATATTTTCTTTCACACAGTCCTCTATTTCTAATTAAAATTCAGTAGCATTTAAAATAAATTTTACTGTTTACCAGTTGTAAGTCTAGTTTTTTTGTGTCTCCTCTCATTCAACATCCTCATGTTGCTACTAGAAACTCCTTTAAGATAATATTAAAAGGTGTATATAGACAAACATGTTAGAATTAAATCAAATCAATAGCATCTATACATTCCTCCCAGATTCACTCTTACTATAATTTGTCAATTTATTCAGTCTTAGTAAGATTTTAATAATATATGCACATTTGTTAAAATTTTATTTTTAATTCTTATTTACATGTT
Organism: Suncus etruscus; assembly: GCF_024139225.1. Taxonomy (NCBI): domain Eukaryota; kingdom Metazoa; phylum Chordata; class Mammalia; order Eulipotyphla; family Soricidae; genus Suncus; species Suncus etruscus. The sequence continues at coordinate 26,483,029 of NC_064858.1, forward strand.
TGAACAGTGTGTTAAAATGATGTCATTAAACCGTGTCTTAGCAAGAAAAAAATATCATCATTGGATATAGATAATGAAAGAATTTGTGGCTCAAGACACTTTTTAGCATAGGCAGACAGTGACTGAAGACAGGAATGGAGAAATTGCTATTCTCCATGCATCTTATAGAGGGAAGTGGTTTACTTTAAAGGCTGGTGCGGTTCTCATAACACTTGACTCACAACCTGAAATGAAAATAGATGTTCTGTTTCAACAGCTGTAATATAATTAACTCAAGCTCTGTTCTGTCTAGCCTCAGAATCAATGAATTTTGCAGTCTATTAACTTAGGTTTCTTTGGGTCTGGTCGCAAGTTCGTGATTTGAAAGAATCAGAGATGAGGTAAAATGAATGTATAATTTAGTCTTAGAAGTTCAAAGGCGAAAGTTAGGTGCACCTTCTCACCTCCTTTCCTTTGTTTTCTTCTCATCTCTATTTTTCTCTCAGTCTTTGTTCATGTGGCAGATAATGGAATCCATAATAGGGAGGGAAAGAAGTTTTATTTCTTTCCTAACAATGTAGCTCAGACTCTATATCACTCATCTTAAAAATGTATTTAAGGGGCTGGTGTAATATCACAGCGAGGGGTAGGCATTTGCCTTGCACACGACTGACCTGGATTTGATCTCTAGTAACTTATATGGTCCCTGAACCTGAGAGATTTCTGAGTACAGAGCACCTGATTATATATGTATACACATACATATTATGTATCTTATACATAATATATTTTACAGTAGTACAATAGTACAAATTATTTCTTACTTTCGAGTACTATTTTCACTATGCCCACTACTAAAATTACAGGGTTTTACAACTGTATCCTAGGATCTCCCTATTCCCCCAGCATCTTCAGACCATGGTTTTATTGACTAGCTCAGGACTTTTCCCCATGGAGATTATCCAATCTCTTGCTTTGCTTCTGTATACTCTGAAAATTAGAATTGTGTGCTGTATTTTTCATTCATCATTTCTCTTTTTCATTTCTTTCATTTTCTTTCTTTTTTCTTTCTTTTTGTGAAATGGGATAGTTTTTCTTGAATGAAACTTACTAGAAAGATATGAAGTGAGGAGAAGGAAAAGGAATACATGTGCAAGAGAGAAAAGACTTGAAAGAGCAAGCAAAGAGACATATAAATAAGCAAGCAAGATTCATGTTCATGGGAGAACACAGGCTTAAAGAGCAAACCAGTGTGTGTCTCACTTTCTCTTTCTTTCTTTCTTTCTTTCTTTCTTTCTTTCTTTCTTTCTTTCTTTTCTTTCTTTCTTTCTTTTTCTTTCTTTCTTTCTTTCTTTCTTCTTTCTTTCTTTCTTTCTTTCTTTCTTTCTTTCTTCTTTCTCTCTCTCTCTCTTTCCTCTCTCTCTCTCTTTCTCTCTTCTCTTTCTTTCTTTCTTTTCTTTCTTTCTTTCTTCTTTCTTTCTTTATTTCTTTCTTTCTTTCTTTCTTTCTCTCTTTCTCTCTCTCTTTCTTTCTCTCTTTCTCTCTCTCTTTCTCTTTCTTTCTTTCTTTCTCTCTTTCTCTTTCTTTCTTTCTTTCTTTTCTTTTCTCTTTCTTCTTTCTCACTTCTCTTAGCACAACTTTTCTCAGTTCTATCTAAGACACAACTTAACTGCAACTTTTTCCCTTTCTCATAGCTGAGTATATTGCATGTGCCAAGATTTTCTGCATCACTCAACTGTTGGACATTTGGGATGTTTCTAAGTCTTTGCTGTTGTAATTAATGCTGCATTTTCTGTGAATGTATGCATTTTCAGGTTTATTTTCTTGGGGAATATGAACATTACTGGAATCGCAGGGTCATAGGGGAGCTGTATTCTTAAAATTTTTGAGAAGTCACCAAACTTCTTCCAAAGAGGTAAACAGTTCCACCAGAAGTGAATGAGAGTCATTTTCTCTATATCCACATCAGACTTCAATGCTTCAGATTTGTTTTGATACAGACCATTCTCAATGATGAGAGGTGATAACTCATATTATCTCTTGAACACTATTTTTCTCTTTTTCTTCTTTCACATCTTTTTGAGTAAGTTCCTTTTGATAAAATCTACCTTGCTTCACTAATAAATTATACAGCCATATTTTTATGGTAAATTAGGTAAAAGATTTTATAAAACCTATTAGAGGTATTTCATTTTCTTATGTACCTTATACATTATTATTTTGATAATAGAAGAGATACTTTTAAAAACAAATGTTTTCATTGCATCACTATGAAATATACTGCTACAAAGTTGTTCATGGCTGGGTTTTAATCATGCAATATGATTAAATTGTATTTAATCATCTTTTAATCACCATCCTTTTTAATCATCACTATTTTATCACCCATTCCTTCTTTAGTGTACATTTCCCACAACCAATGTTCTCAGTTTCCCTCCTCATCTCCCTCTTGCCTCCCTTGATAGCAGGCATTTATCCATCCTCTCTCTCTCTCTCTCTCTCTCTCTCTCTCTCTCTCTCTCTCTTTCTCTCTCTCTCTTTCTTAAAGGTATAATATTTATTGAATATTACTGCTTAACTTAGTACAGAAGGACTTAATTACAAGATACTTTTTTGATATAATTTTTATTTTGACCAAAGTGGCTTACATATCTTTCACAGTAAAATTTTAGGTACATATTAACAATGTGTCAGGGGAATTCCCATCACCAAAGTTGTCCTCCCTCAACCCCTGCTCCCATCCTGCATCTCATATCCTCCACCCTCACCCCTGGGGCTGTTAGTATAAATGGTCCCTTCTGTGTCTAGCTTATTACTTAGTGATCATACAACTGTTAGGTCTTGATACCCTCCACTCTTTCCCCTTCTATTTGAGAGGCAGTACTAAATAGTTCAAGTTATGTGGTTTAGTTTGAAGAAGAGTAATAAAATGGGGGTAAAAATCAAATAAGCCAAAAATGGGTAGAGTGCTTATAGAGGCTCTCAACTTCAGTTTGAGAGAGAAAAGGGAAAAAGGAAGTGAAACACCACAACCATACAAAAGGAGATCTCACATAAAAAAAAAAAATCTAGTGAGCACTACAACAATAAAGACAAGCACCACATAATAACCACGGTCCTGAAATGAAGACATAACAGAGCGCAAAAAAGAAAAAGAGAAAAAAAAAATTGGAGACAACAACTTTAATATCCAAACCCAAACAAAGAAATAAAAATATAAATAAATAAATAAAAAAGATTATTATTTTTTTTCCTGCATAGGCATAGTAAATATTGGGGACATTAGAGAGGGAAATCCCTTGCCCTAAAAGCTACAGGGTTTCTCCACCTTTGAAGTATACTGTCATGGGAATAACTATAGACTCCTTGCATGTTGATTTACTCTCCCCTCGATGCCTTTGTGGTGTACTGAAGGCTTCAGTTCCGTCATGGGTGATAGATCAGACCTCTATATCTAGAGATCTTGGTATCTGCACGGGTCCAGGAATGGAACTTATGATGAAGACTTTCTTTGTTGTTCTAGAAGTTCTGTTCCTTCACTGTCGTTTTAATCCATCTTCTTTAGTTGGTGGTCTTGGTCATTGCGCTGATCCCAGTATGGAGCCTGGGATAGTCTTTCGTTATCTTTCCAGAAGACCAGTTCACTTGCAATTGTCTCAGTCAGACCTTTGGAATTAGACATCTTGGATGTTGTATAGATCGTAGACCAAAACCTAGACTAGGGCTTTTTTGTTGCTCAGTCATGGTTGTCACAGTCAGTCATCTGTAGATAGCGATCTTGGCTTTTACACAGATCAAAGGGTGACAAGTCTTCTGAATTTGTTTTATCGTTAGATGGTGAGGTAGGACAACCTGTTCTTAGATCAAGTTGTTCCTATTTCCTCGTTGTCAGGATATCATATTAGAACTGGCCCATGTTGGTGCCAGAGCAGTATTAAGGATGTCTTTCTCTCTCTTATTTAAAAGAAATTCTTTGATATTCTCTTTCTGCTATAAATAATTTCTGGCAAAACTAAAACTACATGTACCTTTTACTTTTTTTTTTTACTAAACTCTCCAATTAATTTTTTTTTATCCTTTCTAAATGTTCAATGACAGTTTTGACGGTCTCCTATTAAATTTTTGTTTTCAAAATAATGAAAAGTGACAAGTGACATTTGTTATAGTCATTTTAGTAGTCCAGTATTCTGTCATACAGGCTTTCTAGCTAGAAATATTCTGCTGAGGAAGTGCTTTTACTTTTTAACTTGCTTCCCCAAAATAATTATTGCTCTGAAGTTTTAAAGAGTCATTTTCTTCTCACTTTTTTTTTTTAAAGGGAGAGGAAAAATAAAATTAAAGATAAATGCCGTTGGAGATAGGGATAATGATGGTGGTCATGACAATGATCGTGGTCTTTTTGAGTTGTGGTGATTATGGCGATCTTAGTGTTTCAAATGAGGTAATTGAGACATGATGATAATGCAGGTTGTGCAAGGTTGCAGTTTTTTTTTGTGTGTGAGACTAAAATGCCTACGCTGTCATTAGAAACCACATTTGAAACTGATCTGAAATGTATTAAAAATTTTGTGACAAATATGATGATGGCAATAACTCATAAAATGCATTTTGTTTTTAAAAATATAAGTGAGTATTTTATGCCAAAATTTCAATGCCTTTTTTTTTTACCTTTTAAAGGTGATATTGCACAGATCAGAATGTACTTTATTTTATTTTGTCTAAAAATTAGTAAGCATTTGCTCATGTTGTTTGCTTTTAATTTTGTATTGAAACCTAGAAAAATATGTTGCTGCTATTCTGACAGAGAATAAAGGGAGAGGAACACCTCTAATTAGGAAAACAGTAAGTTGAGGCTAGGGAGATAGTAAAAGGGGCAAGACATTTGTCTTTCATGGGACTGACCTGGGCTCAATCTCTGGCATTCCAGGTGTGATATCTGAGTGCTGAGCTAAGAATAACCTCTTGAACTGCTGGGTGTGGCACCAAAACAAAACGACAAAAATATTTTATTTACTAAGATTTTATTTTTACATTGAGATTATTTTTTCTAAATGATTCCTCAGATTTAAAATGACGATATAATTTATAGAGGTTTGATATTTGTCAGATGTTACCACATTCTTGTTTACAGGGGTGTCTAATGAGTCTTGTATTAAAGAATGCCATTCAAATCCTAATTACATATTTTCTGGATTAAGGTAAGGGAATAATTTGCACAAAACTAGTGAAAGAAAATTGTAACAAATGTCATGGGGGGGGGGGTCAGTAGTACAGGAGGTAGGCTGTTTGTCTTGTATGCAATTGTTAAGTCCAGGAGAATGACAGGCCTTTCAAAGACACCAAGACCCCAGTCTCATGCAAAAGCAGAGGGTTTATTTTCTTTCAAGCATATGCAGGGGCTGTGCTAGAAACCAACATAAGCTAGAAACTGTCAGCTCCGAACCATGATCTCACAAGACGTATATAGTATTTACAGTAGATTGATTTGCTTCAGGAAGTACATGACATCTGGCATTTGCTCAATTACATTTTTGCAAGGTTTAGGTTCAAGCTTACAGGGTTAACATGACCATGTCAAAACCATGTCAGAACAGAAAAGCAGTTAAACTGTAACTGGGTCGACATGTTCCCAGAATTGTGAAGGGGGTAGGTAGGTGATCAGGGCATTCAGTTAACTCAGGGAAATTTTTCTTTTTCACAACCAACCCATGTTTCATTCCTGACACCCCTTATGGTCCTCTGAATCTTGCCAGAAGCAAGAATCCTGAACATAGATAGCTAAGTGTGGCCCCCAAAACATGAAAAAAAAAACAAGCAAAGAAACTCAAATTTCAAAGGAATTTTAAAATATCTTTTGATATTATCTTGATCTTTCTGAAAAATATTTGGCTTCATCTTGCAGCATAATTTAGAATCATTTCATTGTATTTTGTAACAAAGATGGTTAAAGATTATTTTATTTTCTTACGTGTTTATTCATTCAACAATAGATCCCACACTTAATCACACATTGCATTAGAAACAGATAAAGAAGCATTAACTTATTCTAAAGGAATTTGGTAAAGGAACTATAAAAATCAAAGAGATAATTACAGAGCAAAGTGATAAATACCTTGATGATTAAAACAATTCTAAGGAAAAAACATAGGGATTAGTCAGGCTACAGAATGCTCACTCACGTCAAAGTGTGTGTGAAGGCTGAGGCATGAATGTGCATAATTCATTTGAGAAACAGCAAGTATTTATTATTGAACAATGTCTGATATTCTAGGAGCTTCTAGTTCTGTGCTCAAGGCTCCCTCCTCATAGTACTCTGGAGGCCATAAGATGCTAGAGATCAAATTCTGGCCTGAGCCTACATGGTAAAGACTTGCTTTTCTCATTGAGTTCTCTCTCTGGTTCTGTTTGAGCAGGGCAGGGCAAGGCAGGGCAGAGGAGGTTGATGAGCAGTAAGAATAAAAAGGAGACTGTAGGGGCCAGAGAGATAGCACAGTGGTAGAGCATTTGCCTTTCATGCAGCATCCAGGAAGAACAGTGGTTCAAATCCCTGCATTGCATATGGTTCCCTGAGCCTGCCAGGGGCGATTTCTGAGCGCTGAGCCAGGAGTAACCCCTGAGCGCTGCTAGGCCAGGGTGTGACCCAAAAACCAAAAAAAAAAAAAAAAAAAAAAAGTAGATCTAGACAGGAATGATATCACACAATTATGTTCTTAAAGCATCTGTCTGATGTGTGGGATCCTAAACCAAAGTTTTTATAGGATAAGAATAGCAAAGCATGATTTTGTTTTTAAGGGTGGGCTGCAGACCCCTGGGCTCCAGAATGACCAATGAATTCTTTGTGAATGGGTATCCTGCAAACCTTAACAAAGTTAGCATTAAGCTTTGGGGAAAGGGCAAAATGAAGAAGATTGTCATTGTAATCCACTTTGGTCAAAATAAAAATTATAAAAAAATAAAAGCACATTCTAACAAAAAAAAATGTGGAGAGGGAAAACTAAGGTAAGAACTAGTATCTTGATCTAAATTTTTTGAATTGTGTTCCTAATTTTTCTGAGTTAGTTTCAAATCCTCTCCCACATTTATGAAGAATATATGTTTACTTGGCACAGAATAACTTTAAGAATGGGCACTGACCTGTAAGCTAACCTGAAGATCAGACCTATATCTCTTGTCCACGTCTGTGGACATTCATCTTCTTTTTTTTTTGTTTTGTTTTGTTTTGTTTTGTTTTGCTTTGTTTTTTTGGATCACACCCCTGGCAGCACTCAGGGGTTCCTCCTGGCTCTGTGCTTTATTTTTGTTTTGTTTTGGTTTTGGGTCACACCTAGCGGCAGTCAGGAGTTTCTCCTGGCTCTGCATTCAGAAATCGCTCCTGGCAGGCAAGGGAGGCCATATAGGAAGTCGAGATTTGAACCACAGTCGGTCTTGGATCGACTGCATGCAAGGCAAACGTCCTACAGCAGTGCTATTTCTCCAGACTGCACTCTGTGGACTTTTCTTCCTTTCCTGTCCAGTACTAAGAACCCTATGGTTTCCTCCACTCCCCTTTGTATGCAAATTCATCTAATGTTTAAGGGAAAAATCCTTCTGTCCTTTTATCTGTCTGTGAAACCTGCTAGCCTCCCTTCTTACTCCTCTGATTTTCTTCTTTGGCCTGCTTGAGTTTTCTCTCCCATTCCCTGCTTTTGCTGCTGAGGCACTCTCAGCAAAAAATGCTATTTCTCTTCCACTCCTTTTCACTCTTGTGTTTGTATCAGAGAAAACTTAACCTGGACCCATGCTCAAAATTCATTTCAAGATAGGGTGTCTCTAAAGGGCTGGCTTCAATTTCTTTTCTTCTTGGGAACATTCCCAATCTAGATTGAGAACTTATATTTGGCTAGTTTTTTTTAAAATTTGCATTCTTAGGGCCGGCATGGTGGCGCTAGAGGTAAGATGTTTTCCTTGCCAGCACTAACCTAGGACAGACCTTGGTTCGATCCCCTGGCCTCCCATATGGCCCCCAAGCCAGGAGTGACTTCTGAGCACATAGCCAGGAGTAACCCCTGAGCGTCACCGGATGTGGCCTCAAAACCAAAAAAAAAAAATTTATTTTTGCATTCTTAGGATGTATTTTAATGATTTTGCATGAGTATATTTGATGTGAAGCATTGTTATAATCCAGTATAATTTTTCATGGAAGAGACACACCCATTGAATAAGGAGGTTTGGAGGTGGGAAGGATTATAAAGCAATTGAAAAATAACATTCACGATAAAGAAAAAAAGAAGCAACAACTGGCAAACTAACATCACAATGGAGAGGGGAAAGTGACAGCTAGCAAGGGCGAATAGCAAATGGTCCAGTTAATAGTAAAACAAGTAAATATTATGAAAAAAGTGAGTTAGCACACTGAAACATTTGAACACAAAGTATATCAATAAGGAAAATATTTTAGTAAAATTCTTACAGAAAAAAATCAGATCAAATATTGTGTTAAAAGAAGTCAGCTTTTAAAAAGATGTTTGACATAACTTGACAAGTTGTCAAGTTGTCATATTTAATATATACTGTATACTGAGGAGATAGTATAAAAATATGAAAACCAAAGTGAAGACACGATAAATTCTATATTACATTGAAAAGAGCCAAAGAGAAAACTCATTATTTGAGTTTGACTTTGCATTTATTGATTACTGAGGAGGCTGACCTTTTGAAAGGCCATTGTTAACACTATAACACATAAATATGTTTACTTTCTAAAGAATGAAACATTCCCCAAAAGGCTAAAATGTCCTCTGACTTTGCCTCCCCCGTATATAGCTTCTGCTCTTCAGAAAAGTAACCATTGTTTCAGCTTAATGTATATCCTCTCAACATTTTTCTTCATTAAGCACATGCTTAGTGTTCTCTTTCTTTCCTTCTTTCTTTCTCTTTCTTTCTTTCTTTCTTTCTTTCTTTCTTTCTTTCTTTCTTTCTTTCTTTCTTTCTTTCTTTCTTTCTTTCTTTCTTTCTTTCTTTCTTTCTTTCTTTCTTTCTTTCTTTCTTTTTCTTTCTTCTTCTTTCTTTCTTTCTTCTTTCTTTCTTTCTTTCTTTCTTTTTCTCTTTCTTTCTTTCTTTCTTTCTTTCTTTCTTTCTTTCTTTCTTTCTTTCTTTCTTTCTTTCTTTCCTTTCTTTCTTTCTTTCTTTCTTTCTTTCTTTCTTTCTTCTTTCTTTCTTTCTTTCTCTTTCTTTCTTTCTTTCTCTTTCTTCTTTCTTTTTCTTTCTTTCTTTTTCTTTCTTCCTTATTTCTTTCTTTCTTTCTTTCTTTCTTTCTTTCTTTCTTTCTTTCTTTCTTTCTTTCTTTCTTTCTTTCTTTCTTTCTTTCTTTCTTTCTTCCTTCCCTCCTTCCTTCCTTCCTTCCCTCCTTCCTTCCTTCCTTCCTTCCTTCCCTCCTTCCTTCCTTCTCTCCTTCCTTTCCTTCCCTCCTTCCTTTCCTTCCCTCCTTCCCTCCTTCCTTCCCTCCTTCCTTCCTTCCTTCCTTCCTTCCTTCCTTCCTTCCTTCCTTCCTTCCTTCCTTCCTTCCTTCCTTCCCTCCTTCCTTCCCTCCTTCCCTCCCTCCTTCCCTCCTTCCTTCCCTCCTTCCTCCTTCCTTCCTTCCTTCCTTCCTTCCTTCCTTCCTTCCTTCCTTCCTTCCTTCCTTCCTTCCTTCCTTCCTTCCTTCCTTCCCTCCTTCCTTCCCTCCTTCCTTCCTTCCCTCCCTCCTTTCCTTCCCTCCTTCCTTTCCTCCTTCTTTCCTTCCCTCCTTCCTTTCCTCCTTCCTTCCTTCCCTCCTTCCTTTCCTTCCCTCCTTCCTTCCTTCCTTCCTTCCCTCCCTCCTTCCCTCCTTCCTTTCCTCCTTCCTTCCCTCCCTCCCTCCTTCCTTCCTTCCTTCCTTCCTTCCTTCCTTCCTTCCTTCCTTCCTTCCTTCCTTCCTTCCTTCCTTCCTTCCTTCTCTTTTCTTGGTTTGGGGCCACACCCAGAGGCACTCAGGGATTACTCCTTGTTCTGTGCTCAGAAATAGCTCCTGGCAGGCTCCAGAGACAATATGGGATAAAGGAGATTGTCATAGGTCAGCTGGGTGCCTGTAAGACAAATGCCCTACCCACTGTGCTATTGCTCTGCCCACCTTTGTACTGCTATATTTATCATTGATTTTGGTCCTTATACTTTAAGACAAAAACTTTTTCTTTGTATCTATTGCAATGTGGGAATTAAACCAAAGTTTCACATCGGTAAGGAGCTTTTCCCTTTGATATTCCTCTTATCTTAACTTGCCTTCAGTATATACGAGTGTTTGCCAGCAATCTGAATTTTAGAACTATCCAATAAATGTTATTAAAAATAATTGTGGCATTTTGAAGTTAAATTAAACCTATAATTTATTTGGAGATAAATCTTTCAATATTCATTATTATCTACCCCCAAATGTTTATTTATTTTTTAGATAGTTCATTTCAAGGTGTTTGGGCTACTGCTTTTACAAGTGAAATCATGGTTTTACTCTGGTTTTCTATTTTGTAATTCTCTTTTTTTTTTTTCTTCAGTTGTCTTTTTTTTTTTTAATAAATCTCAGAGCTGAAAAGAGCCTTGTATAAATTCTTAGTTTATTGCAGTGGGAAATAAATGCTAAGATCACAATCTGTGCCTGTATTTTGGAACTGAATTGATGGCATACCCCCTAATTTTATTGTGACTATTGTCATGGCTTTTGGTTTGTACTCTCTAGTTGTTTAGTCTGTGTTAATGTCATGCCTTGTATGACTCAAAATCTCTGCTAACCCACACTAATTGTATCCTTCCTTCCAGAATTCTCCGAGCAATTTTTTTAGTCCATGTAATGGTATAGAGAATTTATGGTGAGTGATATTTAGTATGAAGAAAAGACATTAATCCATCTGAGCTGAGTAGTTGGTTGAATATAGACTTGTTTTCTCTGACACATGAAGAGGATACATGCAAATGAATGCAAGATTTTTTATATTAACTTATACTACATTTAAAGATATTGTGTAATATATAGTTAAAATTTTTGGTTACCCAGGAGATCCGCATTTAAAGTTAGAACTGGAGATTTGGTTTGGAGGAACCATTAACAATGAACGAGATTTAGTTTGTGACTTGTTTTTTTATTTGGTTTTGGTTTTGTGGTGATTCATGGCTATACTCAGAATTTACTCCTGTCTCTGCATTCAAGGATCTCTCCTGAAGGGGCTTTCATGGCACTATTGGTTGTGTGGATTGAACTCAGGTAGACCCTGTGCAAAGCAAGTACCCTAATCTCTGCAGTTTAACAATGAATTATATTTTAAAGTAATGAGACTGGATACAAAAGAATCTAGGGAAGAGATTGTGAACATAGGACAGAGGTCTAGAGAATATGTGTAGAGAAGAAAAGCCAAGGAAGCAGAAAAGCTTTATTCATTTTTTTTTAATTTTTAAAGAAGTTAACATGTACGTAAAAGGAAATGTAAAAAGCAAGAAACAAAGAAGACAGTCATACCCAATGACAGTTATGCCTAATATGTCTCTGTAGGCACTGTTTAAAGAACTTTAAGCCAAAGAAAACTGCAAAAATAAAAGTTAAACATTGTTTTAAAAAACTTAATTTTAGAGCAGTTTTGATTTAACAATAAAATTAAAGTGTAGAGATTTCCCATGTATAATATTCCACATCTGACATGCATAGCCATCTCCATTATCAGTATCTTCCATCAAAGCAACATTTGTTATAGCCGATGAATTTAAATGGATATAATTACCCAAGGTCCATATTTCAGCTAAGGGTGCACTTTTGGTCAGTTGTGCACTCTTTGGTCAGATGAGTGATGACATATTTCTATTATTTTTAGTATCAGGTAGAGTATTTTACTGCTCTAAAAGTCAAGACTTTCCTTTCTTCAGGATTTCTAGGAGCCATCGATCTGTAACCTTTTCCAGAATGTCATATAGGTGGAATCATGAAGTATATTGCCTTTCATGTTGATTTTTTTTAGTTAGAAATATGCATTTTGAGTTCTCCTATGTTGTTTTCATTTTATTTTCAATGAGCCTCCCAAACATTGCTCAGGGAGCCTAAGGGGCCTTTCCCAGTGATTCTTAGCCAACTTGACTTGCCAGAACCCAAAGATATGGTGGGGACTGTTTGGGCTCTGTGACATTGGCAATTAGTTAGGCCACAAGGTAATGGTGGACTTCCATTACCATTCCAGGACACCACTGTTCCTTCAGAGCAACAGCACCAGTGAAGCTCAGATGAGCATGTGATATTGGGGATCAAACAGGCTGCCCTTATTAAAGGTTTGTGCCTTCTCCCCTCTACTATCGGTCTGCCCTCTCATATATTTTGAGTGCTGCATTAGATACTATTTTATGAATATGACATAGTATTTTTATCTCTCATATACTGAAGGACATCATTTTGCTAACTTCCAAGTCACAATTATGAATAGAGCTACTATTAGCATGTGTGTTGGGGTGTTTGTGTGGATATATTTTCAACTTTGTTGTGTAAATATCAAAAAGCATGATTACTGGACACCATGATCAGAGCATGTTTAATTTTATAAAAAAAACCTGTCAAACTGTCTTTGAAAATTACTATTTTGTCATCCCTCCAGAAGTGAGTGAAGTTCTTGTAATACCACATCCTTATCTGCATTGGGTAATTTCTTCATTTGGATGTCTGCCATTCTTTTAAATATGGAGCTATTATTTTTCTTATTATTATTATTTTATTCCATTTATTATTTTATTTATGATTTTATCTTTATTTTATTTATACATTATTCCCACTCATTTTATTCCCATTTTAAAATTTCCCATTATTATCTTCATTTTGGTTTTCTTGTAGACAAATGATGAGATATTTTTTTAAATTTTATTTTATTGAAGTAATTGTGATCTACAGAGTCCTTCATCATTCAATTTCAGATATACAGTGAGTCAGGGCTATTCCCAACACCAATGTCAACCTCCCTCTACCAATGCCACCACCCGTTGCCCCCTGGCCTGCCAGTATAACAGGCCCCTTTAAGTTTAGATAGTTAAAGTTTAGGTCTCTTGATTCTATTGTTGTTGGATATTTAGTTCTGTCCTTAATACTTCGTTGCCAGTCTTCTTGTGGGTGCCATTCCTGGTGGGCGTAGGGAGAAGGAGAAGTTGGAAGTTAAGCCCTTTGTGTCACTCTACCTCTATAGCCACATGGATACTGGATCATTTATTTTATTTCTAATATTTTGAATTGAATCACCATAAACTATAGAGTTACAAAGTTGTTCACATTCAGTTTCAGGTTTATAGTGTTCTAACACCAACCCCTTTACCATTGTCCACTTCCTTCCACCAATGTTCCCAGTTTCTCTCTTATCCCCAACCCTTCCTCACTGGCAGACAATTTTGTCTTTTTCTTTTTTCTTTTTTACTCACCATTGAGGCACTGAGATGCACGATACTGTGTTATTGATAGGAGTATCATGCATATCACATTACTACCTCTCTGCATCTGGTCCTGGTCTAAAGTGACCACTTCCCTTTATCAATGTATTTGTTCCAACTCCCCACCACTAGTGCCTAATGACAAGTTTCTTAGAAAGGATTTTTTTATATCCCTAATATGAGTGAGATCATTCTGTGTCTGTCTCTCTCCCTCTGACTCATTTGTCCATGTATTAGCAAATTGCATGATTTCATCTTTTCTTGTGGGTGAATCTGTCTCTTTATTGACAGATCTGTTTTGGGGCACTTAGATTGCTTACAGATTTGGTTGTTGTGAATAGTGCTGTAAAGAACATAGGAATGGAGATGTCTTTGGCCTGTCTTTAAAATTTTTTTTTTACAATTTTAGTAGGTTTTTTTTTTTCAAACAACTTTATTTGGGGAAGAGGGATTTTTAAGCTGTGCTTGTGGCATTCAGACACCCCTCCCATCTGGACAGGTTGGTATCTATCTTTTTCTGTTAAAAGTTTGGCATTCTTGGGAATCAATGCCCAGGAGTAGATATTCTGGTCCAGATTGGAGTCCTATTTTTAATTTATTGAGAAGTCTTTATTGTTTTCCACAGAAGATGACATTTACACCAACAGTGAATGAAGCTGCTTTTTTTTTTTTATCACATTCAGTAAACAACTAGCCTACATTGGTTGTTTCTGTACTCTTTGATATTTGCATTTGCTACCTAAGTTTTTTTTTTTGTTTTGAATTCCTGTTTATCTGATTTTTAATTTTTGCAGTATGTGTTTTGATATGACCTTTTTCAATGCATAATATTAATTGACTTTTGGCTAATGACTATAAATTGCTCAGTCTTTGTATGATTACAGGTTTTCATTTTTATTTTTACCAAAATAATGCATGTACATAGTTGCAAAAATCAAATAGTATGACAACATTTAAAATAGAAAGCAGCAATTTCCTGACTCATGCTCTCCTAAACACTGTTCCCAGACTTTTAACCTCTCCAGATGATTCTCCTCTTGAAAACAGCATAGCATGCCTAATTGCATTTTAAAATGAGTCTGTGATTGTTTCTGCCTTTTGTTTTTTTAATCCGTGGATATGTGTCTCTATTTCATTGTGTCCTCTTTTATTTCTTGAAGCAGTGTTTTGTAGTTTTCTTTATATAGGTCCTTCGCCTCTTTAGTTAAGTTGACTCCAAGGTATTTGAGTTTCTGTGGCACCATTGTGAATAGATTGTTTTTTAAGGTCATATTTATTCCTTTTTGGTTTTGTTTTGGGGCCATGGCCGGTGATGCTCAAGGGTTAATCATGTCTGTGCATTCAGAAATCATTCCTGGTTGAAGAAGGGACCATATGGGACGCTGGAGATCGAACTGAGGTCCGTCCTGGATCAGCCATATGCAAGGCAAACATCCTCCCACTGCACTATCGCTCTAGCCTCTATTCTTTTTCATTACTTGTATAGAAGAAGGCCATTGAATTTTGTGTTAATTTTGTAGCTCATCACTTTAATATATAAATCTATTGTTTCTAGAAGCTTTTTGGTAGTCTGTAGGTTTTCTAAATATAATATCTCATCTGCAAACAGTGAGAGCTTACTTCTTCCTTTATCTATCTAGATACCCTTAATATTCTTTCTTTGTTTTCTTATTTTTGTTTTTTTTTGCCTAATTTCTATGGCAAGTACTTCCAGTAATCATTAAAATGAGTGGTGAGAGGGGAGAGTCTTGTCTTGTACCAGATTTTAGAGGAAAGGCTTTTAGTTTCTCTCCATTAAGTATAATACTTGCTTGTGGTAAATGGCCTTGACTATATTGAGAAAAGATCCTTCCATTCCCATCTTGTTGAGTTTTTTTTATCAAGAATAATAAGCCTTATCAAATAATTTTTGTGTCTATTGATATAAACATATGGTTTTTATTTTTTCTTTTGTTGTATGGTATATTACATTGATTGATTTATGTATGTTAAACAATTCTTGCATCCCTGGAATGAAACCTATTTGGTCATGGTATATGACCTTCTTGATAAGGCGTTGAATCCTATTTGCTTGGATTTTGTTGAGGATCTTTACATCTGTGTTCATCAGAGATATTGATCTGTAGTTTTCTTTTTGGCAGCATCTCTGTTTGCTTTTGGTATCAGGGTGATGTTAGATTTGTAAAAACTATTTGGGTATGTTTGTTTCTTCAATATTCTGAAAGAGCTTGAAAAGTATTGGTAGTAGTTCCTCTTGAAATGTTTGAAAGATTTCATTATTAAATCCATCTGGGCATGGTCTTTTGTTTTTGGGAAGACTTTGATCACCACTTTAATTTCCTCAATAGTGATAGATCTGTTTAGATATGCTAGATAACTCTAGTACAATGGTGGAAGATTTTAAGAAATCAAAAGATACGTAGACACAAATTATCAGAATTTGTGGGACACAGCAAAAGTGATACTAAGAGGAAAATCCATAGCTATGCAAGCACACATCAGAAATACAGAAGGGAACTACATAAATAACTTATAGACATAGCATATAAAATTAGAAAATGATCAATAAAATGAACCAAAAATAGATAGACAGAAGAAGATAACAAAGCTTAGAGCAGAAATCAATAAAGTGGAAATCCAAAAAACAATCTGAAAGATCAATGAAAGTAAAGGTTGGTTATTTGAAAAAATAAACAAAATTGATAAACCACTAGCAAAACTCCCTAAAAAAGGGAGAAAGAAACTTAATAAGCTGGATTAGAAATGAAAGGGGGGGCAGTGAGGTGGCGCTAGAGGTAAAGTGTCTGCCATTCAAGCACTAGCCAAGGAAGGACCGCGGTTTGATCCCCCGGCATCCCATATGGTCCCCCCAAGCCAGGGGCAATCTCTGAGCACTTAGCCAGGAGTAACCCCTGAGCATCAAATGGGTGTGGCCCCAAAAACAAAGCCAAAAAAATGAAAAGGGGGAGATCACTATAGCTACTACAGAGATCCAAAGGATAATCAGAGACTACTTTGAGAAACTCACAAAATAAGGATACCTGGAAAAATGGATAAATTCTAATTCTGGACTTTTATTTTCAATTATTAATGATTGTATACATACATATTTCTTACAAAAATTTATACAAATTAAAGATGGATAAAATTTTTCTGTGTCTTCAAGGCATATACAAAAATTGAGTTTAAGTTGAAACACACAGAGAAGACTACTGACATTTTTAGAAAGGCTAAGCTTGATAAAGAAATGATAATGTGGTCAGACTGATAGTACACTTGGTAGGGCATTTCTTTGCATAAAGCCAACCCAGGTTCAATCCCTGGCATCTTATATGATCCCCCAAGCACAGATAGGAGTTAACCCTGAGCACTGTTGGCATGACCCCAAAATCCCAAAGAGAAAGAAAAAAAGGAAGGAAGGAAGGAAGGAAGAGAGGAAGTAAGGGAGGAAGGGGGAAAGAGAAAGAAAGAAAAAGAAAGAAAGAAAGAAAGAAAGAAAGAAAGAAAGAAAGAAAGAAAGAAAGAAAGAAAGAAAGAAAGAAAGAAAGAAAGAAAGAAAGAAAGAAAGAGAAGAAAAAGAAAGGAGGGAAAGGAAGAAAGGAAAGAAAGATAAAGAAAGAAAAGAAAGAAAAAGAAAGAAAGAAAGAAGAAAGCAAGAAAAAAGAAAGAGAAAGCAAGAAAGAAAAAGAAGGAAGGAAGGAAGGAAGGAAGGAAGAAAAGCTAAAGTTAGGTCTTGATTTGTGTGCAAAAATTCACCAGGATAATGAATGGATGAGTACAAAGAAATCTTTTTTGCTGCATACTCAAAATGAGGGATGACAAGAAGCTGAGAATAAAAGATACTCAAGTACGAGTCTAAATAATTTTGTAACAGTTCAATAAAATGGAAAGTTACCTTATCAAGTTCTTGATCAAGATAACATTGAAATCTGTTAGATGTGTCATAAGAGATTGTTGAATGGAGGTCTGGTTTTATGGGGGCTCCCTAGCAGTACTCAAGGGTTCTGGATCTGATCTAGACGACCGGTGCTCACACCTGCAATGCAGTACAGTTGGGAGGGGTTGCTCACTGCCGCAGTCCACAAGGGCCATCTCTGCAATGTTCAGAACCATGGAAACAACACCTAGAGGTAGAAATGGGGACATGTGAGTCCTGAGATCATATTATGGGCTGAATACATGGGAGACATGTACTCTACTGAGCTATCTTCTGGCCTTCAGTTAACTTCAAATAAAACCCTTTATTGAAGAATGGAATAGGTCAACCAATAAAGTGTAATATACAATCAATAAAGTGTAATATACACTATTAAATATACCTTAATAGTGTCAGTAAAGTTCATGCTATTATAACTATGAGATGTGGTTTATTTTTCTAATTAAAAATCAAGATGAAAGACTAACCTATTCAAGAATAATTACTCTGCTTTAAGACTGGACACGCAAGGTCTGTAGCCATGGTTTTATTAGAGCTGTCTGTAGTTCTCATTAGTATGTCTTGCACAAGAAAATTGAAGATGATTTCCACAGCTGGCAGTGTATTGTGGTGTAGGAGTCATTTTGTACAACAGTGGGAGAAAATAGAAGCACAAAAGGGGAGCACGCAAGTTTTTTGACTGATCTAAAACA
Source organism: Suncus etruscus (assembly GCF_024139225.1). Taxonomy (NCBI): domain Eukaryota; kingdom Metazoa; phylum Chordata; class Mammalia; order Eulipotyphla; family Soricidae; genus Suncus; species Suncus etruscus. The sequence goes on from NC_064858.1 coordinate 26,501,071, forward strand.
TAGCTAGTGAAGTGAGAAGACCAAAAAGTGAGATTCAACCATAGGATCTCATAAGTGCTCTCATTTAGTTCTAATCAAGAATGCAAAGATACCGGGAAGGTGGCGCTAGAGGTAAGGTTTCTGCCTTACAAGCGCTAGCCAAGGAACGAACCGAGGTTCGATCCCCCGGCGTCCCATATGGTCCCCCCAAGCCAGGGGCGATTTCTGAGCACATAGCCAGGAGTAACCCCTGAGCGTCAAACGGGTGTGGCCCAAAAAACCAAAAAAAAAAAAAAAAAGAATGCAAAGATGAAGTTAGAGAATGTTATAAAGACAGGAGCACACATTTAGAACCTTAGTCCTTTAAAATAAGTGGATCACCTTTTTCTAAATCACAGAAGGAAAGAGGGAGTACCTCTTCCTCCTAGAATTGAGACCAGGATAATACCTAAAGATGTAAAGAAATGACTATTAAGGGATAGATATAGAGAACGAAATCTTTGACCTCTGAAAAGTTTATCTGCTTCCTATAGCAAAGCACCCTGGAAATGCTCAACCACTCATTTCAGCATTCAAAATAACAGGCTGTGGTAACTATAGATTGAGAACGAAGGTGCAAATGACATAAAAGTTGCTTGAAAAGTGTGTGCATTTGAAGAAGAAAGCAGTTACATGTTAGGAAGACAGTACAGTCTTTTCATGGGGTCTGGCATGAGAATGGCTGAGCAGAACTTATTTTGAAATTTAGGAGCAGGAATTTATGTACCTCTGTGGTTTCTGCTAGAATAAAGTACTAAAAAATCCTGCCATCACATCTCAAATGGTTGGTCTCAGAAGAGATATGCTAAAGCAAACTGCCAGATCAAGGACATGGAGAGAATTACAATTGCCCTTTCTTTTGGACTGAGAAATACACCTTTCCTGGTAGACAGTAACTAATGCTTATGACTGTATAGAATCCTATGGATTTGTATATTCTGAATTTCACTTTCACATACATATATATGTATATATATGTATTATATATATATATATATATATATATAACCCTGCCAAAGAGACAGACTAGTAGAGACCTCAGTTTTTCTTTTTTTATTTTAATGAAAATGTATCACACAGTTAACATCATTGACAGTAATACATTTGTTTCCAGATAAGTGAGATTAAAGTTATAAAAAAAATAGAAAAAATGTTAAAAAGAGAAATCAGTTTAAATAAGAAACAAAGAATAAAGAAAAAGTACAATAGCGAGCACATTTTGTGAAAATAATTTTATCTCCACTGAAGTAAAGTCATTAATACACTGGTCTGGGGTTTAGTAAGGTTTAGTAAGCTCTTGTTGTTAACTGTCCATTTTGTTAAATCAGTATTTTCCTATAGGTATTACAGCTTTAAACAAATGAATTTGTCAAGAAATTCAAAGCACTATTACCATTACTGTGGATTTTGTGGGCATGTTTCCAGCTGCCAGGCTGCCAGGGAGCATGCCCATACTTGCACCAAAAACCTACTCTTGAACCAAAAAGCCCCCAAACTGGTGTACCTGAAGTTCGGTCAGATTGCTGTCTCCAAAGAAAATTGTAGAGGGGCCATCTGTAAAACAGTGATTCTGGGTGATGGAGGCAGAAGGCGTGGCTTCAGCAGGAGAGAGGGACTTGGCCAACCCTCTCCTCCCAAGATTGCCAGCCTTTTGCTGAATGACCAGTGTACCCATAATTTTTCACAGCTTCTTGTGAAAAATCTTGTTTCAAGAAAAGACTGAGTTACATCTTGTTCAAGAAAGATCTCATTTCAAGAAAAGAACAAGTTACATCTTGTTGAAGCCAAGAGTGAGCCTATGGAGCTGCCCGATGAGAACATGGTGGCTCAATTCCTTTCTTAGTGTCTAGCAGTGGTCCTCAAACTATGGCCCGCGGGCCACATATTGTATTTGTATCTGTTTTGTTTCTTCATTGCAAAATAAGATATATGTAATGTGCATAAGAATTCGTTCATAAGTTTTGTTTTTACTATAGTTAGACCCTCCAATGGTCTGAGGGACAGTGAACTGGCCCCCTGTTTAAAAAGATTGAGGACCCCTGGCAGAGCACCTCATTTAACATGAGTGCCTCACTTCCCTTGGGAGAACAAGTTCTGAGGCCTGCTCTAGATGTATCTCTCTTCATGTGAGATTGTTGATCACCTCTTAACCAAATTTCACCTAACCTATCTGAGCTGTTGTTATTTTTTTTTTAATAAAATTAACCAATTACTAAAAAACTGTTAAATATTTAAAATGTAAGTAGCAAATATTCTAAAGGCTATTTGTTGTGACTTTGCTTTAAATATTCACTGCGCTGAGCATCCATTAACTTCCCCTTTTCAGCCCAACATATCACAAGGACACTGCTTGCCCTCCACTGTTCAATGTACACTATTCATGGCAGATCCTCAAGATTCCTTTCTTCCTATTCTCCCATTACCCAAAAGGAAGTATATTTGCCTGCCATTCCTTATGAGTAAATTATGGGCACACTCCACTTTCTCCCAAGGCAGAATAATTTTTCTATTTGTTTTAAAATAGTATTTTGTTTTTAAATAAATAAATAAATATTAATTGTTGTATGTGGGTTATCATCTTTTACTCACATAGAGTTTAGTTTCCATTTTGTTTTCTATTCTAAATTGTACTTAATTTTTTTTTTTTTTGGTTTTTGGGCCACACCCAGCGGTGCTCAGGGGTTACTCCTGGCTGTCTGCTCAGAAATAGCTCCTGGCAGGCACGGGGGACCATATGGGACACCGGGATTCGAACCGACCACCTTTGGTCCTGGATCGGCTGTTTGCAAGGCAAACACCGCTGTGCTATCTCTCCGGGCCCTTGAATTTCTTTTGGCAAAAAAATCCCAGCTCATTAAATTTTTAATTCTGAAATACATGGCAAAGATATATACTGTCAATGTTAGATGACATTGAATTGGGGTGCTTTTCTTTATATAATCCAAACTGAACAGGCACAAAGAAATAAAGAATTTTTGAAACAAACAATATGAGAGACTCTCAGCATCATTTTATAGTAGTAATGAGTCTTTTTTTCATGTTCTGTAATTAGGCAATAGCACTTATTAATATTAATATTCATGTAAAACTAGAATCTCCCTGAAAGAAGGTACTTACTTAGAAGATGTTTCTTTCATTTGTAGATGAGTAAAGTAGTCCTGTATTTGTGTCAGACCACAAAAGTGACTTTCATTAAAGTCCTGCCCAAACAATTTCTATGAATTCATGAGTATTAATTAATCCATTTTTACATGTCTGGCAAATAAATCCTGAAAGAAAACAAAATGAGTAATGTTATAGCAATTTAAGGAATTCTCTCAGGGGATTTCGAGTTTAAGATTGTCTAGGTGAAAGTCAGATTACCTGCATGAGAGAATTTATAAGTTCAAAGAAAATTGTAAGTACAGTAGAATGTTTTTATAGTTATTTGCTATGATGATGGAAGGTATTAATGTTATCAGAAAAAAATATCAACAGAATGGGTTTTGATGCATTTCCTTTCTCCAGGTTCAATGAGCCTCTTTTTCTCTTTAATAGGTTTCAGAACTTATTGTGGTCCAGAAAGACATTTGTGGACAACATGAAAATTTATAACCACAGTTACATCTACATGCCTGCCTTTTCTATGAAGACAGGAACAGAGCCATCCCTCCGGGTTTATTATACACTGTCAGATGTCGGTGCCAATCAAACAGTGTTGTTCGCCAACCCCAACTTTCTACGTAATATTGGTAAATTCTGGAAGAATAGGGGAATCCATGCCAAGCGCCTGTCCACGGGACTTTTTCTGGTGAGCGCAGCTCTAGGGCTTTGTGAAGAGGTGACTCTCTATGGCTTCTGGCCTTTCTCTGTGAATATGCATGAACAGCCCATCAGCCACCACTACTACGATAATGTCTTGCCCTTTTCTGGCTTCCATGCTATGCCCGAGGAATTTCTCCAACTCTGGTATCTTCATAAAATCGGTGCACTACGAATGCAGCTTGATCCCTGCGAGGATGCCTCACTCCAGCCCACTTCCTAGGGATAATGGAAGAAAAAAAGATTGAGCCAGGGTATTTTTGTTACATTTTATACATGAATCCAAAAAGAGAAATGGTCAAGTTGTTTCATGGATAGTCATGGGCAACTTGGAGGGAAAAAAAAAAAGAAAAAACGGAAGAAAATTCCAAAGGAAACCTTCTTTCAATGTTGACTTGAAAACAAGCAAGAAATGAAAGTCTATGAAATATTTTATAAAACATAACTTTGTAGACAGTAAAATACTGATGAATGATGTTGGTAAAGAATTTTTACATGGTTCATATCTAAAGGATGTCATTTATAAACAGGATGGAACTCTGGTTGTTGGATCCAAGAAAGAATTCCAAGTGGATTAAAGGAAATAATAGTGCTAGGAAAATTGCAGTTGATTATCAACACAAACTGGATTAACTTTTATAAAAAAAAAAAAGACTGTCCTATTAAGACTGGCATTAGGACCATAGGTTTTAATATATATTTATTTTTGCTCTGTTTAGGGGCAGTGAGTATGCAATGGAGTAGATTTTTTTTAAATCCCTTACAGAGTAATAAGGGTACAAAATGCTTATGGCTGATCATTGTGATTTGTTGAGCCAAGTCTATGTTACCTAGAGTTCCCTCCTTTTTAATGGTTAAAAACAAATGCTTCCCCCACTTCTGTCAAGTCCTCTTAGATAATGTGAAACATTGTTGAATTTAGATTGTGTTGATTCTTAGTCCGGATAATATGAGCCACTTTACCTCCTTTTCATAAACTCAGTTCACATTCACATTATGTAAGCCTATTTGCATTTTTATCATTTAGTGCAAAAAAGACTACAAGTGTGAGTATATTGTCATTTTTGCAAATTGGTAGAAGTGTCTTCATAATTAAAATGTTGAGCTGAAGTAAAGCACAATGTACAGAGTTTAGCCTGGAAGGCAGACTGGAAAAAAACATCTCCTTACTACTGAGATGATTTCTTCACTCCATGAGAAAACATAAGCCCGCACTTGTGCAAGCAGGCAAAGTTTCATGAATGCCCATCATATTTTAACAAACTCATTCCCATATAAGAGCTGAACTCATGCTACCTGGTCTAGTAAAAAGCTGCAACCACTCTTGGAGAGCTTAGAAATGTATTATATACTCTCTGTTCCACCTTACTATAAAACAACCAAACTTTCTGCATATATTGCCTAGACCAGCATGTGATGCAAGCTTCCCCCCTCAAATGCTTACTCAGAATGAGCAAATTGCTTGACTTATTTTGTCCCCCATTCTCTTGAATGGGCTCTGTTTTGACCTGAGATCTCACAGACATGGTGCATAGAAGTTAGGGGACTTATACTAGTTGCTATTTAAGAGTTTAAACTTAAATTAGTTTCTTAGTAGAAATACAGCAATTTAGACACCTTGTGGCATCAACTTTAACACATTGCAGAAAATAACTGACAGGTGATTACAAGCAGCCCAGTGTGATCAAGGGAAAGGGAGGAGAGATAATATTTGTGCTGGGTAGATATCTAAGTCTACATGGAGATTCTAGAATTGCCTTATATACTAAATATCATATCACCAAGTATTGGTTAATTGGACCCAAAAGTTCAGCTTCATTTTCTTTAATGGTCGAAACTTAATGTACCATGTAGATTAAAATAGGTAACCGTGTTTTGAGGATTAACTTAAAAAAAATCAGCCCAGAGAATTTAGTGAGCTCATCAAAGAGACTCGAGTTCAATCCCTCTGAACACAGGGTACCAAGTACTACTGTGGGGGGATAAGGATAACAAAATCCTTGGGAAAAATTCTCCATCATTGAAGCAGCAATTGCTATTGAATATTGAAGTGACTATGCAAATCAATAGTTAAATTCTGATTTAATATATTGATACTTTAAAAGTTTAGAATTTGAGACATCAGATTAGAATTTGAGATATCAATCCTGTGCAGAACTGATTTGTTGTTTGGATTCTTTATGGCAGTAAAAAATTCATGAGAATATGCTATGAGTGAGATGGGTTAAGCCCTGGCTATATTTTCTTTTATAAGCAGTCATTATCTAGATTTATTTATATTTATTACCTCTACAAAGGAATACAGTTTTGCCTATAAATTTAATCAAAATGTAAAAGTTAAAAAATACAGTGTTAATAAAATGTGCCATTCAAATTAGTGTTCTAATTGCTAAGTTGTCCGAATGCAGTTAAGGACTTTCATAAGGCTCATGCATTATGATTTCATTGAAAAATAATTTTAATTTTTTTTACTTTCTGAAGTTCTTTTACCCAGTTGATTTGTACAATGTTTATTTTTTAAAATTTGTGGCTAGTAACAAATAAATCAGAAGTTGCCCCAATTGATGCTTATTAGACCAGGGGGTCTCACCTGGAATATTCTTGACCCCAACCCTAAGTGGCCTCTGACAATGTCTGGAGACATTTTTATTACCAGAATACAGAGGATGCTACTGTGTCGATGGATAGGGACTAAAGATCCCAAGAAGCATTCAGTCATGCACAGTTTCGGTAGCACCACAGACAAGACTTACACAGTTACAATATCAGTAGCATGAAGAGAAGGGTGAATTAAACCAAAATGACAGATTGTACTATATTTTTTTTACTTAAGGACCATATATATGCCCCTGACATATGAATACAGTTAGTGATATTGCTTCCTTAGCACCTGGCCTTATGATATAGCAGCATAACTTATTTCTGTGGCTAGATAAATGTGTCTAAATTTAGCATTGGTATTCCATCTATTCTCATTGAAGTACTGTGTTTATAAGTGAGAACCATTCTGAAATTATTCTTAAAGAATAATCTGGAATACCCTAATAATTTTTATTAATGACATACTTCACAGAACTGTTACAGGTACATGCAAGTATGAACTATATTAGTAACATTTCTTGTCGGCAACTATTTTCATTGTATTATTTTTTTTTTACTTACAACCTCCTCTTTGAAAAACCAGCTCTAATTCATGTTTTTTAAAACTGGCTTTGAGAAATAGTAACAAACCCTTGTTAGGAGAAACTACTGAGGAAGATAGGTCAAACAAACAAACAAAAAAAGAATTTTGTGAAACTTAAGGACAAGCACATGCAAGAATAAGGACTAAGATCTGAGTTGTGCTTCCTCATATCTTCATCTTCTCAGGGGAGTAATTCATTGCTCAGATGTTATAAGTTTTTGTGAGCACACATCAAGCTGAAAGTAGATCAAGCTCTGAGGTCACTGTAACTTGGCTCCAACCTTCTTTAGAAGTAAGTAGAAACCATCACTGCAGGCACTTAGCAGAGTGGGTAACATCTGCTCACTGTGTTCTGAGAAAGGACGAGGCCAATGGAGAAGGGATCCCTGCTCAAGTGCACTCAGCACAAGTCAGAGAAATCCCTGAAGGTGACCTGGACTTCCTAGCACTCTTTTTATGCCCTCATAGGCAGAGGAGCTGATCTGATTTGGGTAGATGCCGGCCATGCAACTAAATATTTGGTATGGAAAGTTGCAACTTCACATTATTCACTGCTTTCAACCTGCACACTCTAAATATGGATGTGCTGTGGCAGTTCTAATCTCTCACCTAATTATCCTCCTCAGAATTTTTAAAAGTGGAGCTTCTTTCCCATTCAGCTAGATTTCCTAGTGTTTGAATCTAGAGAGACAGCAAATAGTCGACCCATTTCTCTACAGTTTCTTTGAAAACCCTAGAGAGACTCACTTAAAAATCCTGAAGCCTTAAGTCTCTTTGTAAGCTTCTAAATAAGAGAGCCCACATTATATGGGATAGACCCTGGGATCTTTGTATTTTAAAAATGGCAGAAGACTTCTATGAATATACAATTACTATAGACTTTTTTCTTCCTCTTCCCATCTCCAAACACTATTGGCTTTAGTCACTGCCTACGCTTGTTTTGTTGAATTTTTAAGATATATTTCAGAGGTGAGAGAAGGAAACAAGTTCAGGTGCAGAAAACTCACTCAAACATAACATAATCTCTGCTTCTCATTGAAATAAGGAAAAAAGATAAGTATTTCCATTTCCTTCTGTCTGGTGCCATCATTCTGACTTTGTTCTCTGACGAATATTGAACACTTAATTTATTATAAATTGATTTATAATTACTGATGAGCATTCATGTGATAGAAATGGGAATCATATTTCATGAGGGTTATACATTTACCTTTTTTCTCTGTGTTCATATTGATTACTACACTGTGCTAAAAATCCTTTCTCATTCTGTTTTTCTTCTGGAGCTGTGACATAAAAACCAATGATGCAAAGCTGTCTGGAAGTTTTATTATATAATATCCAGATACATTGATTATGTCTCACATAGAAAATAATGAGATTTTCTGCAGATATTTATTTGAAAAGATTTTGTGTTACATGACATCAGTAAATATATAAAACTGGATGCTATCCAGAGCAGAGAAAAATCAGGAGACTGTTTCAAAATAGATGTGTCTGTTTTCCTCTGCAAAAAAAAAAAAAAAAAAAAAAAGAAAAAGAAAGGAATAACAAATTTTAACTGGAGGTGGGGGAGAGGGGCAGTTTTAGCCAAACTGAAAAGAAAAGAGATGAAATTAGAAGTTTAATTGGGCCAGATCACTAGGAGGGATCTTTGATAGTCACCCAAAGAAGTTCATAGAGTCTGTTGTCCTTGAATGCTGCTCAAAACAGAAGCTTTAAAAATACATGATGAAAGGTACCAACAACAAGTCATAAATATGGCTAATGAGGAAAACATATTAGAGAAGGAACATGAGCCAGACCAGCAGATGCTTCAGAAAGCAAATAAGGAAGCCCCATGATAATCCTCCTGCATCCTGATGTGGCCATTAGGAAGGCTCCCTGGCACCTACTCTCACCAGCTGGTGCTTGTCTTAGTGTCTGAGCCTGGACATGCAGACAATCTAGCTTTCCCAACCCTTCTCATCTTCCTCTTAACACTGCCATGGAAAAACAAATGATTTCAGTCTCCATTTGCAATGAGGTGGCAGTCGTAAGACATGTCCCTTGAATCTGTAGCCTTTGTTAGCAAGATTACCATGTGCTATCAGAGGTGAGTTATAAAACTTTAGGTTTAGAGGGAGGGAGAAAAAAAAAACTTTAGGTTTCAGAGCTGGAGAGATAGTATGGAGGTAGGGAGTTTGCCTTGCATGCAGAAGGACGGTGATTCAAATCCTGGCATCTCATATGGTTCCCCAAGCATGCCTGGAGTGATTTCTGAGCATAGAGCAGGGAGTAACCCCTGAGTGCTGCCGGGTGTGACCCAAAAATCAAAAACCATAAACCAAAAAAAAAAAAAAAAAAAAAGAAAAAGAAAAAAGAAAACTAGATTTCTTTTCATTATTACATTGACTTAGCCACCTTCAATGCATTTTCTCCCATGTTCCACATAATACGTACACTCATATTCACCATCTTGCATTATTTATGACTACTGCAAAGTGAAAGATGTCTGAGCTGGGGGAGGGCAGTGGCAGAGGTGCCTTAACTTTTTCTGGCTTGTCTCCTAATTCCTGGTCTATCTCCTTTCTGTACTCTGTCATTTTGAAGGTGTAACTCTTCCAAGTTGTATTTTTCTCATCAGCAGAACTACCACAGTAGTGAATGTGACCATTTTATTTCAATGCACAATAGTCATAGGCCTTGGAGATGTCTGATAACAACCTGTAAATACCCCTTGTTGTTGTAGTGCAACTTTCTTGCTGAGACTGCAGGGAGGAGGTTAAGTTTAAGACTGTTTTCTCCAGCGGATTCTAGCCAGCCTAGCAACTAGGAACCAATATGTTTCTGTTTCTTATTCGTTCTCAAGCACAAGTCCCCAGGGCCTTTGGGGGTGATATGCTACAATAGATACCCTCTTATAATCCGAACAATTCACAGTCTGGGTGATTGGTGGAACACTGGTTCTATCAGAACCAGAGACACTGTGGGGAGGACAGTGAACAGACAAGGATAGCCATTGAAAAGTTTGCTAATTCTTCAAAAGTCTGGACTATCACTAGTATGCTAGCTACTGTACAGCATAGATAGGAGCTGGGGAAAGGCTCTGTAAGTCTCTTGATTATTCCATTTCACATTATGTACCCTTCCTTTGTGTACCATTTTTTTTTCAAGAGTAAATATTGGAGAGGATGGAGGTAAGGGGAAAATTAGAAACAATCAAATAGTTGTAAGCCATAGAATCTGATTACCAGTCCATGGAAACAGGGTTTCAGAAAAAGATTTTAGACCTGAGTATAAAATTGAAATCACTTTTGAAATGTAAATGGAATGACTTTTTTTTTTAAATAAAGATAAAGTCTACTGGCAGGGAAGGGAAGGAAAAAAAAACTATGCTCTTCAATTCTACTTTTTTTTTTTTTTTGAGTTTCATATAAATTGTAGCAGGTAAGAAGAAAACCTTAATTGGTACTTTTCATAGTGTGACTTGAAAAACAGTATCTATGTCTGTTATTTCTGCTGAATTGTTTCTTTCTACAGATTCTAAAGGCAAATGTCATGAGAAAAGATTTGCTGTAAAAACATGCCTTCTTCTTTGGTGTGTTCATTGTAATTATGGTTGGTAGCAAGAAGGTTTTGAGTAAGTCTCCATTTCTACCTCCCTTTACTTAGAGTATATTTGGAAATGCACCCTGTGAATAAAAAGATTTTTTAAAATAGCTTGTGGAGTCCTTTTCTTTGACAGTAATTGTTTCCCTTTCTGTTGCTCTTTTGTTTTGTATCCTTCTCAGCTCTATACATTCTTGCTTTCCAGATAAAAATTCATACTGCTTAGTGAGAAAATGATTTTCAAAAGCAGAGCTATAAATGTGATGAATAGACTATGAGAGTAGCCCGGGTCCTTGCCTAGAGTGAAAGGCTCTGTCAGGCAGAGTAAATTAGAAAGAAAATTGAGCATTAATTGGATATGCTTAATGTACATGAGTCTTCTTTTATAAGCAATAAAAATTGTCCTTTTGGGATGAGTCAATGTACATCAGCCTGTGTGTCCTGGAAATACTTCAGTAAATTCCTAACAAAAGTGAAAACATTTATATTCTCCTTCTGCTCATATGGGTGACTTTCAGAAGGCAAAATGTACCTTCTTGTCTGAATGTTTTAGATAATTAATTCAAACTCTTCATTTCCCCTGGGTGTCAGTGGCTGAGATCTGCCAGAGGGAATGTCTTTGGGAGAATAACCTTGGTCCCCTCCCTTCATACTTTCCTCCTCAAATTGATCAAGGTGATTTCTGCAGATCTTACTAATCTGACTTCATTCTCACGTGCCTTCTTTTGGGCTATGTCTATATTAGGAAAGGTTATTTTACTACTTAATATTAAATTTTCATGATATTTTGCTAAATTATTTGTTAGATGATGGATGAGGTTGAATACGAGTTTTAATAAATGTGGGTTACCCTAAGTTTTTCTTTTTGGGTGGATTGGGCCACACCTAGCAGCATTCATGGGTTACTCCTGGCTCTGTGCTCAGAAATCACTCATGGCAGGCTCAGAGGACCACATGGGATGTCAGGAATGGAACCTGGGTCCTTCTCAGGTTAGCTGAGTGGAAGGCAAATATCCTACCACTGTTCTATCACTCCAGTCCACCCTAACCTTTTCTTAAACTATCTGAAGAATATGGATTTAAACAACTATCATTAAATCTAAAAACATAGATTTTAGTGAATACTGCTGTTCTACTTTGTTTCAATTTCAAAAATAGATATTAAGAACCACAAGACATTAATTACTCAAGAATTTCTCCTAACTCTAAAAAAAAGGTAATTATAAGTCACAGATGGTATTTCTGCTTGGAATTATATTTTGTATGTAGAGTCAGATTGTTGACAGTCTGAAGAACTATAGATTTGAGTAGATTGCTATAAATCTTGCAAAGTCTTTTTGTGATATCATGGGATGAAATTGAGGTCGCATATAGTTATGGAAAACTCATACTTCTAAGACTATCAAGTTTAAAGGATTTTAAAATATAGCCCTAGAAAGCCTATATTGATGTATTTTATATAGATAGAAGTTATTTTCTTCACCCATGAGAGGCAAGATTTCCAATCACGAATTTAAAGCTCAGCCTCAGAATTGAGGAGTTGGTTCTATGAATACAGTGAATACTTTACACACAGGACTGTGGCTTGAGTTCTTTCTCTGCATTCATGGTTCACTGTTCACCACCAGGAGTAACCCCTTAGCTGTGCAGTAAACCCTCAATGTCACCAGTGTGGCACAAAAACAAACATCAGTTTCAATATTTGGCAAATTTTTATGATAATGCAATCAAAAGCTTGATCTGGATAGTTTCAAGAAGAATCATCATTGAAAGTGGCTCGAGAAACCAGAATGAGGCTTGAGAAACCAGAGAGCACAGGAGATAGTACACTTGACTTGTACATGGCTGACCTGGGTTTGAACCCTGGCATCCCATAAGTTCCCCAAGCACTGCCAAGGAATGATCCTGAATAAAGAGCCATGAATAACCCTTGAACACTACCAGATATGACGCCCAAATCAAGTACACAGAGAGAGATCTGAGCACCCCAATTTATTTGGTTGTGTCTACTATAATTAGTGTCTCTAGGTGAGTTGTTGACCCCTAGGAATGACTTTAGTAAAGCTTCAACTCTGGCCTTTGTTATTCTAGGTCAATCTATCAACAGTGAAGACAGAAGCTTCATTCCTCTGTCAAAACACCAAGATTGCTACATACATTTCCGTTTTGAGACTTATTCATTGAGAAAGTAATGGTGTAACTGAGAAAAAGACTAGTCAGTTTGCATTACTTTGTCCTAATCTATTCTAAAGATTCAGAAGAAATGAGATGTTTAATTTCTTAACTAAATGAACAAACTATTAACGTATTTGATCCTGGAGTTCGCAAGCATTTTTTCAATCACTGGACTTTTTTTTTTTGTGTGTGTGTGTGGTTACCATCTTCTTTTTCTTTTTCTTTCTTTCTCTTCTTTCTCTTCTTTCTTTTTCTCTTTCTTTCTCTTCTTTCTCTTCTTTCTTTCTTTCTTTCTTTCTTTCTCTCTTTTTATTCTTCTTTCTCTTTCTCTCTTTTTTATTCTTCCTTCTTTCTTTCTCTTTCTCTCTTTCTTTATTCTTCCTTCCTTTCTTTTCTTTTCTTTTCTTTTTTTCTTTTTGTGAGGGTGAGACATTTTCATCCTGTTATTTGACCTTAGGACATCATACAAGTCAAGTATGCTTTCTACCACTGAGCTATATCCAGATACTGGAGAATATATTTGTTTGGCGTTTGCTTTTTTTGTCCTCAGAGCTTTAATCAGCACTTCCAGCTTTGAATTTACTAAATGTTTTAGTCACCATATTGGTGAAATATAGACTATGAAACCTTCTTTTGACCATGTGACACATTTTACAGTGAAAGAATTGTGGAAAGCTATGACTGTGAAAGTAACAGGTATTACTATTTGGAGGAGCAGCAAATTCTTAGTTATTACAATGATTGACAATCTAAATATATATATGATACAGCATTTGTGGATGCAGAAGTGAAGGGATAATGTATAAAATGACAGGATCTAGTAAAAACTCATTTCAAGGACTAATTTGAAAGGCACTGTCTTTGGAAGTTGTAGGGCCACTTTACAAGATGTATATTTGGGGCTATGACCAATATTTACCATATAGTTTTGATTCACAGAATATTGTATTATAGATACCAAGGAATAAAAGAATGGATCCTACAAAATGTGTTTTTTTTCCTGCCTTATTTTTGACAGTGTTTAATTAAAAATATCTTCTAATTATCTTTCTATCTCTTCTGAACTCTTGAGTTTTTTAATTCTTAAATCTATGTGTCAATTAAGGGTATTTTTGTAGTATCTAACTGAATTCTGTCATAATCACCACATAAAACTATATGATTTACATTTAAAAATATTAGAGCAGCTTCTATGGCCCATTTACTTGAGTACTTTAGAAGGATGCACATTATGGAGCTGCTTACAGAAGTGAATTAAAAGTGTTTACTAGGTCAAATATGTCCTCACTTTTCATTTCTCTTTGCTCTGCAGTTACAGAAAAAGAAGTGTGAAAGCCTTTGAGTAGGCCATGTACCTTTCTCTCATTAGTTCTCTAAATTTAGCTTGGCAGTCTCTGTAATCATGTGAGGAATTACATGGATCGAGGAGTCTAACTCTCAAAGAGCACAGAGCTTAGTGGGAACCTTCGCAACTGACCAGAAGCAAAGAAAGGCTTTGCCTGACCATCCTCAAAGGGAAAAACTCTACTAAATTTGTTTGCAGTCTATGTATTCGTTTTCTGGCCTAGTTGTGGACAAAGTCTTGGCCTCTCTTATACACATCAGCATTTCTCACCTAGCAATTCCATCGTCCACTCTTCAGATGACTTGCTAAGGCTCTCTTTTACACCTTATTAGAGTCTTAGCAGAGGCTTTCTACTTCTACCCTTCCCTATAAAGAGACCCTTAGCTTATTAGCAGTGAATGAGCTTCCAGCTGTCTGCTATCTGCTTCCTGGATGGGATTAATACCTAATGAGTCACCTGAGAATTGACTTTCTCTTCTCTCCATCACAAGAGGCTACAAGAATTAGAACTTAGAAGAGCCCTCATCAGAACTCAACCAAACAAGCATTGAATCTTGAGTTTCCAATTTAAAGAAATGTGAGAATTAAATGTGTTGCTTATCAGTCATCTGTTTAGAGTAGTTTGGAATAACTACCCACACTGGTGATGCTATGTATATTCCTGTTTTTTTCAAACCCCCTAATATAGTGGTGGCTTTAAATATAAATGTACATTTCAAGGAAATTAGGATATTCTAATACATGTTTGCATTTTCATCCCCATGTCCTCATTTCATGCTTTATAATCTTTCCTTTTCTGTTGTCATTGGCTTTGGATTTGGTGTTTAAGTCTGATCATTTTTTTATTTTTACTCAATGTTCATATGCTTGTTTGGTCTTGGTATGATCCATTATTTCCTCCCTCAATTTATGAGACAGAACAAGATCATCCAAGTTATCTGGTTCTGTTTGAAGAAAGAAAAGGGGGGGCAAAAATCAAACAAACAAAAAACCATGATTAGTCCATCTAGAAGTTTAAATATTAATTTAAGAGAAGAGAGGGAATAAAGGAAGAAAAACATAACAAAAATTCAAAAAGAACTAAAAACAGACAAGAAAACAAAGACAACAACAAAATAGCAACAACAACAAAAATACATAAAAAACAAACAAACAAAATCCAAAAAAAAAATATCCACTGAGCAGAAAGTTTCCAGACACCACAAAAAGACCTAGGGGAGAGTAAAAGAGCATCTATGAAGCCTGTGGTTATTCCCATGCTTCAAGAGCAGAGAAACCCTGTATCTCTTAAGCCAAGGGAATTCCCTTTCTAATCTCCGCAATATTTACTATGCCTATGCAAAAAATAAAAGCACAATTTTTTTTAGTTTTGTTTTTATTTTGGAATTGTGATTATTGTTTGGTTGTTTTAATTTTCTTAATTTTTAATACTACTATCTTTTTAAAAAAATCACAGCACAAGGAATTTTTATAGTGGTGAAACATTAGAAAAATATCTTCAAAAATAAAGTTTGAAAGTAGGATAGCAATGTGTTTTTAGAATCTAGATGGCACCAACTATGAATAGTTTTGTAACTATGGTGTTAACAAATATAGAATAAAAGTAACTGAAATGGAAAATTAAATTTGTTTGGAATATAATTTAGAAATCAAAAATTATCTATAATTTACCTACCAAAGTTTTGACAAATGTAAAATAGTGGATAAATTTAGCAAGGCTACCAGATATAAAATTATCATAGGAAAGCAAATTACTTTTTGGTATACTAGAATAAATAGCCATAAAATTAATATGAAAATAATTCTACAATAGTGGCTGGAGTGGAAGTGCAAAAGGTAAGGCATCTGCCTTGCCTGCACTAACCTAGGACAGATGGCAGTTCTATCCCCCAGCATCCCATATGGTCCCCCTAGCTGGAGCAATTTCTGAGCGCATAGCCAGGAGAAACCCCTGAGCGTCCCCGGGAGTGGCCCCCCCAAAACCAAAAATTAATAATAATTCTACAATAGCAAAATATCATCCGTGATTGCCCTTAGAAATATCAACAAAAATTATAGACATATTATGAAGTAATTATTCAATTTTTAAAAGTATTTTTTTTATTGGGAGTTTGGGCCATACTTGGTTTACTTACTCTGTATACTCTGGGTTTACTTCTGGTGTTGCATTTAAAATCACTTCTTTTATTTATTTTTTTAATTTTATTATTTTGGGTTTTGGGCCACACCCGGTGACGCACAGGGATTACTCCTGGCTATGTGCTCAGAAGTTGCTCCTGGTTTGGGGGACCATATGTGACACCGGGGAATCGAACTGCAGTCCTCCTAGGCTAGCGCTGGCAAGGCAGATACCTTACCTCTAGCGCCACCGCGCTGGCCCCTTACAATCACTTCTAATGATGCTTGAGAGTCCATACTTGGGATATAGAGGATCAAACCAGGTCAGCCACATGCAAGGCAAATGCCCTACTCATTATGCTATCTCTCCAGATATGTGTGTGTAAACATATATAAAGCTATATATATAAACATATATCTATATCTATCTATCTATCTATCTTTCTCTATCATCTATCTATCATCTATCTATCTATCTATCTATCTATCTATCTATCTATCTATATTTGTTTTGGGGCCATACCCTGCAGTGCTCAGGGGTTACTCCTGGCTCTGCACTCAAAGATCACTCTGGCAAGCTCAGGGGACCATATGGAATGTCGGAATCTAACCCAGATTTGTCTCAGGTCTGCCACGTGCAAGGCAAATGCCCTGCTCTTGTGCTATCACCCAGCCCCAATTATTTTTAAAAAAATTATTGAGAGCAAGGTGTTACGTTTGTGAACAGAAATAACTCACTGTCTTAGGTATGCCATTATTCTTCAAATGAGAGCTACCGGGTTTGTTGGATAACTTTAAATGGTAATTTACTTGAAAAGAGTAAGTAGTCACTCCCTGATGGTTCTGCCTCATCACTGACTCTAAGATTCCCTTACAGGACACCAATCTGACCAAACTTCAAGTACCTGGTTTGGGGTATGATATCAGCAAGCCTTTTTGCAGCGAGTGCAGGCACACCTCCCTCCCATATCTGCCTTCTTCTGGGAAGTCTGACAGCTGTAACCACACTCACAAATAACAGTTGCAATGTTTGAACTAGGCCAGCTCCATAGTCTCACTCTTTTCTCAAACAAGATATAAATAAAGCCATGAAAGATCATGGGTACACAGGCTCATGCAGCATAAAGCTGGCTAGCTCAAGAGGAGAAGGTGGGCCAAATCCCCATCCTGCCAAAGCCAAGCTGTTGCCGCTATCACCCAGAAGAATCATTGTTTTCCCCAATGATTCGGTCTCATGGCTGACCCTCTGTGAGTCCCTTCAAGAATACCAATCTGACCAAAATTCAGGTATATTGGTTTGGGGACTGAAATCACCAGGCCTTTTTAGAGGGAATGTGGGTACACTTCCCTCATCTTCCTTCTTCCAGGGGATCTGACAGCTGAGTACATGCACCTAAAAGTCTCAGCATCAGTAACCATGCTTTGAATTTTTGGACAACTTAATTTGTTTAATGCTGTCATCCCTAAAAGAACACATAGATCTAACAAAATGGACAGATAACACTAAATCTGCCACTGTATTAATGACTTCATTAAAGATAGAATAATTTTCACAAATTTGCTTGCTACTGTACTTTTTCCTTTTCCTCCTTTCTTTATTTAACTTCTTTCTTCTCACCCATTTTATTATTTTCTTTTTCTTTTTCTTTTTTTTGTGTGTGTGTGTGTGGTTTTTGGGTCACACCCGGCAGTGCTCAGGGGTTATTCCTGGCTCCAGGCTCAGAAATTGCTCCTGGCAGGCACGGGGGACCATATGGGACGCCTGGATTCGAACCGATCACCTCCTGCATGAAAGGCAAACACCTTACCTCCATGCTATCTCTCCAGCCCCTTCTTTCTATTTTTCAATAACTTTGTCACTTATTGGAAACAAATGGATTATTATCAAAGATGTCAACTATGTGATGTATTATTTCCTTTAAAAACATTTTTAAAAGATAAAAAAGTAAAAAGAACAGCACACACAAACTCAAGTCTCTCAAGTTACTCCATCTGTCAATGAACTTTTAAAATTAAGATTCATGTGTAAAAACTGTATTAAAAGTTAAATTAATTTGGGGTGCCATAAAGCTATTAGACACTATTTCTCCATGATTTCCAGACATTTCACTATTGATTGAACTATAGCAAATCCAATTTTCTTTGACACCTCTATACAAGTAATTTCTGGAGTTCTCTTAGATCATGGAGTGCTGTGAAATAAAATTCATGAAATAATCTTCACCAGTAATTCTGCATATTTTTATAGTGCTTTGCTTCCCTATTTAAAATCATCATCTCTCAAACACTGAGTGATGTTAGCTTGTCAAGATATGATTCGGAGACATATTTCTACCTTAGAGCTTTACCAGAGTTTTAGCATGCACAGAATATGAACATCAGTTTGATAATCTTGAACAACACAGGAAAGTTGAATCAAAGCTGATTACAGATTTTTTCATCTGTCCAGAGGAACATTTGCACATCTCCCTACATCTGCTTGCATTTTATGCCAGTGACAAGCAATGTTTCTGTATAACTTTCAGTAAAGACAGACTACAACCCTATTGATTTTTAGACTCCTCACTTCTTGTGGTAATTAGTTGCTTTGTTGTGAAATATGAAATTTGGAATTTCTCCCCACAAATATAACTAGCATACACTATTCAAGGTATGTCTTCTTGCATAATTTTTCTACCTTTTGCTTATCTGGTTGTTTTTATGTGTATATTGATATTTAATAATCTAGCTCTTCATATACTTTAGGGGATATGACAGTTAAACAAAAATGCTATCAACATTGCCCATTACTGAGGTGAGATTGAGAATTGTTCTCATGGAGCTTACAAATGTGTAGGAAAGAAAAATTGTTTTGTGAAACAATTTCACCATATTTAGCTCAGATGACAGCAGAGCATTGATGGCAGGGTGCATACAGTTCACCTTCAGAATGGCACACTGAGAGAGGTCACCTCTGAGAGTCAGTGGCACATTGGGTAAATGTAAATATTTATAGTAATAGTGAATAGTAAATAGCCTATATCAAAAATGCATTAAGAACTAATACTGGCAGCTTGGCAGTGAAAAGGGACCAATCATTTACTGTGATAAGTGGGCAAAAGCAGAGGAACTCTTACCTCACTGCCTGCTAGCATAACTGGTTCATTTTTACTTTTGATTACTAACATTTGGGTCTCGAATTTTACTGTTGTTGACTTTGGCTCAGATGTTTAGTTTGTCTTTTATTTAACACCACCAATGCACTTGAGACCACTTAGTCCCTGACCACCAATTCATTCATATTTATGAATGTAACATATTTATGTTACTCCTCCTCCACTCAATTTCTTTCCTTCTCTTTGTATACTCCGGGGCCTAAAGTGTTCTCAACAACTCCCATTTAAACTAATGCATTTCTTTATGCAGTTATTCTAAATACCACATATAAATGATATCATTCTGTATTCATCCTTCTTCTAGCTTACTTCATTTAACATAATATCTTGCATTTCCATCCATGTTGCAGCAAATGCATGATTGTATCATTCCTTACAGCTAAGTAGAATTCCATTGTATATAAGTACTATATCTTCATGATACACTCATCTGTTGTTATTATCTAGGTTGATTCCATGCCTTAGCTATTGTACTGAGTGCTTCAATGAATGACAGTGTGCATACATCCTTTTGGATAAGTGTTTTTTTGTCCTGGGAATAGACATCCCAAAGTGGGATTGCTGAGTTATATGGCAGTTCGAGTCTTTGTTTACTCCCATACTGTTCTTTTCCCATTCTAGAATCCATGTCTCATCTGATTCTGAAATGTTTCTTCTATTGTCTTATCTTACAAATAGAAATACTTCAAGTATTTAGGCCAGTGTCTTTAAATTTGGATCTGTTTAATATCTTCATGTGATTAGGTTCAGCTAATGCAATTTTTGGCAAGAAAACTGCATATTCTTGGGTCTTTATAACAAGAGGCATAGGATTCCCCTGTATGGCTGAGCAATTGTTTATTTCTCAAGTAAATTAAGTGACCATTTACGCTTGGCCTTGCCAATGGAGTGTGTTGTCAGGACTGTTGATTTGCCATCAAAGTGACAGGTGAAAAATGTTATCTTTTGAATAAACATTTCCTTAAAAAATCAAACAGATAAACAAAAAGCATTAGACAATGAATGTATAATCACTGATTATTAGGAAATGCAAAGAAAATTGGCAATGAGATATCACTTTATAACTGTGAGACTAGTCTATATCAAAAAATGCAAGAAGAACCAATGCTGGCAGTTTGACATTGAAAAAGGACCCATCATTCACTATTGTGGAAGGGTCTTCTCATCTAGCCTCTATAAAAAACATTCTGGAGAAGTCTTAGAAAATTCAAAGTTGAGCTTTCTTTATTATTTTATTAGAATCTCCCTTCCCCCTTAATTTTTAAATTTATAATTTTTATTATAAAACCATGTTTTACCAAGCATGATCCAATGATTCCATTCCTTGGCACCTATACCAATAAAACAAAAACATTAACATGCAAAAATATATAAAAGCCAGTAAATATATAAAATATATATATGCAAAAATGGGGTTGGAGTGGTGGCATGGAGCAGTAAGGCGTCTGCCTTGCCAGCGCTAGCTTAGGATGGACCATGGTTCGATCTCCTGGCATCCCATATGGTCCCCCAAGCTAGGAGCGATTTCTGAGCACATGGTCAGGAGTAACCCCTAAGCATCACCGTGTGTGGTCTCTCCCCAAAAATATATATGCAAAAATATATAAAAGCCATTTATAAAAGCCAGTAATTGGGAGCAATCCAAATATCTAATGACATATAAGTGGATAAAGAAGTTATGGTGTATAAACACAATGGAGTACTGTGTAGCTGCAGGAAATATGGAGTCTTATCTTTTGCAGTAACATGGATGGGAAACCATGTGCAGTGAATATGCTGGTTTTTTTTAATAAGCTAAAGAAAAAAGGACAAATATCAGTTGCTCTCACTCATATGTAGTGTATAAAGAAACAAGTAGGCAAATGGACAGTGTCTAGCAACAGCAAACTAAGGCTTGCTTGACTATAAACCTAAGGTTTCTGAGTGGTGATGGGATAGGTGAGAAAGGATGAGAAGAGGCAGATTATAAATTTCACAAGATATTCATGGAACAAATGATGGGATGGGACAAAGTGTTTGGCGGTTTGGTGGTGATGGAGATGTGGGAACATTGTATATATTAAAGTTCATATAAGCATGGTACCTAAAATAATAATAGTGTTAAAATTAAAAACTTTACATAGCCCTATTAGACTTATTCACCAGAAAGGGCAACCATATGTTTTTTATTTATTTATAGTTTCTATATGTTTAGGACCTTTTTTAAAAATTTTAATTTTATTGAAACCATTGTGATTTACAAAGTCCTCCATAGTTGGGTTTCAGACATACAATGAATCAGGGCCAACTCCACCACCAGTGTTAACCTTGTTCCATGATTGTAACCCAGGCACACCCCATACCACTCCTTTTTGTCCCCCAGCCTGTCAGTATAACTTTAAGTTTATACTGTTAAAGTTTGGGTTTCTTGATTCCATTGTAGTTGCCTTTGGCTTGGATATTTAGTTTTGTCCTTTTTCTTTTTTTTTTTTTTTTTTGTCCTTTTTCAACAGTACTAATGTATCTGAGACCAGTTGGCCCTTGGCCTCATCCTTTGGTATTTGCATTCCTTTTTCTCAATTCAGTTTCTTTCTTTACTTCTCCTCACTATACTCTGGAGCCAATGATCTTCAAGACAACTAACAATTAGACCACTGTGTTTCTTCATGTAGTTATTCTAAACACCACATATAAGTGATATTCTGTAGTTATTCTTCTTCTGGCTTACTTAAATAAATATATTCCAGTTTCAGCTACATTGCTGCAAATTGCATAATTTCATCATTTTCATAGCTATGTAGTATATATTATATATATGTATATATATATATATATATATGTACCACATCTTCATGATTCAGTCATCTATTGCTGGACATCTAAGTTGATTCCAAGTCTTAGCTTTTGTACTGAGTGATGCACTGAATAGAAGTGTGCATACATCCCTTTGGATGAATGTTTTTATGTCCATGGATAGATACCCAAAAGAAGGATTGCTGGGTCATATGGAAGCTCAATTTTGAGTTACCAAGAACCCTCCATACTATTTTCCACAGAGGTTGACCAGGCAGTATTCCCACCAGTACTGGATGAGAGTTCCTTCCTCACCACATACCTTCCAATAGATATTGTTTCTAGTATTTTTGATATATGCCTACTTCACTGTTATAAGATGATATCTCAGGTTGTCTTGATTTGGATTTCCATAATGAAAAGTGATGATGAGCATATTCTCATGTATCTGTTGGCATCTGTTGGTCTTCCTCAGAGAAATGTCTTCAATTCCTCTTCCCATTTTTTGATAAGATATTTTTAGGTTTTGTGGGGTTAACCTTTGTGAGTAATTTGTATATACTAGATATCAAACCTTTATCTGATGTGTTTAGTGTAAAAATTTTTCTCCCATTCTGTTAATTTTAGCCCTTGTTTCTTTTGCAATTCAGAAACTTTTTAGTTTGATGTAGTCTCATTTATTCAGATTGGATGCTATAGCACTTACCAGTGCCATCTAATTATCAAAGACTTCTTCAAAGTTTAAGTCTTGGAGTATGCTGCTTATATTTTCCTCAATGAATTTTATGAATTCATATCAAATCTCAAGGTCTTTAATCCACTTTGAACTGATTTTTGTGTAAAGTTTTATATAGAGATCAATCTTTAGTTTCTTACACGTGGTTATCCAATTATTCTAACATCAATTGTTGAAGAGACTGTCTTTATCCCATTTCAAATTCTTGTTTTTTTTGTCAAGAATTAATTGATTGTATACTTGGGTGCTTGTCACTGGATATTCTATTTTGACATATTGGTCTGAAAGTCTGTCTTTGTTTTAGCAGCATGCTGTTTTGATCACTATGCTTGTAGTAAAGCTTCAAATTAGGAAATGAGATGCCTCTCACCCTAATGCCTTTTCTCTCTGGGATTAAATCTGTGGAACTCCAAAGAAGCAAAGTTCAGGGAATTCATTTCTTCTTCAGCTTCTTTGTCCCTGCTTCCACCTCCTCCCTTTGAGACCTGCAAACAATTCTTTAAAGTTTTTGTTATGTAACAGTGCCTCCTTCTTTCTTGTGACCCAAACACATGGATGGCCAGTTTTCCTGAAGTTAAAATAGTTTTACTACTATGAAGAAAACACAAAAGATCAAGGAGGCATTCAAAGTATAGTGAACACGGTTATGCAGGAAGAATGAAGTAACAGCATGTCCTCATTGATCGATCACTCTGCCTAATAGAATTATCACACTGACCCTCTGGTTGCCAGTGGGGGAAACTGGGCACAAAACACCTTCTCTACACAACCACATGGAGCCAACCATGAATCTATCTGATTACTCAAAGGAGCCAAAAAAAAAAAAAAAAGAAAAGAAAAGAAAAAAGAAAAAAAGAAAAGAAAAACAAAGCACCATAATGTACAAATTTTGCCCTTGTAAAGACAAAACACAGCCAAAATAAAAAGACTACACAAAGCCAAAACAAATCCTGCCATGTCCCTGGAAATCTGCATTCAGTTTTACTTTCACATTTTATGAATCTCTGTGCAGGACAGGCCAACTCATGGCAACGATGTGGACAAGCTTCCCATAAGACATCAGAAGAGCAAACAGAGGGGCTGAAGTGGTGGTGGTGGTGGTGGTGGTGGTGGTGGTGGTGGTGGTGGTGGTGGTGGTGGTGGTGGTGGTGTGTGTGTGTGTGTGTGTGTGTGTGTGTGTGTGTGTGTGTGTGTGTGTGTAGTGGAGTTGCTTTGCACATGGCTGGCCTAGGTTCAATCCCTGGTACCCATATGGTTTCCCCAGTCCACCAGAACTGAATTTGAGTGCAAAGCCAGGAGACCACCCTAAGCATCACTTGGTATGACCCCAAAACAAAAAAAATAATAAAAATACCTGCCTGATGGGAATACCGAGTTTAATGCCAACACTGCTGGGTCCCCTGAGTACTGAGTCAGAATTCGTCCCTTAGCACATCTAGATGGAAGCCTTAAACCAAACCCCTCACGCCCCCTTTAGGGTTCTAGAGTCTTATCTTAGCAACCCAGCTCCAGTTCAAGAAACTGATTCTAGGCTAAAAAAGATGTCAAGGATGACTTTGACAAAATTTAGGGAGCCCCTAAAACTTCACAAGAGAACATCTGTCATGCAAGTACCCCAGCACCTTACATATATGAAGCCATCCCAGCAACAATACATTTTGGGGTCCCCCAGCACCAATGTTAATTTGATCCTGGTCACCCCAAGGGGTCCCCTGAGCCCCACCAGAAGTCTTGGAGCACCACAAAGAGGGGGAAAATGTGCATTGTGGATCACTAGAGCCAAGTATACGCAGGGTGGTCTGAAGTATAGAAAAGAGTATGATAAGTGAATAGGAGAAAGTACAGCAGGCTTTCTGTTGGTTGCATGCAGCCAACCCAGGTTTGATCTATGGCCTCCCATAGGGTCTCCTGAGCCTGCCAGGAGTGATCCTGAGTAGAGGGTCAGGATCAGTCCCTAAGCATTGCCATATGTGGCCAAAAACAAAAACAAAAAATCTGTGCAAACTTCACCACCAAGGGTGATTACTCCAGAATCACCCTTGGTGGTGAAGTTTGCACAGATTTTTTATCAATAAAAAGAAGGTAGGGGACAAATGAATAAAACCTTTCTTTGTACTCTAGTAATTTTCTTTTAGATAAATGATATATAGAATTAGTTTCTAGGGCTGGAGCAATAGCTCAATGAGAGGGCATTGCCCTGCATGCAGCCAACCTAGGTTTGATCTTCTGCATCCTATAAGGTTCCCTGTGCACCACCAGAAATGATAGTTGAGTGAAGAGCTAGGAGTAACCTCAAGCACAGCCAGGTGTGGTCCAAACGCCAAACAGACAAACAAACAAATGGGTTCAATTTACGTGCCATTCCAGGCAGCCATGAGTGATATGCTCACTCAGCTTAAACACCAGCTGCTGCTGCTCCCCTGACAAGTTCTTCCTACATTCTGGCACGGATTTGAGAGCAAATTTTCCTTGCTTTCTGACTCTCAGTGCTGATTTCAGGGATTTGTTTGCTTGTTTTTTGGGGGGTGGGATAACAACCTCCGGTGCTCAGAGCTGACTCCTGACTGTGTGCTTAGGAATCGCTCCTGGCAGTGTTTGGAGACCATATGGGATGTCAGGGATTTAACCCTTGCTCAGCAGCATGCAAAGTAAATGTCTCAGCTGCTGTGCTATTGTTCTGACTTTATGAACAATGTGTGGGGAACTTCTCTTGCAGACCCAATTCTACGGCTACCCAGAGGTTTTGAACAGTTTAAACCATCCTCCAACAGAAGGAAGAATTTCAGGGCTCTCAGTAAAGGGGTCTGGCTGTCAGGACCTGCCTCATCAGAGAAAGGAGAATTCTGGGACCACACATCTAGGAAAGGGGGACAGAAAGTCTTGTTTGTTTGTTTTTATTTGCGGCCACACCCAGCAATACTCAGTGCCTACTCCTGTTCTGCACTCAGTGGTCACTCCTGGTGGCTCAGGGATGATATGGGGTGCCAGGACCTGTGTGCCCTCCCCCACCCCACTTATCTGTCACCTGATCTTCAGGCAAGTCTTTGGGGGCAGTTCCTTGAGACTCAATTTTCAGAATTTCTGAAAAAATCCATTGAAATTGCTTGTCTTCTTTCAGAGGTCTGTGAGCCAGGGTACAGTTAAAAGAACCTCCCTCTATCACTGAGACCCACTTATACTCCTGGACCATCATTGAGGATTAAGAAATCTCCTTCTTGGGGCTCTTACCCCAGATCATAGACAGCCTCTGATCACCACAGAAACTTGCTGCCAAGGGCTGAGAAATATCATAGGCCAATTTGCTCATCTGAGATCCTTGGTCACATTCAAGTTGCATAGTGTAGAGTAGGGAGAGGGCCATAATACACAGCATCCTCAGTCTGTTTTGGCGGGGCCCTTTTTCAGTTAGGAGAGAACTCCGAGAACCTGGTCTGTGTGCAAGATCTTTGGATTAGACACCAGGTGCCAAAGTTTTCTAACCACCACCACCCACTGCCCTGCTAACCTTCATCTCAGGCATCACACAAAAAAACCCCAAACTACTGTTGCTTCTTTCTGATGATAATTTGTGCTTTAATACACCTTGAGAACATCTGAGAAAGCAGTATATGGGGGTAGGGGGGCTCCCTTCTTGGCAGACCACTGTTGACCTGAAGTACACACATACCTTGTAACCAAAAGATAAGCCACACAGCTCTGGAAAGGCCTGGATATGTCGTTTAGAAAAAAGAATTGGTGGGAAAGAGGAAAGAGGTGGAGGAAAATGTGGGGCGTGTCGGTCTGTCTCGGTTTAGGCACAGCCACAGTTATTTGTGGGTACTTCCTAGCAATCTGCCAGCTGCAGTTCATCTCCCCAATGTCCTTAGCCCAATTCCACACCCCAGGGCCCATATGACCCTTCAATATGAAAGGGGGCTCCCCAGTGAAGGAGAAGTATGGTGGTCATTTTCTTTGCACATCTTATCAAAAATCTATTCAAAGAAAACCCAATTGACACCATTTAGAAGCAGCCCTCTGGCCAGTAGGGGCCAGCTATCACATTTTTCAGGGGTCAAGTCACATCTATCTGTCCACCGGGCTCCTCTTTGGGGGAACAGGTTTTCTCAAAGAGTCCGGTTTCCCAAGTTGCAGTGTGGCTGCCTGGAATCTGGGAGACAGACTCTGTCCAGATTAAAGCCCCACAAAGCAGGGGCTACCCCAGAAGCAAGTCTGAAATCTTAAATTTGTTGTTGGGTTACCCTTGGAGGCAGACATTTGTTGAATTACTGGTCCTACATTAATCAGTATGCATATTTTGCCCTAGGATATGATCTGGTGATGAAATTACTGGATCCTTCCCTATTTGGTATTCTTTCTTCACCCTAGGATATGACCTGGTTCTTGTGAATAAAAGCCTGGGTTTCAGAGAGTAAGAGGCTCATTCTTCAGTCTTCCTTCATTTAGTTGCCTTTCTTCTTAGGAGCAGAAGGCTTGTATGGTGGGATACCTGGCCTGAGTATTGGAATTTCTGAACCCGTTCTTGCATCTTTTTACTATGTGAATTATTTCCTGCATTGACATTTGCTTCCAGACCTGCATCTCACCAGATCCTAGTTTTGAAGCCTGGGGCTCAGTTATAGTGCAGGTACATTCAGTGGTGTCAGTGGTTACTCCTGGTTACACCAGAAATCACCCCTGGTGCTGTTTAGGGTGGTTTAAGGGATGTTGGGGATAAAACTTGGGCAAGAAAAGTGCCCTCCCTTCTGTGTTATCACTCGGCACCCAAATCTTCACTTTGGAAAGCTGGCTTGATTTTATGTGCTGTTCTCCCCCTGCCACTGGGGTTACAAATAGCCTCTACAGGCACTTTCCTAGACCAGGGACAGCAAGACTTGAGAAGGGTCCTCCCTTTGTTCCTCAGGGGAACTTTGTACCAGCCTGTCAACATACTCAGGTTCACCTGGGTGCTTAGAATGTCCAAAGGGAACAATAAAATGAGCAGAAAACTCAAGTTCCCCTGAATCCTCAGACTTGTTCTTCCTCTAGACTATTCAGAATGACACCTAATTCTCAGGGCCAGAGCAAGAGTACAATGGGGAGGACATTGGCCTTGCATATGGTCAAGCCAAGGTCAATATCTAGTATTTTATAAGCTCCCCTGAGCCTAGCGGGAATGATCCCTGATTCCTGAGTACATACCCAGGAATAAGTACTGAACATCACTGGGTGTGACCCTCAACTAAAAAAAAATTGGGGGGGGGGTCGTCACTGTGACAGTGCATAAATTTGCCTTGAGTTTCTGGGTTCCTATGGGTGGGATGAAGACAGGTCCTCAGAAGGGCTTAAAACTGCTTGATTTTGTAGACACCCCTGACCCTCTGTCAATACTGGCCTCCAAGAAAATGATTCTGAGTGTGAACCAAAGACTGGGATCTTCAAATTTTCCTCTTTTTCCCCTGGCATTCCTCTGTGTTTATAACTGTATGTGTGTAAAGTGTGTGTGTGTAAGTGTGGTGTGTATGCATCCGCATACGTGTGTAGAAGATCCCAACCTTATTCAAGTATTCAGCCAGAACTTTGCTTATACAGAGTCGCTGCTTCGAGGCCACCCAGAGATGGGCCCAGCTCCCTTCCAGGATAAAAACTGAGGGTACATGGCAGGAAAGCTGCTGGGGTGACCAAATGGAAAAGCCTGTGCTGTAGGGCCAATGGTGCTCTGGGCTTGGCTACATTGACCTCCCTCACAAGGGAGAGGACAGGGGAGGCTTGAGTCCTCAGAAAAGTGTGCGAGGACTTTTGATTAAGAGGATTTTCCTTTCTCACTACACCATGTGGACAGGGCACTGGAGCCTCCTTTTAGTGGGTACAGGGGTGATGGGGGAAATAGGGGAGATTAGATTTCAGTGCTTAATTTCAGCAACTGTCTATGGACAGAGAGGGAGACAAAGAGGCCTTGAGAGAAAAAAGATAAAAGGAAAACTGGTAGCCTATGGCCAAGGGCCAGAAAAAGGACATTTTCCTGCAAATTGTCTCACTCTTAGGAATTCTGATAAGCTTGGAAATCAGTTTCCAAACTTCTCAGAGCAACCCTGCCAGATATTTGCCTCTCTGAGGGCTGATGGTACCTAGTCAACAGAAACAGAGACATAAAGATATCCAAGTATGACCCTCAGGACCTGAGGAATCTGCTCAGGCCTACAGGCCTGGAGGTATTAGCATAACTCCAGAGTCTTTCCTCAGCAGGTTGAGCTGCAATGCTCGAATCCATTCACTGGAGAAGCAGGGGGAAAAGTAGAGCAGTAAAAACAAGCTTTTTGCTAGAAAGAGTGTTGGCAGGGTCCTATCTAGGCTCAACCTACAGAGCTGATGAACATACTTTTGTTTATGGGCCAAACCCAATGGGTCATACCTGATTCAGCACTCAAGATTCACTTCCAGTGAGTTTTAAGGGACCAAATGGGTTAAGGGAAGCAAATCAGGGTTGACCTGGTACATGGCAAGTGCCCTCCCTGCTATACTATCTCACAGCCCCTAGATTCCATGGAAAACATTGAAAGATCACACATAAACACACACACATCACCCTTCCCCTTTATGCCTTTATATTGCTAAGGTTTATTATTGCTCATATTAATAAAAAAAATATATGGTTCTATGGCCAGAGGGACAGTTCAGCAGAGAGGGCACAGTTAACCTGGCTCCAAAATGAGTGATCCCAAAGTGTGCAGCCATGTATAAGCCCTGAATACAGACAGTTGTCACTGGAAACCAACTTTTTAAAAAAACAATTGGCATGAAAGAACTCAACCTCTTTTGTCTTCAGTGATACTTAATTTGATGAGGTGAGGTAATATTTGTCTTTTCCATTATAGTAAACAGTCATCATGTTGAGAACATAGATTTTCTATGCTAGTCTTCTAGATATTTGTTTCTACCTTTCTCCCTAGACAAGATTAAATGTCTTTTATTCAGCAGAATTTTATTTATTCTTTTTAATGGCAATAAGTATGATTTTGATCTGTAAGGTAAACTCTTCTGATTTTAGGAGGTAAATTAATACAGAAGTTATAATATTTCTACTATGACATATAATTTTTCTTTTATATAGAATAGAACAGAGCTGTGTATCATAAATAAGGTAAAATATACTCTTAAAGGAAACTTCCAGACTTCTTGTTCCTTTGATCCAGACAGGATGCCACTAACTGAAGTAAATTGTACCATTGCAGGTGATAGTGTTGTTTGAGGATGTGACTGTGGACTCTGCCTGGGAAGAATGAGGAGCTGAGGAGACTTTGTAGGGGTGTGATGCTGAAGATGACAGTCACCTAGTGTAACTGGGTGAGTGACAGTCATCAGTCACTGCCTACTGCAAATTTTCTCTATTAATGAATATAAAATCTCTACGAAAATCAAGCTTTAAGGTTTGTTAATGAAAACAGTATGATCATTATCTAATCAAGAAATGTTCAAGGGGGGGTAGAGCAATAGCACAGTAGATAGGGAGTTTGCCTTGTATGCAACTGATATAGGTTGGACCCCAGACATGGTCTCTTGAACATGCCAGGAGTAACTCCTGAGCACAGAGCCAGGAGTACACCTAGAGTACCACTGGGTTTGGCTCCCAAACCTAAAATACTTGCAGGTTTTGCCATATGCAGTCTTTTCATTATTAATCTTTATTACATTTTTCAAATAATAAATTTTAGGTTGGAGCAATGGTACAGCAGATAGGAAATTTGCCCAGTATGCAGCCAATCCAGGTTTGATCTTCTATAGCCCAATTATCCCCCAAACCCTCAATGAGTGATCCTGAACAAAAACCAAGGGATAGGGTCTGAGCACCTTAGTGTGGTGCCAAAACAAATAGTACTAATAATTTGCATTAGGTAATTATAGGAGTGTTAAATTGATAGTGTTGCTATCCACACTATCCCACCACCACTTTATATCACTTCTGTTATGGTTTTCTCCCCCCCCCAACTCTCCCACAACTTTTAAAAATAAGTGTATAATCCAAGATCAGTATAATTGTTAAGTACAGGTATATTCCTTTGTTTGGTTTTCTTTGTATCCTACAGAATTAGATTTTATACTTTGGTCTTTTCCCTTGAAGCATTTTACTGATCAATATACACTTCAGTTCATTCACGTTTCAGCAAGTTGCATGATTTTATGTTGTCTTAGAACTGCATAATTATGGATATATATACACACATATGGTTTGCATGGTAAAATCACAAGATGTGTAAATGTATTTTCTAATGTTTTTATATTTACTCATTTTAGATATTCAACCTGAGCATGATGGTGAGTGAACATAACCAGAGAAATCAAGGTAGAAAATTTAGGCAAGCTGGAATTACCAAGAGGAAAGTCACAATACATGAGATAAATGTATGGACTTCTGTTCATGTTTTAAAAGTGATAACTAATGAAGAATTTTCTGTCATGATGTATTATGTGTATAAGAATAGTTTTCTGACTACTGATCCTGATGAGATCAACACTATACATAAACTTAAGGGCCACAGAACATTCCATGAAATATTTAATATCACTAAATATCCAGAAATGTAATCTGGTAAATAAACCTCAAGAGTGTCAGACACCTAGTCAGTTCTTAGTCCTCAGTATACCTGAGAGAACATAATTCTAGGCAAAATATGTAAATGTAATGAATTTAAAAAAGCTTTAGTTGAATCACAAAGGCTCATTGAACATCAAAGAATGCGCACAGGAGAGAAATACTAAGGCTGTAAAGAATGGAAATGAACTGGCAATCAGTCCTCTTTCAACCTGAGAGAATTCACACAGGAGAGAAACCTTATAAGAGAAACCTTATGAATGTAAAAAATGTAGGAAAAAAATTATCATGGAAAGCATTCCTCACTCATCATGAGAGAAATCACACAGGAGAGAAAGCCTATGAATGTAAAAAGTGTAAGAAATGTTTCTCTGGTAAATCACACCTCACTATACATAAGAGAATTCACACAGGAGAGAAAGAATGTAAAAAAAACTTTCTCACAGAACTCATCCCTCTCTGAACATGAGATAATTCACACAGGGAAAAATTCCTATCAATGTAAACAATGTAGGAAAAGTTTGTTTATGAGTTATACCTCAACAGACATAAAGGAATTCACATAGGAGAAACCCTATGAATACAAAAAAAAAGTAAGAAACATTTTTCTGGTAAGTCACACCTCACTATACATGAGAACTCACACAGGACAGAAACCCTCTGAATGTAAAGAATGTGGGAAAGCATCATGTATAAGTCAGTATACACTAAACATAAGAGAATTCACATAGGAGAGAAACACAATCAATGTAAAGAATTTAGATAGTGTTTTGCTCTACCTGAGAGAATTCACACAAGAGAGAAAAAAACCTATCAATGTAGAGTGTAAGCAAAGTTTCTCTGGTAATTCATACTTCAATTAGTATTAGAAAACTCACACAAGGGCAAGAGTAATAACACAGTGGTCAGGCATTTGCCTTGCACGTGACTGACCCAGGACAGACTGAAGTTTGATCCCTGGTGTCCCATATGGTCCCCCAAGCAGAAGCCATTTCTGAGCACATAGCCAGGAGTAACCCCTGAGCATCATGGGTGTGGACTAAAAAAAAAAACCTCACACAGTAGAGAAAGTAATGAATGTAGGAAAACTTTCTTCCAGAAGTCATCCTTCACTGATGATGTAAGAATTAACACAGCAGAGAAACCTTTTGAATGTAAAAAATGTAAGAAAGTTTTCTTCAGTAAGTTCCACCTAAACATGAGAGAATTTACACAGGAGAGAAATCCTATCAATGTAAAGAATGTAGGAAAAGTTTTGCTAATAAATCTCAATTGATATGAGAAAATTCACACAAGAGAGAAAACCTATCTTTATAATGGATATCCAAAAATGACCTTATTGAAATCCTACAACAGTCAATATGAGAAAATTCACACAGGAGAGAAACATTATGAGTATAAAGAATGTAGAAAATAATTCTCGTGGAAATCAAACCTCAATATCATTAAACAACTCACACAAGAGAAAAACTCCATGGATGTAAGAAAGTAGAAAAATAAAAGGGAAATCACTTCATAAGAGAATTCACCTAGGAGAGAAACCTGAGTGTAAAGAATTCAAGAAAAGATTTTCATAAAAGTGGACCTTCTCTGAACATGAGAAAATTCACACAGGAGAAGAAACCCATGAGTGTAAGGCCTGGATGACATTCTTGTGGAAGTTGGGAGCAAATTCATATAAAAAATCAAAGGTTGTAAACATTGTAAAACTTGCCCTAAAGTAAAGCTTCAAACAAAATACATGGTAGTTTACCTGGGTATATAAATCAAAATTGCACAAACTGAACATGTTCCCACCTGAAGGAATTGAAATCTCTTGGACAATTGGCTATTGTGCATTTTTCCTTCTTCCTCAGAAGCATTACCCTGTAACTCAGCTGTAACCAGATTAAATAGAAAGATGAGCATGATGGGTACTTTCATGAATGCCCATCCATTAAAAAGGTGGTATAAATTCTTCCTTAAATTTTTTTTAAAGTTTTATGGTTCTGAAGTTTAGGTGAGCCCCAGATTTACCTTGTAAATAAATTGAATAATGAAAACAACATTGACATCAGCTTGTATTTTTAATTCAACTTGAATATTCTAATATAATTGGATAAAAAGAGAAAACTTCAGAGGCATGCCAGAGATCTTAAACACTACTATTGCAATCTCAGACCACTTGTTGAGTTGAATACAGGCTTTTCTGTGCAACCTGTGAAGAAAGTCAATACAGGAAAGAAATATCATGTAGAAACTTGCTGTCTAATACCTGTGTTTTCTTGTGAACAAATATCTCTAGTGTTTTCTCTGGAGAAGACCATGCTTTCTGCTGAACTAATATTTCCCATGTTTTTAAGTAAATTTTCTCAATAAAACTATCTTGTTTCATAACTACACACACACACACACACACACACACACACACACACACACACACACACACAAACACAGTAACTTTCAGGGCATTAGTCCATGTATGGTGCTGGTAAGTTACCAGCAAGTGCCCTACCCATTTACTGTCCACCATATGACATATTGGAAGTTGTCTTAATCTCCAAATAACTTTTTTGCAACAATATATATATATATATGAGCACATTGTCACTACTTCTTGTCTTATTATAAACAATTTAGAGAAGTTGCAAAGGATGAGAAACCTTTGCAGTAGTGTGGACACGCATGAGATACAGAATGATGAACAATTCCCACCTGTAACAACTGTTACAGTTGAATTACTTCAACTATATATGCAGTGTACCAATACCCAAAAATCTTTATTAAGCTGTTGTCCTTGTCTAAAAAATTTCTTTGGGCCACACCCATCAGTGTTCAGGGGTTACTTCTGGCTCTGTTGCTTTTAGGTGAAGTCTTATGAGATTGCAGCGATTGAACCCAGTCAACTGCATCCAACAGAAAATTCCTTTCCTGCTTTATGCATTGTTCTGTGTGGGCAGTTTGATCCCGAGACTTGAGACTGAGAAGGGAAGTGAAAATAGTTAAGACAGTGCCTTATGGCCCTCATAGCTTTTAGCAGTCACTTGGGATTTTATTTTTAATTGAAGTGTGAAAAGGAAACAAAACTAACTTCACAAAAACACTTAGACTCCACATGAAAAGATGTGATACAGGAACCAGAGCAGTAGCACAGCAGGGAAGGCATTTGCCTTACACACAGATGACTGGGTTCCATCTCCAGCATCCCATATGGTCTCCTAGCTTGCAATGACTGATTCCTAAGTGCATATCCAGAAGTCTGGTTGAGAACAGCTGAGTGTAGGATCCCCAAAACAAAACTAGAAATAAAAAGTTGAGACTGCAAAAAAAAATAGGAAGCTTTTGTCTTAAAGAATAATAAGAGGGGGCTGGAATGATGGTACAGCAGGGAGTACGCTTTCCTTACCTTGTCGACATTGATTTAATCCCTAATACCCCAAATGGTCCCCTGAACACCAACAGGAGTGATTCCTACGTGATGAGCCCGGAGTATTTCCTGAACATCATGGGTTGTCATGCCTTTTTTTTTTTTTTTTTGAGTTTGGGACACACCCGGCGGTGTCAGGGGTGACTCCTGGCTGTCTGCTCAGTAATAGCTCCTGGCAGGCACGGGGGACCATATGGGACATCGGGATTTGAACCAACCACCTTTGGTCCTGGATCGGCTGCTTGCAAGGCAAACGACGCTGTGCTATTTCTCCGGGCCCTGTCATGCCCTTTTGACCCCTGCATCCTGTTCTGAATGAACCCTGATGATGAGGGCTGTGGAGAGGCCACCCTCTACCCCACCTAGGGCTCTGCTTACCTGCCTCTGCTCAGCTGCTCTGACCTAAGCCTGCAGACACTTGACCCAGGTCTGAGTCTTCTCTCCAGTAGTTTTTGGCTGGTCTTTCCACGATTCCTTGTTTTCAGTTCTTGTAGTTCTTCTCTGGGGACCCCCAGTTCTGTGCTGAACCAGGATGGACCTAGCCTCCCAAGGTTCAGGATTCCAACCTGCCATCAGCTGGCTGAGTTTGGCCTGCGCCCCATGCTGTCAAGAAGTGACCAGAGGCACACTTGGGCCTCCCTTGGTGCTTGTGGGCATGTGTGGCTCACCAGAGTGGAAGGTGCTCCCACTGTGGAGTTCTCACACTGCTGTGATTTTTGTGTGTGTGTGTGATTGTGTGTGTGTGTGTGTGTGTGTGTGTGTGCATGGCCTAAACCTTCTTGGGGGGGGGGTGTCTGCTCTCCATCTGATGCAGTTTCTTTCGCACCTCCATCCTATCCACAGGGTCCCCTTTCTTCAGCACTATTTTTGGTTTTATTTTGTTTTGTTTTGGGGCCACACCCAGCAATGCTCAGGGGTTACTTCAAGCTCTATACTCAAAAATCACTCCTGCACTCCTGGGCTCCAACCCAGGTCTGCTGTGTGCGAAGCAAGTGCCCCTCACTCCCCGCTGTTGAGGCACCATGTATCTCAGACTTTTCTTTCCTCTTCTTACACTGGGCTTCTTTATCCTTAAGGACTTAAGCTTTGATGTCAGTCGTCTGTCCTGAGCACAGAGCCAAGAATAGCACCAAGCACCTTGGGTGTGGCTTAGAGAGCCAAGAACCTATTTGGGATCTTGGTTAAAGGGCTTCTTCCTGACTTATTATGCTGCCAGTCTGGTGGTACTCCTTTGACTGTTTGGGATCTTGGCACCAGAGCAGACTTTAGAGATTGGAAAACCTCCAGAAATAAGATACGTGTTTTTTGGAGGGCTGGAATGATAGCACAGAGGCTAGGGCATTTGCCTTGCACACAGCCAACCCAGGTTCAATCCCCAGCATCCCATAGGGTCCTCTGAGTCTGCCAGGTATAATTATCAGCACAGTTTGGGGAGTAACTTCTGAGCACCATCAGGTGTAGCCCTAAACACCTGCCACACCTAGCAGTACTCAGGAATTACTCCTGGCTCTGTGCTCAGGAATTACTCCTGGTGGGACTTGTAGATGCCAGGGACCAAACTGGGTGAACCACATGCAAAGCAAGTGCCCTCCCCACTGTGTTATTGCTCCAGCCATAGAGACAGACTCCGTGAAGGTCGTAAACGAACAGTTGATGGTCAATGCTATTGACCAAAGTTTCCTCGGTCCTGTCCATGCAGACTGTCTTATCATCTCTCTCTCTCTCTCTCTCTCTCTCTCTCTCTCTCTCTCTCTCTCTCTCTCTTTCTCTCTGTCTCTCTCTCTTTCTCCCTCTCTCCCTCTCTCTCTCTCTCTCTCTCTCTCTCTCTCTTCCTTTCCTCTATTTTAGACACCATGTTGTGCAATATTGTTATTGAAGGGGCATCATGCCTATCTATCCCTTTATCTCTTTTCAGAACCCAATTCTTATCCAGAATGATCATTTACAACTATCAATGTTATAGTGGTCCCTTCTCTGTCCTAACTGCATTCCCTTGCTATTTGTGGCAAGCTTCATACTATGAACTTTTCCTGGCCCTCATTTTTATTGATTCTGTATATTATTACCATTTTTTATATCCCACAAATGAGTATAATCATTATATGCCTACCTCTTTCCCTCTGACTTATTTTGCTCAGTATTACCCAGTCACTTAGACCAAGCTTTCAGCTTTTTAAAAATTTTTGCTGAGGTACCAGTGTTACAAGGTGTTAATATTTATATTTAATATTTAATTATTTAATATTTATATTTAATAATTTTAATAATTTATTACTATTTTAATATTTAATATTGCCCACCTCATTTACCACTTCGTCCCCTCCCAAACCTTTTCCATACAACATAGTAACATCAGTTCTCTTGTCAGAGTTCAAGGGATTCCTTTCATCAAATAGTACCAGAGAAAGTATACATAAAATAGGAATCTTGCTTTGCATGTAGTTGACCCTAATTTAATTCCCATTACTCATATTATTCCCCAAGCACAAGGAGAGGTCATTCCTGAGCACAGAACCAGAAGTTAGACCTGAGCACTTCTGGGTGTAGGCCAAAATTAAAAAATAAATAAATTAAATCAATACAGGGTTTAAGGCACTTACCTTGTTTTTTTTATTTTGTTTTTGGGGCCACACCCATTTGATGCTCAGGGGTTACTCCTGGCTAAGCACTCAGAAATTGCCTCTGTCTTGGAAGGACCATATGGAACGCCTGGGGATCGAACCGCTGTCCTTCCTTGGCTAGCGCCTGCAAGGCAGACACCTTACCTCTAGCACCACCTCACAGGCCCCAATTTACCTTGTTTTTATTGGGCATTGATTTGTTTCTTTGTATACTGCAGATGAGAAAGATTATTTACTATTTTCCCCTCTCACTGACTTATTTCACCTAGCTTAACATCTTCTAGCAAAAGGCATTCATATACCAAAAGGTAAAATTTTACATTTTCTTATAGCTTTGTAGTATTCCATTGTGTATGCACACATTTTTTTTGTCTTTTTGGGCCACATCTGGCAGAAATTAGGAGTTACTCCTGACTCTGGGCTCAGAAATTGTTCTTGGGGAACTATATGGGATGATGGGAATCGAACCTGGGTTGGCTGCATTCAAGGCAAACACCCTACTCACTATGTTATCATTTCAGCCTATACTAGTGATAGTGGTATATATTGGAAGTATATAAAAGCTCAGTGCTATTGGCATTTCAGTGACAAGGACCCTTGGTCTGCTTTTGGTGGGAGCATTCTTTGGTCTACCCTCTCTGGAAAACAATATGGAAACTTCTCAGAAGATTACTGAGTCTCATTGAGACTGCCGCTTATCACTAAGGAGATGTGCATTTAATAAAATTTAATTAGAAACATTATAGAGAAGGTCATGACAATAGAACATTCAGATTTGATCCTGGCTGTTATAAGACAAAGTAGACAGACAGTACCTTTGAGGGAAGGAGTAATACTTTTTAAATAGTCAACGTAGGGCTGAAGTGATAGTACAGTAGGTAGGGGATTTATCTTACATGCAGTCTACCAACATTCAATTTCCAGTATCTCATATAGTCCCTTGAACACTACCAGGAGTCATTTCTGAGTACTTATTTATTTATTTATTTATTACTAAGTATTTATTTATTTATTTGTGTGTGTGTGTGTTTGGACCACTCCCTAAGGCTGTCAGGAGTTAATTCTGGCTCTGTGCTCAGAAATCGCTCCTGGCAGGTTGCAGGGGATTATATGGGATTCCGAGATTAGAACCAATGCCAGTCCTGGGTTGGCTGCTTGCAAGGCAAGCACTCTACCACTGTGCTACCTCTCTGTCCCCAGAGGTTGGAGAGAATAACTTCAAGGTCCTGCCTCTGGAAGCCCCAGAGTGAGAAAAGCTTACAATTTTTGTTTTTGTTTTTTTTTTTTAACTTTTGAACATGACTAGAGTATAGCCCAATAGCAAGACAAAAATAAAATAATCAATGTCCTTTCATCTTTTCCAAAGATTTCTCACCACAAAGTCTAGGAGGAGAGAGGTAGGAAGGAAAAGAAGGAGAGAGTATACAGAAGGATGAAGAAGGGATAAAGTTAAGAGAAAGGAGGCCCCATTATCTCCTTGATGGTTTGAGACTTCCCAGGGCTTCCAGCTAGCAGTGAGAAGTCCCCAAGTAAGCAAGAAGCCACCTGAGACACATGTTCCTTCAACAGCAGGCTCCAGACCTATTTATCACAGGAGATTTAACTAAGAAAGCTTTGGCCTGAGCAAGTAAAATTAAATAACAGGATAAAAGATTTATTATAGTTTCAGGACACTGCGCTTCAGCATTGGCTTATTATTAAGTAGATAACAAAATAGTGGAGTAAATTGAAAGGGGATGTCCGTTTTTATTAATGTTGAGGGAAACTAAATACCCCATCACCATTTTCAAACTCATCAAAAATTATCAGTCAGAAATGACCTCAAGATCAATATTCCACTCTTGGCCCAACTGCAAATCATGGTCAGGGTAAATAGAAAACTGGATCTACACAGTCTTTATTAACTCCTTGAAAGAGGAAAAGATATGTGTGCCCCCAAATCTTCACAGTGACTAAGAGCTCATTCCAGATCTTACATGTCAGCAACCAAAAACTATAGGGGCTTAGAAGCTTCACCTCCAAACTCTAACATTCATTGGAAAAGAGAATGTGGCCAGTAACTGAAGCTGCGTTTTCTTTTGACTTTTGTCTCACAGAGAGACAACCTGTAGTCTTATTTTTAAGGAGAGTTCTGTTGGCCAAAGCAAAATTAACAAAATTAACCACTTCACTGGACACAAAGGAATAAAGATAGTTAAAAGGTTCATAGCCCACAGCCACTACCAGAACATTTCAGATCATTGTCTTGTCCCATGTTGTGCTGAACATTCTGGTCCCTGGGAAGATGACGTCTTTCTTTCACTCTCAAGTCTTTAGATTGAAACAGTCCTATCTCAGCCATGGAGTTGGCTACCAGGCACAACATTCAGATCTGGCCTTGTTACAATTAAGAGATCACACATGGCAGTCCCATCTGAAGTGCCTCATAGGCTGAGTTCAGAAGGCCTTGAGAAGTTGCTGAGAGCATTTTGTCATCAGAGTGAAATGGGGCTGTAGTTAGTGCAAGGTTCCCAGGAAAAACACTCCCGAGTGCTTACATGTGGTAAGAGCAAGAGAAGCAGAGATGCCTCAGACTCTAAAACAGGGGTCTCAAGTTCAATTTACCTGGGGGCCGCAGGAGGCAAAGTCGGGGTGAGGCAGGGCCGCATAAGGAGTTTCGCTT
Source organism: Suncus etruscus (assembly GCF_024139225.1). Taxonomy (NCBI): domain Eukaryota; kingdom Metazoa; phylum Chordata; class Mammalia; order Eulipotyphla; family Soricidae; genus Suncus; species Suncus etruscus. The sequence goes on from NC_064858.1 coordinate 26,541,218, forward strand.
ACTGAATATTCGCAATAAAAAATCGCATTATTGGGCCCGGAGAGATAGCACAGCGGCATTTGCCTTGCAAGCAGCTGATCCAGGACTAAAGGTGGTTGGTTCGAATCCCGGTGTCCCATATGGTCCCCCGTGCCTGCCAGGAGCTATTTCTGAGCAGACAGCCAGGAGTAACCCCTGTGCAAGGCCGGGTGTGGCCCAAAACCAAAAAAAAAAAAAAAAAATCGCATTATTAAGGGAAAAAATCGCAAAAAATTGCATTAAACATTTGCATACCCCGAAAGGAACTGCTTGGGGTATGCGAATGTTTAATGTGATTTTTTTCTTACTAATGCAATTTTTATTGCGATTATTTGGTAAGCGAATAATCGCGAATACTGCAATATTTGAAGGCCGGCCACGGCCCACAAAATGTTGTATGGAGGGCCGCAAACAGCCAGCGGGCTGCGAGTTTGAGACCCCTGCTCTAAAAGCTAGGTAGTTTCTGCACTGCTCCCTTGGAATCATTCTTTTTCCAAATGCCAGACTCTAAAATGTCAGCTAGAAGTTCTCTGAGGAAACTCACAGCAAACAGAATCCACTGTCAGCCATGTGAGCAGCTAGCTTATGTGTTAGAGATGTTGGGGTCTTCTGAGAAATGCAGCACTTAGTAAACCTTACAGTTCTTGAGTGAGCCAGACTGTGAAAGAAAGGGTTTTGTGGCTTTTTTTTTATATATTGACACTACATTTTCAGGTGATTTGTTATGAGAAATGCACAAGTAGAAAACTGACAGACACTATTTTCAGTGTGACTGTCACCAATTCATACTTCTAATAGCAAGGATAAAAAATATAATATGATTTTGGGAAGAACTTGCATGCAACCAAGCTGGGTTTGGTCCCTTGCATATGACATGGTCCCCTAAATCCACCAAGAGCAAACTCTGAATGCAGAGCCAAGCATAAGCCCTGAGCATCACTGAGTATGGCCACCAAACCAAAATAAAGACCCACACAAATACACACACTTGGTTTTTCTATGGTTGTTTTTTAGGGGTGGGAACTTACAAGTGGTGCTCCAGAGGCTTGTCAGGCTTGTCAGAACCACACTGGCAATTAGCGAATGGTCTAGTGGATCAACACAAAGGCCTGAAAATGTGGTGTTTTTTGGGATCTATGGTGCTGGGGATTGAATCCAGCTCAGGCATATTCCTATCTGTACTGCTGTCCTCTCTCCTAGTCCTATTATATAATGCTAGCAATTATGTGATGTCCAGTGGCTTTTATTTTTTATCTTTTTGTAAAGAGCGATGAAATCATGCAATTGGATGCAACCCGATTGTAACTGGAAGATATGTTGAGTGAAGTAAACCAGAAGAAGAAAGGCAAACAGAGGATAATCTCACTTATCTGTGGTATATAGATGAGGAAATGCAATATAGAATAGGGCTGATGCCTAGATCACCCTTGCCCCCAAAGCTACTGTAAGAGAATACAGATGGAAAGAAATCAAAGCAATAAGGAAGAAGGTGAGAAAGGGAAGTAATAGGGGAGCAGAGGTTGTGGCTTCCATTGTATTGGGGATATGGAAGAGGGGCATAACTATAAATCCAAAGTACAGGCAGACTCAACAACACTGAAAACATGAGATCTCATCTGCAACCACCAAATTTTGTAATATTCTTGTCAAGTGGCAAGCAGGGGGAGTTGGGATGAATGATGGAGTATGGGACATTGGTGATGGGAGTTGACACTGGTGGTGGGTTCGGTGATGAAAGATTATATGCCTAAAATTAAGCTATCAATGACTTGATAAATCATGGTTCTTTAACTCAATTAAAATTCCATGGAGATAAGACGTTCAAAGTAACAGACAAAATTATGTGACCACAAAAAGAGATGTAACTGAGATGAACTGGAGGTTCTTCTTAGAATGAATTTTAGTTTTTAGAAGTTAGAAAAGACAAATGAAAGGAACCCTTGAAAGGAACATCTGTTAACAACTGTGTTAGGACCTCTACCCTACAGAATTAAAATCCAACAAATACATGTTAGTTTAAGATTCTTTGTTTGTGAGTCATACAGGATATAAGGCACCTGCTTTGCTTGTAGCCAGATTACAATTTGATCCTCAGCACCAATCATGAGTACTGAGCACCGAGTCAGGAGTAATTGCTGAATATCACTAGGTATGCCTCTCCCCAAAAACATTCTTTGCAGTAATGTATTATATCATTGAAAGGAAATTAATAAACACAGTATATACATGCAAATTCATATATGCACATATGTATATATGTATTAGTTGAAAGGCATTGGATAACAGTTTCTTGATAGGCTATAATAAAAATACCATTGTAAAACTTGGATACAAATTTTGGATAGACATGTTTTTTTATTGTTCAGAGGTTTACAGTTTAGAATGGCATTGTTTTGTTATATAACTCAATGTTGGCATTTTTCAAGGAACTGCCAAATTCCAAAATGATGGTATCATTTTGTGGACTCAACAGCAGTGTCGGGAGGGTATTCTTATTTCTCCAGATATTGCTAGCATTTGTTGTTATCTGACTGGTTTATTGTTGCCAGACAGGTGGTATGAAGTGACCTCTCATTTTGGTCTTGATTTGCATCTTGCTGAGTATTTAGGATTTTGAGTATCTTGCATGTACTTTCTGTCCATTTGCACATCTGCTTTGAAGAAACATAAACACAAATACTTGGCCCATTTTTTCAAAAAATTATTTCTTAGGGCAAAAATGCCCTAGATAAAAATAAATGTATCATTATACAAAGTAAATATACAAAAGTATAAGCCTGCAATAAAGGTTGTACTCTCTTTATTTATTTGATGACAAATATTTATAGTTTGTCAAACAGGTTATTGGCAGCTTGATTAATATATGAATGCTTTTTATATATGTATTTTTTCTCATAAGAAATTTTAGAAGATGTATATTAACTTATTGTATGTACCTTGGGTTGTAAAACAGTGAAATAGATTTTCTTTTTTTTTAATCTTTTCTACTTTCTATGATAAAAGTTGTTTTAAGCATATTCAACAATTTCTAGACCTGTAGACTGTATTATAAAATTAAAAATAGATGTTTCCTATATTAGTTTTCTTTTTGTGCGTGTGTGTGTGTGTGTGTGTGTGTGTGTGTGTGATTTATTTTTTTCGGGGAAGCATACCTGACAGCGCTCAGGGGTTACTCCTGCTCTGTGCTCAGAAATCGCTCCTGGCAGTCTCCAGAGACCATATGGAATGCCAAGATTTGAACAACCGTCCATCCTGGGTTGCGTGCAAGGCAAACACCCTACCGCTGTACTATCTCTCCAGCCCCTATATTAGTTGTCTTTAAAAGTATAAAGTTGCTTGTTCAGGTTTTGAAACAGTTAAAAACCTTTGCTCTTTGTGTATGATTAAGATCCTAAGATCTGAAGATGATGGTCCTAGGATTTAAGCTCAACCATCAGCCAAAGCTAAATTCAAGCCTGGGTACATACATTGGATAATTCGGGAAGAAAATAACAACAAAAAAATCAGAATTCTCCTGGTTCTGTGCTCAGAAATCGCTCCTGGCTTGGGGGACCATATAGGATGGTGGGGATCTAACCAAGGTCCGTCCTGGGTCAGCACGTGCTACTGCTCTGGCTCCTGCAACTGGTTTTTATCTGATTTTTTTTTGGGGGTCACACCCGGCAGTGCTCAGGGGTTATTTCTGGCTCCAGGCTCAGAAATTGCTCTTAGCAAGCACGGGGGACCATATGGGACGCCGGGATTCGAACCAATGACCTCCTGCATGAAAGGCAAACGCCTTACCTCCATGCTATCTCTCCAGCCCCTTATCTGAATTTTTAATGCTCATCTTCTTATGCTACTGTCAAATCCTAAACACTGCTATCTGTTATTACAATAAGCTTTGGATAGCTCTACTAACAAATCCCTCTAGTTTTCCCTTGGAGCTTTATTCTTAGAATCCAGTTATCAAAATTCTGAAAATGCTGAAATAGGCTCAGCATCTGAAACCAGTAGGACTATTTCAATATTTATCTTGTTTCTTTGCCTTCCTTGGGCAAAAACTCTTTATAGCAGAGCTGGAGAATGAGAAGGGACTAAATGCTTCCAAAGTCCTGAACCTCATTCATCCTGCTGATATGCAAAGTGGTGAGCTTCTGAGAGAGACCAGCACAGACCCTTCATTTTGCACAAGTCACTGCTTTCCTTCCTTCCTTCCTTCCTTCCTTCCTTCCTTCCTTCCTTCCTTCCTTCCTTCCTTCCTTCCTTCCTTCCTTCCTTCCTTCCTTCCTTCCTTCCTTCCTTCCTTCCTTCCTTCCTTCCTTCCTTCCTTCCTTCCTTCCTTCCCTCTCCTCTTTTTTATTCCAAAATGCTATCTAAAAATCCTTTATAGCCTGTTTGACTGGAATAAAATTAGTGTGTGTACCTCTGACTCTATCAAAAAAAGCCAATCAGAACCACAGAACTTGAATCCTCGTGTTCTGCCTCAAAAATTGAGGGGGAAAATAGTGGATAGTACCAGGAGTAAACGTTCACATGAACATTGAGTGGAAATAAAAAATGATCATACCTAAACACCAAACCCAAAGTCAATGACAACAGAATCAAGGTAACTCAATCTACATCAAGCTATATACAGAGAGGACCTATTACACTAGTAGTACGGGGGCAAGAAGGTGGATTAGAATGCATGCTGGGAACTGGGGTGGAGGGAGGACAACACTGGTGGTGGGAATGGCTCCATTTCACTGTCACTATGTACCTTAAAAAAAACTGTGAAAGACTTGTAATTCATATTGGTCACAATAAAAATTATTGAAAAAGAAAGCAAATCATGTCTATGAAAAAAAGCCATTGGCTTAGGAATAAGATGAGATTGTACTTGATGATAATCTATTTTTATGAAACTTAGATGCAGTCTGATTCCCTTGGAAGCCTGGATTACTTAAATGGCCTCAGTTCATTCATCTGTAACATCTACGTTATCTTCCATTTCTCTGGGGTTGCAACAAGAATGGGCAATAAGAAAAGGAATTTAGTACATACATCAAGACAGGAGTTTCGCAAGACATCTCTATCCAAATTTTCTCTCTTTACATTCCTGCAGAAAATCTAGTAATGTTGAATCATGAAATGGGGGATCAGAGTGAAGTACTGTTGGAGCTGGGGAGAAAGGCAGGGCCAGTGACAAAAGTGATGTCTGAGCTCACACCCTACCTTATCGCTTTGAAAGAGTGACCAAGAAATTATTCCACCAGATTCTCAATTTCAAATACCTTTAGATGCTGGAGAAATAGAAGTATATATACACCATAATAAAATTTATAAATATAAGATGTGTTTAGCAATGACACCATGATGAATATAATGTACTATAGTCACTTAACCACAAGGCTATGTTCTGAGAATAGGGATTTCATCATTGTGTGAATATTATTCTTATAAACACATAAATGTAGAGGTTCTATCTCTTGTGTCCATTGCTGCCTGGGAGAAACTGGGGATCACTTTTGGATTTGCACCTGTGAAGCCTCATCCCCCACCCTTTCTCTCTAGGTAACTTGACCTTACCTGCAAGACCCCGCCCATTCCTGGGAGGGGTCTTGGAAAAGGTAGATAAGCCTTTGACCCAGGGGATTCAGGGCCCTTTCGGCTTTTGGCTGGCGCTCTCGCGCTTCTGGTCTTTGGCCAGCATGGAGCTTAAAGGGAAGATGGCTGAAAGGAGTTAAGATGCAGGGCTAGCGAAGAATGGCTGTGCTTGAAAGGTTATGAGATAGGCCACACACATGTGGTGAATAGGGTATGAATAAAGTTGATGCTTCCTGATGCCTGCCTGTGAGTGAGTTCAATACCCATTGCTTTCCTGGACCCCAGACCCACCGGTTGATGGGGGATGAAGCCACGTGGACGGGGCCTAAGGACAAAGGCCTCCATCCACTTCCATCCAGCCCCATCTTTAATTATTTAATTCTATACACCTGCACTTTGCTACTGATTAAAAATATCATTCAAGGGACTGGAGCAGTGGCACAGGCAATAGGGCATTTGCCTTGCACACACACACACACATATGTGTGTATATATTTGTATACATATCCAATCACTCCTGATTATTTAAATAGAATAAGAACAAAATCTACACCTGCTGCCTCTGCATAGATGCAACTGAATCACAGTAAATAGAAATACAATTGATAAATTTCAGCACCCATGATAAAAAAGAAGAAACTCAGCCGCATAGAAGGGAAGTTTTGCAACCTGATAAAAACTGTAGACTGCCAGAGTGAGACTTTTTGTCACTCCACCATGATTTCAGTGTGGGGCAGGTGCCAGTGTCCTTGGGATGAACACTGGTCTGAGTAAGGGGCAGTGTTTGACAATTTTCTTAATAATTTATTTGCTTATGTTGGTATCACATCCACACATTAGACTCTGACTGCTGTTGTCTATAGTGCTGGGGGATAGAGATTACTCTAAAAGGTCTGATTGGATTAAATTTGGCTCTTTTTGCAGGGATTGTCTGCAAATTCTTTTTACTCGGACCTCTTTCTTGGACCTCTCTCTCTGTCTGTCTCTTTCTTGACTCAGCAATGCTTAGGTCTGACTCTTGGCTCTCTGAAAGCTTACTTCAGGCTCTATGTTAGGCAATCAGTCCTGGTGGGGGTCCCAGGTGCCTGTGATGGAATTAGGGTCAGCTATACTAACTTTACTATACTTTATATATTTACTATGCTTTATATATATTTATATATATAAATATTTATATATATTTATATATATATATAGCTATACTAGCTTTCTGGTCCAAGATATCTCTTTTTCAATAACTTTTTTTCTAATTCCCTTTGTTAAACAGACTAGCCAACAGTTCATACTATTGCCTCATGAAGTTACTCGCCTCCTTTTCCATTGCTTGCCACAAAATCTTCATCATTTTCCAGAGTAACATTCTCTGAGTGATGTCCATTCTCAACTGGGGACTATATGGTCCCCATATGTGAATGTAATGTTAATGGGGGCCCATGAGACTAAGGGATCAATAGAAAGGTATTGGGGTTCTGTGATGGTGACAGGAAGGAAACAAGGTCAGAAGATGCAAAAGTTGAACAAGGTAGAAAAATATTTCTGCAGTGGCCCTGAGTCTTGAACTTCACCACTCAATTCTTTGCATTTTTGTGCAGGTAAATGGTCTTTTTTATCTGGTCTGTCCTTATGTGGAACTTCTGATCTGAGAGCAAGCTGGATCAACACGATAGTTTTTTTTAACCTGTTGGACAAGTAGAGCCTCCACTTATGAATAGGGACTGAGAAGAGGAAATCAGCCATAAGCCACTTGGCTGCAGGCCCCTGGAACTTATCCTCTTCCAAGCACAACTGAAAAGGTTGAGTAATATTGTTTTTCTCAGGGAAATTCTTCTAAGGGAAATACCAGGAAGGCATTTCTAGGAACTTATTTCTTTCCTTATTTTTGCTTGAAAACTGGGAGAGAAAAAGCCCCATCTTTTTGACTGTACCAAGAAGTTGTACCAAGAGTTGAGGATCTACAATGCTTAATTGGGTAGGGGCAGTGGAGATAGGGAGCAGCATGGAACTCAGGTTCTTAAATGTTTTTTTCATTTTCTTTTCAGATCATTTCTTGAGATGGTAATATGTGTTTATTCATTTGTTTTGAGGTAAATGTCACCCATCATGACTGTTTTTCATCAGAGAATCCTGGCTTGGGGATTGAACCGCGGTCCATCCTAGGTTAGCACGTGCAAGGCAGATGCTGTACCACTTGCACCACTTGCTCCAGCCCCATCATTAAACTTATTTCTAAGGATTTTTTTTTGTATATTGTAAATAGTGCTCTTTCAAATTTTTCTTTTAAGTTGAAGTTACTAGGCTACAAAATTACAACTTATTTTATGAATTGATTTCACAATTCACCAACCAACCTCTTCTCTGATTATTTATAGAATCTTTTGTTTTTTCTACATGCATAATCATTCTAAATTTTATTTCTGACACTACTATTTATATCTTTTATCTACAGTAAAGTTTTCCTTTCTTCATGCTCAGTTAAAATATGGATTTTTTTCCTTGTTAGTATCTATGTCTTTTGATGGGCAAGCAAAAGATTAAATTATGGTTCACTAAAGTAAAGGTTCACTTTATGATTATACAGAATAAATGATATATATGATTATAGAATATAACAATATAGGTAACAAAACCTGAGTACTGTTCATACAAGAGTTTACTACACAAAAATTTTTATCCATGTATTATCAAAATTCAAAATGTTTCTTTTATTCTCTGGATATCCTCAATACCACATTATCATCCTTAATTTGTTCCATAAGGTTTATCATTATTTACAGCTTTATATGATGGTTCTGTTGATCTGCTGTAAGAAAAAGTTTGTTTTTCTTACCCTATTCATTTCCTGGTTCTGAAATGCAATACTAGCCACTTTCTATACTGTGCATATTTAATAGTAACAAAAAAAGTTTCAGTTTTTTTTCCTGATCTCTTCCACATATAATTTAAATAGTTTTCACACCCAGTAATCTTTCTTATTAAGCTCAAGGATTTGATTAACATTATTCCCTTCATATGTGAATTATCATCTGTCAATTTTATAGGTTTGTGTGTAAACTATCCTGGAAATGAGGTCAGAGTAAATATTTTTGATAAGTTATTAGCAAATTTCAGATAACATTTTCATAATACATTTTGGCTTGCTGATGATTTCAACGTTCCTTCTGGAGAATTGCATGAAAAAGGTGTATTAGTCAATAGTTTTAATGATTTGATGAAACATATTCCATGAACAGGCGAGTGTTTTCTATGAATTCAGGACTATCTGCTTTCTACTGTACCTCAGAAGTCTCTGAATTCTTTGGATTCCTTAAGTGCAAGGGAAGATGGTATGTTTTTGGTGTCTTATCCAACATATGGTAAGATCTAATATTTTTGTTTATTATGTTTTTAGTTAGAGTTCTTGAATGTGTCTGTTCTTCTTCAGCCTGTGCTGTATCCACATTCTATGCGCTGCCAAAACCAGTGCTAGAAAGATTTATTTGTGTGTTATAAATACAATGATGAATTTTTTCAAAACATTAAGATATATTTTCATGGAAAAAAAACCCCTAAAGCTCATTTTAATGACATTAGAAAGTCAAAGTTTGAAATTATCAAGGCAAAAATTTGTTTTAAGTAAATTCAACTTAACAAATTAGAACTTGGCTTCAAGGGTTTCTATTTTATTTATGAGGACATCGAGATGTTGATATATGTAATAGGAATAATATTTATACATTTTAAAGTTCTTTACACACTTTCATTGGTCATAATGACTGCTTTTTAGTTCATAGGTAATGTTTAATTTGTAAATAATTTTTTTCTGTTCTAATAGGAACCATAGATGATTTTATGCTCATGCTTTATTTATGCCCACTTTGTTCAAATTTATTCCTACATATATATATTATTTAAAGATTACTTTTATTTAAGATATTATTCTGTAGAAAATCACAAGTGTATATTATTTTTGGTACAGAGAGGTAGGCAGGACACTAATATCTAACTAGAGTTGCTACTTTCAACAGTGCATGGATGGGCATATGTATGTATCATGGATTCTGCATAAACCCATGCAGGACTTGAGATTCTTTTGATCTTGTGTGGGCAGTTAAGTTCTCCCCTCTGACCCTAAGTCCAATCCTATAGGTTGTTTTAAGTAGAAGATGCAAAATTCACATAGTGTTCCCAGATGTATTTTGATAACAAGGATAATTTGTGCATACATCTTTTTTGTTTGGAAGTATTACTGCCTGGGGAATTAAACTACTGCTTCCAGAACACAATTAATACTTTAATTGTTCCCTCCTTACATGCAGCAGCTATGATTTAGGCCCTGGAAGAGGCCTAAAACCACAAATGTACTGAACCTGCCTTTGTAGAACTTTTTTTCTGTGCAAGCGTGCCTGTAGTGGTATTTAATTTACAAATTAGACACCATAGGATATCCAAGTAAACTAGTAACAAATAGAACAATGATAAAAAAAAATATGGTAAAATCAAAATGAAGTGAACCCAGGTTTCTATAATAGCATCTGATTGTTTGTAATTTGAGGCACTTGTAAATTTTTTGGCTCATATGGTTAATGTATCCCATTTATAAACAAGCATCTAAAAGGGCTTCTACTGTACATATTCATGATTAGAAACTGGACTCTACATCTGCCACCTGGAGGTCCGGTTCTGATGCATAAAACTTGTCTCTCTTCTAGATCAGGACAGATCAAGATATTTTGTTCAAATAATACAAATACCATTTCTATGAGTCACACATATCAATATTCTAGCGGTAAAAATTTAAGACTTAATAAATATATAGTATCCATCATTTTATTTTATTTTATTTTATTTTATTTATTTATTTATTTATTTATTTATTTATTTATTTATTTATTTATTTAGGTTTTGGGCCACACCCGCATTGCTCAGGGGTTACTCCTGGCTGTCTATTCAGAAATAGCTCCTGGCAGGCATGGGGAATCATATGGGACACTGGGATTCGAACCAACCACCTTTGGTCCTGGATCGGCTGCTTGCAAGTCAAACGCCGCTGTGCTATCTCTCTGGGCCCAGTATCCATCATTTTAAATTTAAAACTTTTTTTTTTTTTTTTTTTGGTTTTTGGGTCACACCCGACGGTGCTCAGGGGTTACTCCTGGCTGTCTGCTCAGAAATAGCTCCTGGCAGGCACGGGGACAATATGGGACACTGGGATTCGAACCAACCACCTTTGGTCCTGGATTGGCTGCTTGCGAGGCAAACGCCGCTGTGCTATCTCTCCGGGCCCTAAATTTAAAACTTTTTAGGACAATATTTTCATGATAGATATTCAGTATAAATTTACTGCTATAGTTTACATCTTGGAGATTGCAGTGAAATAAATACATAGAAAGTGGGTCTGATAGAAACTCTTTCGAAATATTGCCTTCAGATTTGCAAAATATCTTCTACACAAATTTGACTTCTCTACAGCACTTCACAATTGTCTCTAACACTAGCACGAGATGTTTACTTAACTTATCTAAGCAAGGTCTGTTCTTTCAGGTTTCTTTGGGACAGGCTCACAATTATGCGGTTTTGCTCATTTTTTCCATCATTAAAATACTTTCTTTGCACAATTACACTATGTTTTCATGCAAAAATAAGATTTGGGGGTCTGAAAATGTTCCCCTGAGCATTGCCAGATATAGCTCTGGAGGCCCCCAGCACTGCCAGGGTGGTCTATAAAATCTCAGTGCTGTAGGTCCAGTTTTGTGAGAATTGCTGGTATAGCTTCCAGGGCTCCTGAACATTTCTTGGAAGGTCTCATGATCCCAAATAGAATAAATAATAAGATTCAGCTTCTATCTTCAAGGAGGAGGAATGTTTGATATGAATAAGAGCAGTTTGATACTTCAGCATATGTTCTCTTAGAGGCAAGTGCTTGCTAGCATTATTTCAGAGAGGCAGAGCTTCGAGGGAGCAGTTCAGCTGAGCTAGTATGGACTGACAGAACAGTTCATAAAATGGCAGGATTGTGAGCTTAGTGAACTCACTAAGGAATTTTGTACAGAAAGCTCTAGATGTTTGATTGCAAAGCAGAGAGGCTAGAGATGAATGATTAAATAGTGGTGTAGAAAAGTATTTCAAGCTAAGAAAATAGCTGGTGTAATCTTTATTGACAGGCATGCATTAGTTAATAATATTCCAGCAAGCAACAGACACAAATAAAACTCACATACAAGTGGTTTTAGAGAGTTCCACCTTAAGCCTGTTAGGTGAGATTGTCTAGGTTTATGTCACTATACTCTATGATGTTCATACAATAACAATACTGCCTAAGAGTGCATTTCTCAAAAAGTTTTTAGTTCACAAATGGCACCTAACTATATTTTCTTTAAAATATGTTCCTTCCTTGGGGAGGAGAGTGGACAGATGTCTAGCTTCCGGTTCTGAATCCTTTTCTGTTCTGGAGACTAGCTCTGGCCGGTGTGGGATTTAGGGAGACCCCAGGCCAAAGGCCTTCTCCCTAGTTTTGGAGGTTTGGGCAGGCCTCCAGCTGTCCCCCTTTTTTCCCCCTGGACTCCAGGCCTTCCCGGTTGCCCACCCAGGTGGCCAGAAAGGTGGGTGCCGGGAGGACTCTAAAGGATTCCCCAGACTTTCCCATTCCTCCCCCTCCATGAGGGGGGAGGGGTGTGGAGAGGAGAGCGGGCAGCTGTCTGGCTTCCCTTTCCAAATCCTTCTCTATTCTGGATGCTAGTTCTTGACTGCATGAGGTTTGGGAAGACTCCAGGCCGAAGGCCTTCTCCCTAGCTTGGGGTGTGCTGGGAGATGCTGGGTTGCCCTGGGGCAGTTACTGGCAATTTTTTTTCTCACCGGTCTTTGTTTTCAAAACTGTGTGGGGCCAGCACTCCCACACATAATGTTTATATTAATAGTATTCCCTATGATTAGTGTAAGTTTTGCATATGCAGAATATCCATTTTACATTCTGCCCTTGCCCACTGCTGTACAAGCTCATTTCTAGTCCTTCACTCCCTCACCTCCAACCATCTTTAGCCCACATTTATCTTTTTTACCTTGAATATCATATGTATTTCCTTAACAGCTATAAGTCTAACAAAATATTCTCTTATACAGTGATGATTTCCCCAGTGTTTTTTTCTGTTCTTCTCTTTGTTATCTGTTCAATAAGTAATTCTGGTAGGAGAGTCTCTCAGTTTAAAGTTTATGTTAAAACCATGTCACGGGGATTGTTGGACTTGTTCTAGAGGCCCCCATATGCACCAATAATGCCATGTAGAATTGTTCCTCTTTTACATAGGCACAGTAAAATGAGAGAATAGTATACATACAAACAAGTTCTTATCTAATAGAGATGGGAACACACAAATTTTGTAATGCAATGGGACCTTAATGCCCTGAACATTGCCATAATGACCTGGCTCAGGCCTCAGAAGAATGGGCATTCTCTATTCATCCCTGAACCAGGGGTTACATCTACAAAACAACCACAGTTGTCTACAACATCACCTGGAAGTAATCCTCTACCATGTAAGACCCTGCCACTGCTCCGGCATCAACCTACTCAAAGGAAACTTCTCTTAACACTCAGAAGACTTAACAACAACAACCTGCTTTCAGTACATGGTTCTCTTCATTGCTCTCTAATTGTGAGGTGAAGTTAGAGGATGCTCCACATCATCCTGACTTCAATGTAGGATATGCACAGATTCCAGGGTCTTTAACTACTGAGGCCTGACACCAACAATAGCTACTGTATGAAAAATAAAAGTGTATTAGGCATTACAGACAATGACTTATCTTGGACAACCTAGTATGCCTAGAGCCTTGAGTTGGTCTTATGCCAGAAAACTTCAGGGGTAAGGATTCCTTGTATTTATGCCAAGGCTTTTCCTTTCCATGTCCTTCATGTTTCGCTGGGCCTATGCAGACAAAAATTCCCATTCTAACATTGTCTTTCGCTGTGCTCCTTTGACCCTTATCCTTAAAAAAAGAGAGAAAAGAAGAAAATAATAACTTTGCCTTTGTTCTTCCTGAAAAAATGTATCATGATTAATTGTGTCAATGACTAATATAATAGTATTAAACTTCAGATCAGGAAGTCTCAAGGTCTATCACTTAAACTTTTGAGGTTAACTTAAATAAATATGCATGTGCATGGAACTGTAAAAAAAAAAAAATACTATGCCGACTGTGGGGACTGCCAGGTGAAGTACTGATTGCTTCACCTGTGGAGTCTCTGCCCTGCTGTGCTTCTTCTGAGGAAACTGAGGACCTCAAGGGAGCACTGTCCTGTGCTCCTGTCTTTTCTGAATCCTTGAAACTCTCCTTAGAGCCCTGGGAAGCGAACCCCCAAAAAACTACATTCTGAAGCTACCCAGCGAGCTAGTGAGTGAGTAAGAAATGGCTGACTTTACAAGCCCAGAAAGGGGAAGCTGCTGAACTCTCCGGAACTCAGATGCCAGCACCCCTATTTGCCTGTCTTCTGTGCTGTGCTCCATTTTCGGCCTGATTTCATCCTGTGTGTGGCTCATCTGCAAATGGCTTGCCTTCCCTGGAGCCTTCTCTAGAGGTGAGCTTACACGCCCAGAAAGGGGAAACCACTGAACTCTGCTGGAACTCAGATGCCAGCACCCCTATCTGCCTGTCTTCTGTGCTGTGCTCCATTTTTGGCATGATTTCATCCTGTGTGTGGCTCATCTGCGGACGGCTTGCCTTCCCTGGAGCCTTCCCTGGAGGTGAGTTTACAAGCACAGAAAGGGTGGAGCCAGAGGAACAGAGATCCAAAGAGTAATCAGAAACTACTTTGAAAAACTCTATGCCACTAAAAATGAAAACCTGGAAAAGTGGATAAATTCTTGAATTCTTATAATCTTCCACGGTTGAATGAAGAGGATGTAGCATATCTAAAAACACCCATCACTATTGAGGAAATTAAGACAGTAATCAAATGTCTGCCCAAAAACAAAAGTCCAGGCCCAGATGGATTTACTAATGAATTCTTTCAAACCTTTCAAGAGGAACTTCTACCAATCCTGGCAAGACTCTTTCATGAAATCGAAAAAACAGGAACACTTCCAAATAGCTTTTATGAAGCCAACATCACCTTGATACCTAAACCAGACAGAGATGCTACCAAAAAAGAAAATTACAGATTAATATCGCTGATGAATACAGATGCAAAGATCCTCAACAAAATTCTGGAAAATAAGATTCAATGCCTCATTAAGAAGATCATCCACTATGATTAAGTAGGTTTCATCCCAGGAATGCAAGGCTGGTTTAACATCCGTAAATCTGTCAACATAATACACAACATCAACCACAAGAAAAATAGAAATCACATGATCATATCAATATACGCAGAGAAAGCATTTGATAAGGTCCAACACCCATTCTTGATCAAAACTCTCAGCAAGATGGGAATGGAAGGAACTTTTCTCAATATAGTTAAGGCCATCTACCACAAGCCAGTGGCAAATATTATCCTCAATGGAGAAAAACTAAAAGCCTTCCCTCTAAATTCTGGCACAAGACAAGGCTGTCCTCTCTCACCACTCCTATTCAACATTGCACTGGAAGTACTGGCTATAGCGATTAGGCAAGAAAAAGATATCAAGGGAATCCAGATAGGAAAGGAAGAAGTCAAGCTCTCACTGTTTGCAGATGACATGACACTCTACTTAGAAAACCCTAAAGACTCTACCAAAAAGCTTCTAGAAACAATAGACTCATATAGCAAGGTGGCAGGCTACAAAATTAACACACAAAAATCAATGGCCTTTTTATGCACCAATAATAATAAGGAAAAAATGGGCATTAAGAAAACAACCCCATTCACAATAATGCCACACAAACTCAAATATCTTGGAATCAACTTGACTAAAAATGTGAAGGACTTATACAATGAAAACTATAAAACTCTGCTCCAAGAAATAAGAGAGGGGGCCGGAGAGATAGCATGGAGGTAAGGCGTTTGCCTTTCATGCAGGAGGTCATCGGTTCGAATCCCGGCATCCCATATGGTCCCCCGTGCCTGCCAGGAGCAATTTCTGAGCCTGGAGCCAGGAATAACCCCTGAGCACTGCTGGGTGTGACCCAAAAAACCACAAAAAAAAAAATAAGAGAGGACACGTGGAAATGGAAGCACATACCCTACTCATGGATTGGCAGGATTAATATCATTAAAATGGCAATAGTCCCCAAAGCATTGTACAGATTAAATGCAATCCCTCTAAAGATACCCATGACATTTTTCAAAGAAGTGAATCAGGCACTTTTGAAATTTGTTTGGAACAATAAACACCCTAGAATAACTAAAGCAATCATTGGGAAAAAGAATATGGGAGGAATTACTTTCCCCAACTTTAAACTGTACTACAAAGCAATAGTTATCAAAACAGCATGGTACTGGAATAAAGACAGTGGAATAGGCTTAAATACTCAGAGAATGTTCCCCAGACATACAATCACCTAATTTTTTATGAAGGAGCAAGAAATCCTAAATGGAGCAGGGAAAGTCTCTTCAACAAGTGGTGTTGGCACAACTGGCTAGCCACTTGCAAAAAAATGAACTTAGACCCCCAGCTAACATCATGTACAAAGGTTAAATCCAAATGGATGAAAGACCTCGATATCAGACCCAAAACTATAAAATATATAGAACAACACGTAGGTAAAACAGTCCAGGACATTGAGACTAAAGGCATCTTCAAAGAGAAAACTGCACTCTCCAAGCAAGTGAAAGCAGAGATTAACAGATGGGAATATATTAAACTGAGAAGCTTCTGCACCTCAAAAGAAATAACACCCAGGATACAAGAGCCCCCCACTGAGTGGGAGAAACTATTCACCCAGTACCCATCAGAAAAGAAGCTAATCTCCAAAATAAACAAGGCACTGACAGAACTTTACAAGAAAAAAACATCTAATCCCATCAAAAAATTGGGAGAAGAAATGAACAGACACTTTGACAAAGAAGAAATACAAATGGCCAAAAGACACATGAAAAAATGCTCCACATCACTAATCATCAGGGAGATGCAAATCAAAACAACTATGAGGTACCACCTCACACCCCAGAGATTGGCACACATCATAAAGAATGAGAACAAGCAGTCTTGGCAGGGATGTGGAGAGAAAGGAACTCTTATCCACTGCTGGTGGGAATACCATCTAGTTCAACCTTTATGGAAAGCAATATGAAGATTCCTCTAAAAACTGAAAATCAAGCTCCCATATAACCTAGCTATACCACTCCTAGAAATATCCCCTAGGAACACAAAAATACAATACAAAAACCCCTTCCTTACACCTATATTCATTGCAGCACTATTTACCGTAGCAAGACTCTGGAAACAGCCAAGATACCCTTCAACAGATGAATGGCTAAAGAAACTGTGGTACATATACACAATGGAATATTATGCAGCTGTCAGGAGAGATGAAGTCATGAAATTTTCCTATACATAGATGTATATGGCATCTATTATGCTGAGTGAAATAAGTAGAGAGAGAATGACGCAGAATGTTCTCACTCATCTATGTATTTAAAAAAAATGAAAGACATTTTGCAATAATAACTTTCAGACACAAAAGAGAAAAGAGCTGGAAGTTACAGCTCACCTCATGAAGCTCACCACAAACAGAGATGAGTTTAGTTAGAGAAATAACTACGTTTTGAACTATCCTAATAATGAGAATGTATGAGGGAAATAGAAAGCCTGTCTAGAGTACAGGCGGGGGTTATGTGGGGAGGAGGGAGATTTGGGACATCGGTGATGGGAATGTTGCACTGGTGATGGGTGGTGTTCTTTACATGACTGAAACCCAAACACAATCATGTATGTAATAAATTTGTTTAAATAAAAAAATTTTAAAAAATAGTATGCTTGGGGCCGGTGAGGTGGCGCTAGAGGTAAGGTGTCTGCCTTGCAAACGCTAGCCAAGGAAGGACCGCAGTTCGATCGCCTGGTGTCCCTTATGGTCCCCCCAAGCCAGGGGAAATTTCTGAGTGTTTAGCTGGAGTAACCCCTGAGCATCAAACGGGTGTGGCCCAAAAAAAACAAAACAAAAAAAAATACTATGCTGTCAATGTTAATGGAGTTACATAAATTTTGTGGCTTTAGATTGCTTTGTGTACTGCTAAGAAATATTGTGATGTACTACAATCCAGGGACTTGAGGGTCAATGTAATTGTGCATGTATTTTGTTCTATTTTTCTTAATGTTTTTTGGCTGAAAGTTCAAAATTAAGGTGTCAGCAAGGGGATTTTTTCTGAGAATTATGTTTATGGATGACCATCTTCCCACTGTAACTTCACTTGTCCTCTTTCTTTGCATTTTTTGTCTTCATAAGATAAAAAAATTAAAAGGTTTCTTTGTGTTAAAGAATTACCAACTCAAGGTTTCAGTAGATATCAAGAATTACTAGCAATTGCCTATTAATTAGTCAAATTATCACAGTAATTGCTTTTATAATATGTTGCTATTTTTCTGTTTTTTTTTTCACTGAAGATAATCAATTAATTAAAAATGCTTTTCTTTTCGGTGTAGGCACTTGCTGAATTGCAGAGGTCATTAAAGAAAATTCTGAGTGCTAGAATGATGTTGACATCTCCTCTCAAATTGATAGACAGTTCTAAATTTGAAGAGTTAAAAGTTATTCCAATACTTTTGAGCTCTGACACACTACCAATGAATATTAAACAAAAACAATGCATGGTAGTTCAGTGGTTAAGGACAGAAGCTCAGGATGGGGTGTAAATTCTTGCTCTCTGCTTTCATGCAGACAATTTCAAGACTTTCATTATTTTTATGTGATATAGATGTAAAAATTTCCCCTTTATAGGAAAGTGTGGTCAAGATCAAACAAATGCATGTACATATAGGTGTTACTAAATCATGTAGCATGTAAAAAGTATTTTAATAATCTTTCAGCAAGAAAAAAGGTGAGTACATTAACAAGTCAACAATAATTATACTACATAGCATACTGTTCTGAGTCTGGTTTTTGTATCTTTGCTTTAAGTACTAATATCTGGGAGTGAAATTTTGCCATAATAATATTACTCTAATTATTTGACTTAACATATTTCAAAAGACGTAAGAAAAGAGTAAGAGGACAGATTTCAGCAAATAGTGCAAAAGAATGACATTTCTTGAGTTCTTGAATTCTTTGTGACTACTCAGGAACTTGACTCAGCAAAGGCTGGGGCTGAGTTTCTCTCCAGCAGCCTCCTGGGGTTGAGAGGAATGAGGAAGAGGCAGACTGCTTCCTTCTATAGATAATGGCCATTACTCATTTGTCAGAGTAACTGTGTTTGGGACCAGTTTCAGCCTCTTTTCAGTGATGCTGCTAACTAGAAATTCCTGGGGAGCACTCAACTTATGGCGAGTACATCAATACTTCCCTTTCAGAGCTTGTGCCCTTGCTAGAAAGGTTCAGAGGATTTTTAAAGGTGCTTCAGGGCTAGTGTGATTTTTAAAGAAACAATAACAAAAAAGAGCTCTTTAGCAACTACTGGCAAAACTAGAAAGAACAAGATTGAGTACCTGGAGGTAATCAAGGGTGCAACACAAATCCAGAGCCACATAATGATGCCAGAGTCAAGTGTGCGATGCCTAGAGATACAGTGGTTCATTTGGGGGGGGGGGTTGTTTTTCTGTTTTTGGTTTTTTTTTTTTTTGGTCTTTTTGGCCACACTCAGTGATGCTCAGGGGTTGCTCCTGGCTATGCCCTCAGAAATTACCTTGGCTTAGGGGACTATATGGGACACCGGGGATTGAACACAAGTCCATCCTGAGTCAGCAACGTGCAAGGCAAATTTCCCATCACTGTGCTATCGTTCCAGCCCCAACAGTGGTTCATTTTTTTATGGGTGAGTTTTAGACCTAAGAGTGAAAATAAAAGTGCCAAAAGGACAAAGCAGGTAAGTGAACAGTTGGTCTAGAGTTCAACCAGCCCTTTCTATAAAGGGATCGTCATGAGGTCCTAAGTCCACCCCAAGGCTGTCTTTGAGATGGATGTGTAGCAATCTAGGTCTACCATTTCAGACACAATTATGGATCAATTCTGTATGAAGACCATACATTATCACAACACATGTGTGAGTGCCACATACAGTACCATATACAACACCACAAACACAAGCACTCTCCTGTCTAAGCTAAACAGAACCAGCCTGGAGGTCAATTGAAAACAAACAGCAGATGTAACAGCAGGTTCTCATGCTTTGTTGACTTTGATTTAAACCTGGGACCTCTCAGCCTCATTTCCTCAGGAGCTTCTCAAATCACCTCATACATTCTAAACCTATTGAATCATTATCTGCACACCTCTCTGACTGCCAATGTGGATCAAATAGAACCACTTTTGTCTTGCTCACCTACACCCTGGGCCTGTTATATTGCCCACTACCTGTAAGTACTGAGTGAATATTTATGGACTCCAATTAAATTGCAGCTGCAGTGTTTGTGTATATGATAGTGTGAGTGCTAGCTCAGATTTCTTATTTCAGAGAGAAGCAAATTCTGGAAAAATCAAACTTCAAGCTACTTTTCCTATATAGAATAGACAACCTCTGTGTAACTCATTCCCTGTAAATTATGCCTTGAAAATTCATGGAAATTTTTAAGCAAGCGTCCTACAAATTAGTACCTTTTCTTTATGACCCCTTTGAAAAGAGGATAAAAATTTAGCAACAGAATTAAAATGATAACATGTGGGGTGGGGTCAAGACACCAACATCAGTGGGAGCTTGTTAGAAATTCAGGGAGCTATGCCCCAGTAATATTGATCTGCTACTCTCATTTCTATCATGATTCTTTTGGGTAGCTTCTGTTTTCTTTCAGAAAATGTTGCATTGGGACTAACTTCATCCAAAAATAAATGTTTGTTTGTTTGTTGTAAAAATTATCTACTTCAGAGGAATCTCTCCTTCATTACTAACTACAGAGACGACCCAAATCTTCCCAGCACCAAAACTTGGGCTGGCTTTCTAGAGCTGTTTCTCAGAGGAACTGACAAATATAACAATTATTTTTATTCATATTATACAGTGAAGTTTTATGCTCAAAATGAAATCATTTCCCACCGATTCAAATGAATTCCTACTGCTAACTTCCAAAAATACATTTGAATAGATTATCCTCTTCCTTGGAAGCAAATCCCCTCTGTTTCTTCGCAGTCTTTTTTCTCACTCACAAGGTTGTGCACATTAGCTACTACTTATTAAGATGGTTTTTAGTGTTTTCAAAACAGATTAATCTAGAGCAAGCATTTTTTTTATTTTATAAAAATGACATATACCTCCCAAAGGGTTTCTTCTGTGAGTGGCACACAGTGCTGCTCGCTTGTTTATGTGTAGAATCAACATCAAAAGATTTTGGAAGCATACTTTAGTGGCAGTTGGGCAGCTGGTGATTGTTGATTCCCCCTCAAAAAGATAAAGAGGGAGAGGGAGGGAAAGAGAGAGGAATAGAGAGATAGATAGATAGATAGGTAGATAGATAGATAGATAGATAGATAGATAGATATGAGCAGTCTTTGCAGTGAAATGAAACAGAATAATCAGGAATGACAGAGGTAACCTAAAATATGTGTACATATTCATATCTATGTACACAGAACAATTGCATTGAACATAAACAATATTAATAAGCAGTACATGTCTCAGATATCAGGTTTCTCAAATAACACAAGCATGAAAGAGTTAGCCATATTAACCCTTGGCTATATTAAAAAACTAGCCAAGTAACTTATACTGCAGACACCCTAATACTATAGCATTTGATTAGTGATGAGTTTTGTACTAACCCTGCGGCTCAGAGCACATCCTTAATGTATTCCTTCTCCCAGGGTTGTCTGAGCACTTAAAACATACTGTTCTGAATTCTTCTCCAGAATTGTCTGGAACACTTAAAACAACACTGTTATGAATTCACAAATCTTCCCTGAATAAAAAAAAGTGTACTAAGACAATGCAGAATTTAATAGAGCCATGACTGAGAGGTGTATACTCAACTTGGTTTGGTCATAGAGTGGATATTAGTCATCATGCACTCTGTTTCTCTGTTAATGGTAAAGTGTTACCTCACAGGTCATTGGGAACTCAATGATCTGTGAGGTAACACTATGAAAATGACCTATGATTGCTCTGCTATGGAGAAATACATTGACATTGTTTCAATTCCTCTCATCTTCCTCCTTATTTAATTGCATCCCTTTGGTAGGATGGAAAGTTTCGGGGATGGCAAGTCCATTAATGTCATCTGGTTGAAACACCCACGTGATTTATGAATTACCTCCAAAATGTCCCCAAGAAGTGGAAGGGCTAAACTTGAACATTTTTAGCACCACTACAGAGTCACACTCTACATTTCCATCTCTGACCCTGGGTAATGCACACCACCTTGGTAATACTGAGAGTCTAAAATAATTCTTCCCCTATGATTGTGACACTTAAGTGCTATGTAACTCTGTGTGAGGTACAAGGCTGTCTCTTCACTTTACAGGGAGTGAGCACAAAAGAACCACTGATGCATAGTACCAAAGAGAGAGCCAGAGTAGAAATTTCTGGACCTTGGTTTTTACACTGTTCCATGAATTATTCTGCAAAAATGTCTCAACAAACAAACAAAAAAACAAACCAAACCAAAGATAACTCTACCTCACCCTCTATCCCATCTATATTGCTCTTCTGATGAGGAGAGCCTTTAAATATTTGAAGTTAGGGGGACAGAGATATAGTACTGTGGGGAGAGCATTTGCCTTGCAAGCATCCAATCTAGGTTCAATCCCCAGGATAGTGTGGCCTGCAAAATAAAAATAATTTCAAAAAAATTGAAGTTAGCATGTCCCTCTTAACTTAACTTGCATTTTGATGATAAGCACAGTTGAAATATATGATTCCATTTTTGTTGTTTCATTTTGTTTTGGGGGTGCTCAGGGTTATTACTGGTTATGCACTTAGGAATTACTTCTGGGAGTGAAGGGATACCTATGACATGCTGCGACTCGAACCTGGTTGGCTGCATGTAAAGCAAATGTCCTACTCATTGTGCTATCTCTCTGGCCCCTGATTCATTTCTTAAAAAAATATACGTTGAGTCTACCAGAAAAGTTGTGTCTGGTGCCATTGTCTTGTTCAGAAACTCACAAGAATCTCCCACTCACGCTGGCATAAGTTGGCCCTGTCTTTGAAATTTAGCAGCACCTTAAGAATGTACAGCCTCTGGAAATGGCCTTGCTAGGGCAGAGAAAAGCAGGCCTGTTGCTGCCTCTGTGCTAAAGATTGTGAACACAGCCATGCAAAGCCAAGATCATCCTGCAAGGGCAGAGCAGAGCTGGTAATATTCCGGCTGGTTTCTTTACATCTTCAGAAGTGAATGAGGAGTTGATTGTGAAGGGACTGGTGTGCCAGTATTCTATGGTTGAATAATCCAACAGAAATAAACATAGTGGACAGTGGAAGAGACACTGAATTACTATGGGTGTGTTTCCCCCTCCCCCCATTTAGTAGATGACATCAGTATGTTTACATTTTACTATTTATGTGATGATGTTCTCTTGAGAGTATGCTTATATGTGTGAAAGTAGGATGCAATTGTATCTATATAAAGGGGTGGGATTCAATAACTTTAGTTTGTTGAGTCCAACCTGGTGATGCTCAAAGGCTACTACTAGTGGTAGACTAGGAGGTATCATGCAGTGCCAGAGAATAAACTCAAGGCTCTAGCATGCATAGCACATACTTCAGCCTTTTGAACCAGCTATCTGGTGTTTTTGACTTAATGAAGGGTGAGAAACTTCTCTTTCAAATGATGACCCAATGAAGGAGGAAAAAGATACTATAGAGGCAGAAGAACTGGGATCAAGTCCCAACCCATTTCTTCTCTTTAAGACTGCACTAAAATAACTAAAATCATCTGAAGTCTAGACTTCCATGATAAAATTGGACTAATAAACTCTTCTCTTTAGAGGTTTAAATTGAATAATAGCTAAAGTTTATGGGGGAAAATTGATTATTTTTCATGAGACACACATTCTTGAAATTTTATTTATTTAAAAAAATGTATCACATAATTGTCATAACTGATCATAATACATTGTTTCAGGATGACAGAAAGCAAAGTTAATAAAAGAGACACATGGGCCCGGAGAGATAGCACAGCGGCGTTTGCCTTGCAAGCAGCCGATCCAGGACCAAAGGTGGTTGGTTCGAATCTCGGTGTCCCATATGGTCCCCCGTGCCTGTCAGGAGCTATTTCTGAGCAGACAGCCAGGAGTAGCCCCTGAGCATCACCGGGTGTGGCCCAAAAATCAAAAAAAAAAAAAAGACACACAACTTTTTAAAAAAAAAGTTTTAAATTTCTAATAATATATTTACTTAAGCACCATGGTTATAAACATGTTTATAGTTGAATTTCAGTCATTAAATGTACAGTCCCCCCCCTTCACCAGTGCAACCTTCTCACCACCAATATCCTTCATCTCCCACCTCTCTCACCCCCTGCCTGTCTTTGAGACAGACGTTCTTTTTCTCTCACTCAATATCTTTGTCATGATAGTTTTTAGTGTAGTACATACACTTTTAAAAATATAGATAAAGCCTTTTAAATAGTTTCACATGGTGAAAATGTTACAAGTAAATATTTAGCTAAAGAAATCACTTTATAACTAAAATATCATGAAATCTTAGACTTATTTCTAAACTGAGACAAAAATACACATTATGTGACAAGACAGTACAATAAAGTCATAGATAGTTATACATTTATGTAGTCATATAATCTTTCAAATAGTTTGTAAATATGTTGTAAGTTTATAGTTAAACTACCTATGAATGGTGTTCGGGCAATATTCTGACAGGTTGCTATCTTGTTATCTTATCTTAGTAAATAATACTTGAATATTTCTTCCCCCCATCCCACCTCTCCAGTTTTTTTATTAGAACTCTACATTTTCCTGAGCCACTTCATCCTGCTGAGTCTTATTTTCTATGCAATTATCATCTCATCAAACTGATTTCTGGAAACAAGAAATTAAGATGCTTACTGTAAATGAAGGTAATGCAGAAAATGTGAAAGAGTTGATATAGATGCTGTGAAGAATGGGGGATTTGTTAATACAAGACAGATGGTTTTGCCAAGCAGTGTGGGGACACATCAGGATGAAAAGATGAATTTGCTGGAATTATAAAAAAGTACAGAGCTGTGCAGCAAATTTTCCAGCCAAACTCTGCAGCAAAAGAGAGTGAATTGTTTGGATTGAACACCAGCTTTCCAGAGGTGGTTGACATAAACACTATGGAGACAAGGAAGTTGAAGTCACAAAGAAGAGAAAGTGAGGACAGAATGGAGCAGTAGTTCTCAGCATTGAAGGCTGTTGAAGTTCTCCATTCACTTGGTCTTAGTGTACAGCAAGATCTGAGTATACTTCAAGAGCGGAAAAACCATGTATCTCTTAGGCCAACGAAATTTCCTTTCTAATCTCCCCAATATTTACTGTGCCTATGCAAAAAAATAAAGCACAAATTAAATATTCTTGTTATTGTTGTTTTTGTTTTTTTGTTTTGTGTTTGTTTTGCTTTGCTTTGTTTTTGAGCTCTGTTTTGTTTTTATTTTGGGATCGTGGTTATTGTTTGATTGTTGTATTTATTGCTGTGGTGCTTTTCATGTTTTTAGTTTGATTTTTCTTTTTCTTTTTTTTAGTATTGTTGCTATGTTTTTCTCCCTTTTTATCTTTCTTCTCTCTCTCTCTCTTTTTTTTTTTGTTTTTTTTTTTTTGTTTTTTTTTTTGGCCACTCCCATTTGATGCTCAGGGGTTACTCCTGGCTAAGCGGTCCTTCCTTGGCTAGCGCTTGCAAGGCAGACACCTTCCTCTAGCACCACCTCACTGGTCCCTATCTTTCTTCTCTTAAACAGATATTTATAACCTCAAAAAGGAGTCCTCTCATTTTTTGCCTGTTTGATTTTTGTCCCCCCCTTTTTCTTTCTTTCTTTTTCTTCTTTCCTTCAAACAGAACCACATAACTTGAACCATCTTGTTCTGCCTCTCAAACTGAGGGGGAAATAATGGAGGTTACCAAGACCAAACAGTCATATGAACATTGAGTAGAAATAAAAAATTATTAGACTTAGGTACTAAATCCAAAGCCAAAGACAACAGGATTGATACCCAATCTACAACAAGCTAGACACAGAGGGGACCACTAGCAGCTTGGGGAGCAAAGGGGGAGGATAAGGTATGTATGCTGGGAATGAGGAGGGAGAGGGAGGACAAAATTGGTGGTGGGAATGCCCCTGATTCAATGTCACTATATACCTAAAATTTCACTGTGAATAATTTGTAATCCACTTTGGTCAAAATAAAAATATTTATTAAAAAAAAAAAGATCTGAAATGACTGCGACTATACCTAAAAATCCAAGTCTTCAGTACCTGGAGAGGAGAAACTTGAAGATCATTTTATGACCCTGACAAGGGAAGATTGATTTATCCAAAGACAAATATCTCCAGTGGGCCAGAGTCTACAAGAGAGTAAGGTTGGTGGTAAGCAGTGAGGTTGCTAGAACTTTAAACTCATAGGTTGATGGAAGAATTTGTTTTTTGAGCATTTTGTGGGAATGAATGATTTGGTTACTAAAGGGGGTAATCTTGGTATGTGTTGAAAGCCAAAAAGTGGCAGCAAAATTCTGTAATTAAGGATGTGAAGAAAGCATTTCCCATAAGAGAAAGGTTGTAACTCATTTTTGAAAGACACATATTTTGAAACACACACACACACACACACAAACACACACACACACACACACACACACACACACACACACACACCCCTTATTTTAAAAATGGGTATGTGCTAAAAGCCAGAAAGTGGCAACATAATTCTGTAATTAAGTGTTGGGGGCTGCTTGAACCCTGAGCATAACCGGAACCTCTGAAACTTCAGACTCGTACATACAACCAGAGGCACCCATGCCCTGAGGACAAAGGAAATAGCTAAACTCTAAAGTATATTCAAAGCAGCCATCTACCCAGCCAGAGAAAAGTTACCCATATAGAACAACTTGCCTTTGTGTTAGCAAAAGATTAATGAGAGATAGCACAGCGGCGTTTGCCTTGCAAACGGCTGATCCAGGACCAAAGGTGGTTGGTTCGAATCCCGGTGTCCCATATGGTCCCCCGTGCCTGCCAGGAGCTATTTCTGAGCAGACAGCCAGGAGTAACCCCTGAGCAATGCCGGGTGTGACCCAAAAACCAAAAAAAAAAAAAAAAAAAAAAAAAAAGGATTAATGTGTTTACAGCTGATATTTTATTTATGCTTGCTGAGTAAAATTTATAAGATTCTGTTTGGTAACGTTTTACATGACTCTTGCTTTCAGTACAAACAAGATAATGATTAGCATTTTACATGTGCTCAAGCCTACCTCTTTACCCCTTCCTATTTCCTGCCCCCAGCTTATGCTGATAAGCGCTTGCAAGCTGTAATTGGTGGAAAGTTGAGTGCAAGCTGTAATTGGTGGAAAATTGAGTGACGTACTTGTAACACCCCCATGACGTATTTTGCCTTTAAATGCCAGTTTCCCCAGCAATAAATCCCTTAGAACAGCTTGAGTTGTCTTAAGCTCTCTTCTTACTAATCTATCAAGTTTACTTCACAGATCAGCTCTGCTCGAGGGAACCCACAAATTACTAGCGACCTTCATTCCCACACCCCCGCGGGTCGGGGGTCCCCCTTTGGGGGTCGCAATTAAGGATGTGAAGAAAGCATTTTCCATAGGAGGAAGGTTGTACCTCATTTTTGAAAGACACATGTTTTGAAAGAAAGACACATACACACACACACACACACACACACACACACCTTATTTTAAAAACTGTAGGTGTGTTAACATCCTGAACATGGAAGGCTCTGATAAAAAAAAAAAAACAATTAACCAACAGTGTAATTATCTTTGTAAGAAAGGCAGACAATTGCTTTGATTAATGCTTTTGGCATATGTGGGATATAAATTAATTGGAATAGGTGGGGTATAAACTGGCCTTCAAATTATAATCAATTAGACTATGATTGGAGTAGCTTATTATTATTTCTGTTGGAATACATCCTATGCAAAAATACTTTGGGAAAGGCCACTCTAACCCACAGCCCAAGAATACAGATGATGCAGGGACACTTCTCCATGCAAGACTCATCAGAGTGCTAAGCTAGAATGCCAAAGAAGGGGCAGGCTCAGTGAGATTCTGGAGCACTGGAGGCCAGCCATCTTCTGAAATCTTCAAGAGAGAAAAGCAGTCTTATTTCTCTAGGAAGAGGTCAGCCCTTTTTGAAGGTAAACTACTGATGACTGATGCTGTCGTAAGAATGAGGGAGAGTGTTAGATAAATCATGGGAGTGCAGAAAGATTGCTGATGACCAGGAACTAGAAAATCCCTTCTCCTCATTCAGCCATCTCAGGACGCTGCAGCCTAGGCTGATTTGAGTCTGCTGTGGTGTGGGAAACACTTATTTAAAATAGTATATATGGTTATGGTTATTTTCTTGCTCTATGGTCCCTCAAGAGCTAAAGCCATGAAAAACAGCAGTTACTTTTAAAACTAATTAGACTTTAATTTATTATATTATTATGAGGCTTTAATGATCGAAGTGTATATAGCGCCATGTGTGGCAGACAGTAATGGCTTAATAGAAATTGGTTCAGCCAATTAATGGTCAGCAGATGTGCTGGAAATTGCTGTGATCCCTTTTCTGGGCATTTGCTAGAATGCTATAAATCTTTTATAGTGATGAGAGGAAAGTATGTATGTAGTATTTTGAATCTACTAACTTTTGAGCTTTAGATGGTCAAACTAACCAACTTTCTATAATGACAAGGAGTTATTCTCTTTGTATTTGTAATGGCCACTGCTGTAGAGCTTATTATGTTTTATTTCTAAGACCTGGAGATTTTTATGTGGTGTGGAAAAGCTCTAAAATGGTGCTCAAGAGACCATATGCCTCCTCCTGAATTTATCAAACAACCTACAGAGGGATTCTATGAAAGGGCCTGAGGATGGACCCAAGAATGTGACTCCAAGGTACTGGGATTACAGGCCATTCCAGTGAGATATTACCATGAGTCATTTGATAGATGACAATTTAGCAAAGCAGTAAAGAGACATCAGAACATCATAAAAACCCAGAAGACTGTATTTTCAGCCTTAAACTATGTGACTAGCATGGGTTTGGAAGGAGAGGTTAAAAATATTTACTGCTAAGGATTTATGAAAAATATCTTACTTTACTGAAAGAAAATGGTAATTTCTCATTGTTTCTCTATTTTCATCAAGATCTAAAGTTGTTATCAAAGCACAAATTTTGGGAGAATAACTGTACTTTTTGCCATTACCTCTCCTAATGGTAAAAAAAATTTCAGAATAAAACATCACAGCCTTAGGATAAGAAACAGAGTCATTGCACTTCATTTCACAATATTGTGTTCAGTTGAAACAACAGTAAAATTAAATTCTTTCATGAGAAACATTCACATATTCTAATGTGTGTCTCACTTTGACAAATTTGCTGGAGTGAGGAGACCCTAAAGACTCAAGCCATAAAGTTCAATATTAACATAACAATTTATTTTTCTTCTAGTTGTGCATGTCTAGATGCCTGTAGGAGCTGCGTGTTCCATGTTTAAACTGTCCTGTAGAACATGTTTTGTACAACAAATCACTTATTGCCTTCATTCAGTGAGTATTTATGAAGTTCTGAAACTGCATCATCTCCAGAGGCTAAGATTCTTATGCCCAGATAGGAGCCAAGAAAAAGCCAAAAATGTCCAACAGGTGGACTATTTGAGGGCTATGTGGAGAATAGAATCTTTCTAAGATATACGACCACCTGCCTCTGCTATTAATTTACCCAGAGTCACACATTTAAGTGCAGCAGTGAGCCTCAAGGGCAAGGCCTCTGCAACCCCCACCTTCAGAAGAAAGTTACTGTTGAAAGTGGACCAAGCATTTTTCCAGCAAAACTGTCCCAAGCTACCTGGCCATACAAGTTAGACTATCTGGAAAGGACAGGAAGGGCCAATAGAAAAGGATTCTAGACAACAGCCAATCGTTTTAAAAATCATCAGAAGTTAGAATCTCCTTATATCCCATCCCCTCCCTGTATAATTTGATTTGTGTCCTTGGGTGGGATCACCTCCTCTGGAAGACAGCCCTGATTGGTCAGAATGGAGCTTATGGCTGATGAATTAAAGTTTTGTTTAGTGTAAACATTTTTTTTTAATTTTAAAGGATGAGGCTGAGGCCACTGACTAAGAGCAAGTCTCCTTATGGAACAGAAAAAAAAATGAATTCCCACAAAGAGCTAGCATTTAATTTAGAAGCAGTTAGGCCTTGGTGGATATAGAAGAGTTTTCAATTCCATGTAACAATAATTTAGATTGGGGTCATAGGGAATTACTTTAATACTTTCAAATCTTTGATCATTTGCAAAGACAAATCTTGCATTTATATACTTGGATTTCAAAAGATGTACTATTTCCCATTCTTTGGGTAAACTAAAAAGCATTATTTTTTCTAAAAAAAATATTTTTTTCTTTACAATAGTTACAAGGTAGTTCATAATACAGCTGGTGTTGTTTTTATTTTTACAGATAAAGTTCTTTGAGACTGAGTTAGTCTGGGTTTCCAGTTCATTAATTTCTGCTCTAAGGTTTATTATTTCCTTCTGCCTACCTCGTTTTAGTTCCTTTTTGGCTTTTTTTGAAATTTTGTAAGCTGTGCTATTATATTATTTATGTAAGCCCTTTCTTCCTTCTTGATGAATGCTTGTAAGTTATAAATTTTCTTCTTAATACCACTTTCGCTGTGTCTCACAAATTTGATTTTTGTTTTTATTTCGGATTTTGGTTTTTGGGTCAGACTCGGTAGCACTCAGGGGTTATTTCTCGCTCTATGCTCAGAAATTGCTCCTGGCAGGCTCAGGGGACCATATGGGATGCCAAGACTCGAACCAATGACCTTCTGCCTGCAAGACAAATGCCTTACCTCCATGGTATCTCTCTGGCCCCAAGATGTCACAATTTTATTTTATTTTTATTTTTATTCTTTTTGGTTTTTGGGTCACACCGGCAGCGCACAGGGGTTACTCCTGGCTCCACGCCTAGAAATCGCTCCTGGCAGTCTCAAGAGACCTTATGGGATGCCAGGATTCAAATCAATGACCTTCTGCATGAAAGGCAAACCCCTTACCTCCATGCTATCTCTACGGCCCTAAAATTGATATTTTGTATCTTAATCCTCATTAGTTTCCAGGAACATTTTGATTTCCTCTTTGATTTCATCTCTGCCCACTAGTTTTTTAGTAGTAAGCTGTTTAATTTCCAGGTGCTAAAGGTTTTTTTTTTTTTTTTTTTTTTTTTTTTTTTGCATCTGTTTATAATTCACTTCTATTTTCAGTGTATTGTGATCTGGGAAGATAGTTGAAACTATTTCTATCCTCTTGATTTTATAGAGGTATGTTTTGTGTCCCAGCATGTGGACTATCTTGGAGAACGTTCCATGTGTATTGATAAAAAATGACATGCCTCAGGAATATAAAAACACAATATAAAATGCCCTCTGCATTCTTATGTTCGGCACAGCATTACTTACAATTGCAAGAATTGGGAAACAACTTAGGTGCCCAACAACAGATGAGTGGCTAAATAAACAGTGGTATATTTACACATGGAAAATAAAGTCATGAAATCTGCTTATACCTGGATGGACATGGAGACTATTATGCTGAGTGAAATGAGCCAGAGTGAAAGAGATAGAATATTATCGCTCATTTGTGGGATATAAGAAAAATAAGGTTATATGGTAAGGTTACCCAGAGACAATAGAAAGGTCAGTAGGTCCAGTCCAGAGTTAGAAAGCTGGCCACAAAGAGCAGTGAATATAGATAGAGTTGGGTCTACTAGGAACTGATTGCTCTGGACAAGAACTTGGCACTGAAAATAGAGAGTCACAGTTTCAAAAAGGAAAGAGACTGAAAGAAACAATTTTCTGCTCTAGAACAAGGCAGTCATGGGGCTTAGGAGTAGAAGAGAAATGGGAGACATCAGTGATGAGAAAGGTGCACTGGTAAGGGATGGTGCATATTATATAACTAAACCACAACATTGAAAATTGTGTAACCACAATGCTTAAATAAATTTTGTGGCCATACTCAGCACTGCTCAGGAGTTACTTCTGGCTCTGTGCTTTAGAAATCGCTCCTGGAAGGCTCAGGAGATCATATGGGATGCCAGGGATTAAACCCAAGTCTATACCATGTCAGCTGCATACAAGGCAAATGCTTTATGACTGTGCTGTCACTCCATCTCTGCTTAAATAATTTTTATAAAAAATAATACGTGTACAGTTTTCAAGCCATATATATAAACTAAGCCACTCTCTTCCATTTCTTACTTCAAAGCCAGTTTATCTTTCTTTAGTTTTAGCCTGATCTATCAAAAGGTAACAGGACAGTGTTGAAGTCTCCCACTATTATTCTGTTGTTATTGTTGTATTTCTTTAAGTCTATTAGTAGTTGTTTTAAGTATTTTGCTGGACCCTTGTTGGCTGCATATATATATATATATATATATATATATATATATATATATATATATATATTTAGGAATGTAATTTCTTCTTGGTGTAAATATCCCTTGAATATCAAGAAATGTCCATCTCTGTCTCTTATAACCTTTTAAAAGTAAAGTCTGTTTTGTTTTGTTTTTACTAGTATGGCCACACAAGCCTTTTTAAGACAGTTGTTTGTTTGAAGGATTGTCCTTCAACTTTTGACTTTGAGTCTGTCTTTGCTCTGAATATTCAGATGTGTTTTTTGCAGGTAGAAAAATGGCAAAATGTTGGATTCAATTTTATGATCTATTTGGCAACTCTATGTCTCTTGATTGGTGCATTTAGTCTATTGAAGCTGGGAGAAATTATTCTTGTGGGATCCTGTGTCACCTTTTTTTTTAGAAATTTTGTGTTTGTGGTGTCTGTCCTGCCTTAAAGAAGACCCTTTAGTTCTTCTTTAAAGTTGATATTTTTCTATGAATTTTCTGAGCTGTTGTTTATCCATGAAGCTGTATATCTATTCTTCCTTCAAACATGAATGAAAGTCTGGCTAGGTTAAGTATCCTTGCAAAATGTTCATTTCATTGAATTGTCTTCAATATATCTCACCACTGCCTTTGGGTTTGAGGCTTGCTTGTGATAAATCTGCTGTACATTTTGTGTTTGCTTATTTATATGTGATTTTCCTTTTTGATCGTTCTGTTCCCAGCATTCTATATATCTGTATGGTTTTTATTGTAAATAGGATGTGTCGTAAAGTGTTTTTATTTGGATATCTTTTAACTGGCATTCTTTAAGCATGATTCTAGGATTCTTCAGCTCTGGGGATTTCTCAGAGATGATGTCTTTGATTGTTGCTTCTTCATAGATGTTTTCTTCCTGTCCTTCTGCATCCCAATGATTCTTATGTTGCTCCTGCTAAATTTATCCCAAATATCCATCGTTTTCTCTTTATTCATTTTAAGAGTATTTTTTATTTTCTGTTCACTTACTTTTTTTTTATAAATTATCTTTATTTAAACACCGTGATTACAAATGTAATTGTATGATTACAGTCATGTAAAGAACACCCCCCTTCACCAGTGCAGGATTCCCACCACCAATTTCCTGGATCTATCTACTCCCCACCCCACCCACACCTGTACTCGAGACAGGCTTTCTTTTCCCCTCATTTATTCACATTGTTATGATAGTTTTCATTGTAGTTATTTCTCTAACTGCACTTATCACTCTATGTGGTGAGCTTCATGTCATGAGCTGCACCTACATGGGAAGATGGGGGGAAATAAGGGTTGGGACTGAGACAGTAAAATATTAGAAATGAAGTTTGTAGGGCAGTATCAGGTCACAATACAAGATGGATGTTATGGATATATAAAATATATGCATACAATACTATTAATAAGAAAACAAGGAGAAAAAAATTCCAGTGACTGTCCCAACATAAACCAGTGCTAGAACTGCCTGCCCTCCTCCCAACGCGCATTCCTATTAGTGTAGGGAGAGGTAGAGGGGAAGCCCGAGGACCACTAAGAGTCCACCTGAACCCACTTCTGGCCATCTGAACTGGCACCCAGGGAAGGCCTGGAGTCAGGGGGAAAAGACAAGGATGGCTGGGGGCCTGCCAAGCCTCCCAGAACTCCACAGGCTAGGAAGAAGGGCTCCGATATGGGGCCTCCCCAAACCCCATACCTGGCAAGAGCTGGTCTCCAGAATCAGAGAGGAAACCGGAAGTCAGATGTCTGCCCGCCCTCCTCCCCATGCACCTCCCCCCTGGAGTACAGAGGGAGGGGGAAGCCTGAGGACCACTAAGAGTCCACCTGAACCCACTTCTGGCCATCTGAGCTGGCACCCAGGGAAGGCCTGGAGTCAGGGGAATAAGAGGGGGTAGGCTATGGGGCCTGCCAAGCCTCCCAGCACTCCCCAACTTAGGGAGAAAGCCTCCAGCATGGGGTCTACCCAAACCGCATGCCTGGCAACAGTTGCATAAGCTCAGTTTTTCTGATCTTTTAGTTCAGTGTGAAAATTTCTAATTTCAGTTGACAAATCCTCTTGATGCTTAATTGTGCTCCAGTCAAGTCTATCGATGCTTTTTTTGAGCTCCCTGAACATTTTCCATAATTCTACTCTAAACTTCTTATTTTAGAGGATACCTAGCTGTTTCCTACTTTTTAGATTATTAGAGGAGCCATCTTGATTTTTGTAAATATGGGGGTGTACCGCAAAATTACTCCATTGGTAAGACTGTAGATTGCTTCTTACAATGTGCAGAAATGGAATTCAGGAGTTACAAGATAAGCCGTGCTTTTTGGTGTGGGTCCTGGAGAGATTATAGTCCTTGGTGTGTCTAGGCTGGCTCAGCAGAAAGAGGCAGAGAGCATGGCCGCCGTTCTTTATAAGTCTCTGGGTACTCAATCACACGGCAGAAATTGGCCCCAGATTTTTTGGGTGGGGACATCTTACCGGGTGTGGGTCCTGGATAGATTATAGTCCTTGGTGTGTCTAGGCTGGCTCAGCAGAAAAGAGGCAGAGAGCATGGCTGCCATTTTTTATAAGTCTCTGGGTACCCAATCACATGGCAGGAATTGGCCCCACATTTTTTGGGTGGGGACATCTTACTGGGTATGGGTCCTGGAGAGATTATAGTCCTTGGTGTGTCTAGGCTGGCTCAGCAGAAAAGAGCCTGTTCACTTATTTTTTGTTTGTTTGTTTGTTTTTGGGCCACACCCGTTTGATGCTCAGGGGTTACTCCTGGCTATGAGTTCAGAAATCACCCCTGGCTAAGGGGGACCATATGGGATGCCAGGGGATTGAACCATGGTCTGTCCAATGCTAGCGCTTACAAGGCAGACACCTTACCTCTAGCGCCACCTTCCCGGCCCCATGTTCACTTATTTTAAGACTGCCAATTTCTTCTGTTTATTGAAGGTGTGCATTTCATCTTCCAAGTCACTGATTCTGTACTCAGCAACTGTTTCTCTGCTGATTTTTTGGGTGGGGACATCTTTACAGGCTTTACAGTGAGGTTTTCATTTCACCTACCATGTTTTTCAGCCCTTATATTTCTGATTGAAGCTTTCTCATTTCTACTCTCATATCTTCTTGAGTCACGGACTCTCTGTTCCATGGTTTCTTTAAGCTCTTTGAACAGTTTTAACATTTTATTTCTAGAGCTCTTATAAAAGAGGTCATGCTGTTGTTGGTTGAGTTTTCAGAACTTTCATCTTGAAGTCATAAGGTGTGGTGGTATTCTACATTGTTTACTCATTGTGACCTTTGCTGTTTTTATGTATTATGGTGAGACTCCTTGACTAGAAGGAATGTGCGATGATGGAGTGAAGTGGCGTGGATGCACTCTTGACTAGGCATATATACCTCAGTTCAATACAAAATGGTGCTTTTATTAGTCTAAACTCTGCCCACAGCCCACAGCAGCTCCTGCTGCTGTTGATCAACAACTTCTCTCTCTCTCTCTCTCTCTCTCTCTCTCTCTCTCTCTCTCTCTCTCTCTCTCTCTCTCTCTCCCAGCTATGCTTTTGGCTGGGCTCACACGTCACAGTTGAATTCAAATGGCCTAGAATTACTTTTAAAGAAAATATTTGTTAATACTTATTTGTTAATATTTATTAATACAGATATTGCTTAACTTGGAAACTACTTTTGTCCTTTTTGGTGGTATTTTTTTTAATGTTCCTATCTTTGGAAAATCAGAGCTTATCCAGAAGATATTCAATTTGGCAAATATGTTTTTAGAAACTATTTCCTAGGAACCAAGTTTTTCAAATGGAGTAAAAATACAGCCCTGTTCTTCAGAAAGTTGTAATCTAGACAGTAATACAAGATGATAACAACTCTACTGGCAACATGAGGCAACTATATTCAGAGTTTTTACACAGATTAAGGAGAATTTTCTTCTTAGAATGTAGTTAAGTAGTTAATATTGGAACTGGAACTAAAAGCATGATAAGACTTTTACCAGGAAACCGACAGAGACAAATACATTTCCACAAAGAACTAACCACAACAAGAACAACTCAGAACTGCATGGAATTCAGTAGTGTTTTCTAGAAAAGGCAGGTGGATTCATGAAGCAGAATGAGGGAGAAAAATCTGGGTCCAGAGAGTAAAGACATTGTATATTAAGAGGCTTTTCTTACACATACACACCTTATAGATCACTGTTGGAGGATAATTAGTAGTCAGTAGTAGATAATGGACTTAGTGAGATAGGTTTGAAGAGAGAACCCCAACTCCAATGGAAATTAAACAGTTCCAAGACAAAGTAATAAAAGATCAGGCAGAAGTGGGAAGCCAGTCAGATTCAAGCTTAGCTAAATGGAAAACACTTTCTGTGATTAAGGACAGAAGCATATTGAGGGGGGTTGGAAAGCAGAAGGAGAAGAAGGGGAATGACCATTCAGGATGATCTCTCATGCTGAGAGAAGAAGCTGGAGAAAGGACAGGCACAAGATGACATGAGAGTCTGAGAGAGATGCAGAGTATAGGAAAGGATGAGGAGGGCCTGAGAAAGAAGCTAACTAGGGCAGAAGGAACATAGGAAAGGAGAGTGAGAAAGAAAAGGGGAGAAATGCCTTTGATAAGAAAGACAGTAAAAATGAGGATGTTCTGAGTTTAGTGGATTCCAGTGCTACTATTGACATCTCTTATCTCTGCCCTTTGAGATTCAATTAGCAAAACAATGTTCACACATCTATAAACTTGAGAAAATTTAATTAGATTAAGTTCATCTCACCTACTAATGCCTTCCTAGGGATACTTGTAAATATACCCAGGAAATCACAGCTCTGTAACCGTAGCTAGCAACATTAACTTAAGGACATTTTAATTCTCACTAGCAAGTACCATATTTTATGGCATATAAAGTGACTTTTTAACCCATGATAAACTTCTTAAAAGTGAGGGGTCATCTTATATGTTGGCATACGGCATGGTGAAACTTACTCCAGTTTGAGGTTCGAGTGATCTGCCCCCTCTTACAGCTGCATCCCATCCAGTTGCCAGGCATCATCACTCAGTCCTCTGCTTGTCCTAATTCATCTTTCAGGGCACACACAAGAGCTGTGTTACTGAGTTAACTGAGTTACTGAGCTCTGCATCCCATTCACCTGACAGATATCATCACTAATATGTGGCTTTCCTGTGCTCAATCCTCTGTGCAGCTTTTATGGGACACAGAGGTAGTCTTATACAGCAAGTATAGTCCAAACCGTATATTTTAACAGGAAAAGTAGGGGGTCGTCTTATATGCCAGAAAATACGATAGTACTCTAGCATTTACTCTAACTGCACAGAGGATAACAGTGGATACAACCTCACTGCTATCTGTTAGTAAATCTGGACTCCATGAGAAATTGAGCAAAATGGCAGGTCAATAGAACTCATTGACTATCTTCCTTGTATTTGCTGACTGGGGTGAGATTTTAGTGTATATCACTTAAGAAGAATGTCAAATAAATGACTGAAATTCATCAGTCAAATTCCTTGACACACAGAAAAATTGTCACTTTACAGGTAATTTGTGACTGCTGTTGTCTTCAAGGTCATACATAGAGCTGAATGTTCCAAAAAAAATGACCATTGTTGCCATGAATTAAAGGTAACTATGAAGAATGTAAGTATAAGGTAATAACTGTGAAGAATCCAATTATACTCACATATTAAAATTTAGGGTGAAAGTTACAGGTGTATTGAAAGATACATTGAAAGAAATACTTTGCATGTTTCAGTATTGCTTATAAGAGGAAAATCTAAAATCCACTTAAATGAACACTAATCATAAGCTATTCAGTATATTGTGTCTTACCATTCATTTTTGGAGTTAGAAAAACTAGAAAGAATGTGTTCCTGCCACTGATCATAGTCTTAGTACATATCAGGCTATGACTCAATATATCTTATTGAACCAATAGACTTTTTGGGAAGATTTTCATATCATGCATTCACTTTAATGAATTAGTGGGGCCGGAGCAGTGGCACAAGCAGTAGAACATTTGCCTTACATGCGCCAATCTAGGGAAAACTACTGTTTGATCCCCCAGAGTCCCATATGGTCCCCCAAGCCAGGAGCGATTTCTGAACGCATAGCGAGGAGTAACCCCTGAGTGTCACTGGGTGTGGCCCAAAAAGGCAAAATAAAAAAAAATCTAATTCTACTCAACTATAAATTTTATCCTATGCATATGAATTGGTAAAATGATCATAGTCCAGGGGTGGCGAACAAGTTCAACACAAAGAGCCGAAATTTTAAACTTGAGAGTCAGAGAGCCACACCACGCAGTGACCTGCCAAAGCACACAAACACTCACACAAAGCATATAATTTTAACAATAATCTATTAAACACACATTGCATTTTGCCATTTTGAGTGAGAGTAAAAATCTTGCAGTGATGGTGAGTTGTGTGCTGCGTCCTCCACACTAAGAACTCACGGCAAGATGTGACCCAACATGTGACACACGAGTCCCCTGCTCGCTGGTCTGTGCAGTTGTTTCCGAGGGATGGGAGACGGGAGGACGCAGCCTGGGGTATGGCGGGACTATGCGCTCGAAATTCTCTCTCAGAGGTCCCCCCTCAGAAGCAGCAGAACAAAATCCAAACTTGTCAAAGAGCCACAGTATACAAAATGACAAGAGGCAATTCATTTTGGCTAGGAGCCACATGCGGCTTGAGAGCCGCGTGTTCGCCACCCCTGTAATAGTCAAGTAACTATTATAATTGTGTGGTTTTTAGGTGGTTTACATGTATACATATGTGTGTATTTGCTCATGAAGAATAGCTTCTATAAGAACTCATAATAAACAATTTGTTAAGCAATTCAGCTTAGTTTATTTATTTTATTTGTGTTGGACCACATCTGGTGGTATTCAAGGCTTACTTCTGTTCTGTGCAAAGGGATCACTTTTGGCAGTGTTCAAGACCATATATGTGGGGCTTTGTGGGGTGCTGATGATCAAACCCAGGTTGGCTCCATGCAAAGCAAGCCCCTCCCCTGCCATACTATCTCTCTGGCCTTGTTTTCTATTATTTATTTTATTTTACTTATTTGTATTTTCTGAAACCACATATGTAGTTATATGTTTGAATTCAATCTTATTTTGTGGTGCTGAGAACCTTATATATCCCACCTGGGATGTGACTTTAACAGTAGAGCACATATCTCTAAGGATCTTTTGCTTTTTTGCTTTTTATTTTGGACTCACACCCAGCAGGGCTTAGGACTTATTCCTGATTCTGTGCTAAGGTATCACTCCTAGCAGTGTTCAGGGACAATGTGGGGTACCAGGAATTAAACTGGCTTGGACATGTATAAGGTTGTAGTTACCTCTGTACTGATTGTCCCCAGGATTTTTTTCTTTAAAGTGGTAAAAAAGGATGAATAAATAAATCACAAACTGTTAGCAGATAATACTCATATCATATTTTGTATTTTTGAATTTTGTACTTCAATTAGTAAGCCAAAGAATAGACATATATTAGGTGCATGTACTGTTTCTAAAAACCACCACAAACTAAGAATAATAAATTATCAATATAATTAGTATTTACTAATTTTATTACCCTCTCTATGAAGGGGAGTCATGGGGAATAAAAATTCAATTTGAACAAAGTTTAAAGTCATATATTTTATGTTAAAGCACCTTTTATTTAAAATGGCCAAAGCACTGATATACATATAAAGTGAATTATAAGGCTTTTATTTTTCTAATACTGTAAGTTACTTAATAAAGACTTGCTTCCATTTACAATATCTTCTAAGGCCCATGATCCTCTCAGGCTCTTGGCACCTTGAACCTTGAAGGAAAATCTCTTAGGGGACCCAGTCTGAGCCAATCTATATCTATGATATATAGGCACACACAGTATGCAGCTAAAATAGGATTTTGTTCTAAACTTGCTATTTATCCCCAATGTTTAATATCCAATTTATTCCACCAGAGCCGAGAAAAACAGATCTTGTTTCTTGATTATTTAGCTTGTGCCTTTATCTTTCCAAAATCCCTGGAGTTTGAAGCAGCTATAAAGGTGAAAAGAGAAGGGAGATGTGGAAAGAATGAAGAGACAACATCCTTCCTAACTAACTAATGTCTCTGGAGCAAGGGCTTATTTCCAATTCAGTGGCTCAAAATGAATTTTAATTTGAAGGAGTTCGACCAACTAGTAATGGGCCAGCTGCTCAGTAATGGACAATTCAGTGAATTGCAAACAAGGGATTCACTTCCAGCAAGTAATTAAAAATCATTAGATAAGTATACAAGGTAATGGTACCCATAAGAGCACAATTTGGTACAAGTCTTGTTTGATTCCACTTTTGCTGAAAACCTATATCCTCGTGTTCAGCTTCTGATTGGCAAAAGAGGTTAGTATAAGACCTCATTGTTGTAGAATGACAATGAAGAGAAATTCCATGGGCCTCAGGGAATGTATTAAACTTCAGGCTGGAAGGGACGAATGAATGACTGGGTTCTCGCATTAACTAGCTCAATTGATATTACCAGATTGTGATGAGAGGGGAAGTAAAAGATAGACATGACCTCAGATCTTGGCAAAAGATCCTAAGTATTCTAGTGATGGTGAAGCTGTAGAAATTTTGTATATAATTTGGTAACCGTGTTACCTAAACTACAATAAAACATAAAAGGAGGCTTGGTTAGGTTGAGTCTATTCTTGGAGTGAAAAAATGAAATTATAGGTGATTGCCGATAACTCTTTCTCACTCCATCAAGAAATTAAGGAAGAAAATTCCAGAGAACTTGGCTTACATTTTTCTCTATATAGCACAGGCAAGGACATAGTACAACACCTCTAGGGCCACTACTACTGAGAAATGAGAAGACAAGGATAATGGGAAACAGAGGGCTGGAGAAGGACAGAACATGGAAAGAAAAGTGAGTCCTATCCATAGTTTGGTCATCTCTGCTGCCCTTCTCTAGCCAGTCCTGCTACACAGAACCAGTTGGACTTCCATGAAGGGGAATTAACTAAGTTTCCTCATTCCCCATCCTGTCAGTGGCTTCCAGAAGGGTTTGTTTTTCTTCAGAGTTTATGTCCAAAAGTAGGGGGTGATGGCTAACACAAAAGGATGGTGGGAAAACACTGCAGGCCTGAACTTGTGTGTAGGGAGGCCATAGAAGATCCAGAGGGTTCATGAGTTGGGTGGCAGTAGTCTTGGGAATATAAGTAATAATATGAACTCATGTTTTATCACCTTGTATCTGACTTCAGTATTTATCGCCCTCTCTGTGTCTCAGTTTCTCCATCAGTAATTTAAATACCTTAGGGGTCTGAGTTGTATGACATCCTTGGAACCCCACAGTGACCTACGCTCCCAATTGACATACTTAAAAAGCCAAAAATGAGTCCCTGGCTACTTGAACACTGCTTAGGAGCACCTTCAGTTTTGTTGTTTCTTTTGGTTTAGGAGCCACACCTGACAGTGCTCAGGATTTACTCCTGGCCCACTCTTGGTGAGCTCAGGGGACCATACTGTTTACTCAGTAAGGCTAACACTCTCTGCCTGCTATACTTTTTATCTAGCCTTATGTTTATGGAGATTTGTGAAGATTAAAGGCATTTAAGATAGGCTCTTCTGGCCTGAGGTAACTGGCTGACTAGCCTGGGCAGCTTGGGGACAAGCTTGTCTGACTAGCTCTCTGGAAGGTGCCAGAACATTTATCTCGCCCATATCCACATCCATTCAGCTTAACCTTTGGCCTTGCTGTTCTCAGGGTCAATTCCAAAATGCTGTTAGAAATAACCTTGTTTTTACGTGTTTTGTGGTGAGAAAGACTAAAACAAAATTTGTTTCACAAAGATTTCCTTTACAGGAAAATGCTTTTCTATGTATGGAAGCTGAATCGCGAAAACGTTATTAAATCTCACTAAACTTCCCATTAGTTAATTGACGCCATATTTTTAAAAACTAGTTCTGTAGTGCCACCTAGTGTCCAAAATGTGAACCACTGAGTATTTTTTTTTTTTTCAGCATCCAGAGAATTAACATCTCCATCAACACAGGTAGAATAGAATATTAGACCGTGAAAGGTAATGCCTCCAGCAAGTGTGTTTAGACTCAGGACAATCTAATGGTCAGAGAAAAAACTATTCAAATAATAAGGTAAGTATGGGCGGGCCAGGTAAATCCTTGCTAGCTCCCATCCCCAATCAGTGTAACAACTTTTCTTCTGTATTATTCATTCACTTCAATCAAACATCAGTATATTCACAGCTGTGGATTCAGAAGGGAACATTATGTGGTTTCTTACAGGTCCCCCCCTCATTTGACGTTTGACTTTGCTAAGTGGTTTGAGACACATGGCTTTTGGCTAATGAGAAAGATGAAGTTAGAATTCTTAAATGTTAACTTAATTATCGTCACCACTCTCACCAGAAAGAGCATTTAGAGACTATACATAAACTGGGTACTCTTCTAAATATACTAATTACATTTCTGATTTACTTTCCACAATCCTGAGTTGATATATAACTTCAGTTACAGCAAGCAATCTAGAGAAGTTAACTTGTACAATGCAAATAACAGCATAATTGTAAGGTATAAACCCAAAATGTTCAAGTATCTTTTTTTTCTAATTTCAGGTCTGTCTCTCTTACACATCCTCATACGTACACACATCCTTGATGTGTGCTAGATGGTCAGCAATGCGTCACTCTGGTAGAAATGGAGCTGAAGTCCATTTGAGAGTTTCCTTAGGAGTCAGAAAGATGATGTAGTATCCAATATCACCTTCTTGCCATTGTGAGATTGCCATGCAAAGAAGTCTAGGTTAAACTCTTTTAATGTCATAAGATTTCAAAAAGAGAAAGTTCTACATGAGCAGCATGTGAGTAAACCAGTTAGTAAGCCAGTCTAATCCCTCTAGTGGTCAGCAAAAGTAAACTCAGATGAAACTAGAATAACCATGATCTCACCTTGATTTGCTGATCCACAGAACTCTGAAGAAAGCTGCTTTAAGCTGATATATTTTGAAGGAATTCACTACACACACACACACACACTTGCTATTCTTTAAGAAACACACACACACACACACACTTGCTATTCTTTAAGAAAGACCATATGTTTGTTGTGCATGTTCTATAAAACTAAGAAAATTGAAATCCTATCAATTATATTTTGGACAACAGTGGTTAAAAAAAAAACTAGAAATCAGGGGCCAGGGAGAAAGTACAACTGACAAGGCATTTGCCTTGCACTAGGCCAATGCATAAGCCCCTGTACACCATATGGTCCCCTTACCTGAGTGCAGAACCAGGGTTAAGTTCTGAGCACCACCAGGTGTGGCACCAAAACAAAAGTAGAAATCAACTGGAGGAAAACTGGAAATTTTGCAAACATGTAGAAATTAAACACCACACGCCTGGATGATCAACAAGGATGAGGATTCAAAGGTAACTGAAAAGCTTTTGGAGACGAATGTAAATGGAAATACAGTATACCAAAATTTATGGAACCAACAAACCTCCTCCAGACTTTGTCTTTCACCTGAGAGACAAGAAATTTCATGGTCTGGAGAGGGGACAGCAAGAAAAAGAGAAGTGAAGCCAGGGGCTTGGGTCTCGTGAGGACCTGCTGACAAACATGGAGAAACAATATAGACTGTGGCCTCTAGTAATTTGTCACACTTAATGTTAGCCTGTCCTCAATCTCATGATTCATTAGTCATCGCCTGTTCCTGTCAAGTTTAGTGCATTATGCAGCTTTTGCTTAAGGAAAGCAAATGTTGGATGCTATGCCTTCTATGCATATGTTTTTCCTTTGGATTTTAGTTTTCTGACATTAAAATGGTTGCTTTTAAGTTTGTCCAAGTTTTCCTATTGTAAGGGGTTAGCAACTTGTAAATTCTTCCTATATCAGAACAGATAATCCACAATTTTTGAGTGGGAATGAATTGCTCCTGAAACTTGGGTTTGAATTGCTGGAATTAAACAAAGATTCAGCATATTTTTCATAGAATTCAGCATATTCTTCATTCTTTTCTGAGAGACAAATGATTTCACTGGTGACAGAAGCAGTTACAAAGTAGGCAATAAGAGATACTGTTGAAGAATAAATAAGAAACTTGCCTGGGTTGGAAGGGACCTTAAGAATAAGAAAGAACATGGGGCCGGCGAGGTGGCGCTAGAGATAAGGTGTCTGCCTTGCAAGCACTAGCCAAGGAAGGATCACGGTTCGATCCCCTGGCGGCCCATATGGTCCCCTCAAGCCAGGGGCAATTTCTGAGCGCTTAGCCAGGAGTAACCCCTGAGCATCCAACAGGTGCGGCCCAAAACAAAACAAAACAAAACAAAACAAA
Organism: Suncus etruscus; assembly: GCF_024139225.1. Lineage (NCBI taxonomy): Eukaryota > Metazoa > Chordata > Mammalia > Eulipotyphla > Soricidae > Suncus > Suncus etruscus. The sequence continues at coordinate 26,585,724 of NC_064858.1, forward strand.
AAGAGTAAGAAAGAACAGAGGCTGGAGCAATAGAACAGTGGGTGGGGCATTTGACTTGTACCCCAGGACCTAGTTTCAATCCACAGCATCCCACAAGCCTGCCAGGTGTAATTTCTGAGCAGTGCCAGGAGTAACCCCTGAATGCTATCAAGTGTGTCCCCAAAGGAAAACAAAACAAAACAAAAAAAACAACAAAAAGAGAACTAAGGCTGGGAATAAGGTCATTAAGAGATTAATGGGTAAAGACTTGAGAGGTATCCAGGAGTCTAGCATATAAAAGTACCTGAGGTGGGGCAAAACACAAGGGAAATTTCAGGGTCAGCTTGAACATCTAGTGCAGGGGTTTCAAACTCAATTTACCTGGGGGTCGCAGGAGGCAAATTCGGGGTGATCCTTGAGTGCAAAGTCAGTAGCAAGCCTTGAACATTGGGTGGTGTGACCCAAACAACGAAAACAAAACAAAACAAAGAAAAGATTCCTCTAGGGCAGGGCCACAAAATGTTGTACAGAGGACCGCAAATGGCCTGCGGCCGCGAGTTTGAGACCCCTGATTGAGTGGGATGAACAAGAGCTGGAGTTAGAACTTTGGTTCTACCTTATATCTTACCTGTGTGGGAAACCAAAGAGTACAATGCAGTAAATCTAAGAGAAAAGTTTCCTCTACAGTTTAGCCTGAATTACTTGTTTCCTGAGAGTTTTACATGAACTATTTCTGCGGTGGACATCAATATAAATATTCCAGGGGAAACAGCAACTGTCTTCATTTATATATCAGATCTCATAATTAAAATCTAATGAGGTAAAAGAACTGAGTTCTGGTGGCCATATAATGATGATGATGGGCAAATTTATAAGGCATATTTTCTATAGTCTCTGAGTTAACCAGAGCTTATTACCCATGGACACAAGAGAGTCTATAGGGAGCTGTAGTAGAGGAAATGTCCTTCATATATGCTTGGACACATGAAGTATAGGTGCATGACACACCTGATGAGTAATAGCCTGCTTCCCAGGCTAATTGTAGGGTTAATATCTAAAGGAACTCATGGTATGTCTGACAAGTCTCTTATAGAGCAGCAAGGCAGTTTTCATCAAGTTTGTGAAATGCAGTTTTATTAAGAGTTAGTGTGTGTCTTATCAGACACACTTTCCAAATAAAATCTGGGTATCACAGAATGCACACATACACGCACACACAAATTTACAGGGTACAGTACAAAGATGATTCTGATGATTCTCACATTTACTAAAAGTCTGAAAAGGATGATCATTCATTTCTTTTTTTTTTTTTTTTTTTTTTTTTTTTTGGTTTTTGGGTCACACCCGGCATTGCTCAGGGATTACTCCTGGCTTTATGCTCAGAAATCGCTCCTGGCAGGCTTGGGGGACCATATGGGACACCGGGATTTGAACTGATGACCTTCTGCATGAAAGGCAGACACCTTACCCTCCATGCTATCTCTCCGGCCCTGATCATTCATTTCTAAATTGGTTTGCGGAACGAGAGAAAAGTAGCGAACAGTCAATTAGTTTGGAATAGTAATTTAAGACTGCTTTAAAAGATAGTGATCAAATCACATATACTCTAAACTACATGGAAATGAATATCATCAAAATTTAAAAAGAGTTGAATCTAAAGACTTTCAGACACTAATTTTTATTTTTGGCATGAATTATTGACTTTTTCCATTAGCAGGAAAATGTGCTCTGCAAATTCTCGGAGGGCCCCACGGCCACCATTAGATTTGCAGATATAACTAACAGCTTTCTGAGCCGTGGCGCAGGCGTTGGCTGGAACACCACTGAGGCCTACTTTCTTCAAGCAGGCTTCATCAGACACTTCATTTCCTGTAGGTGTAAAAGAAGGAAAGACCTGGTTGAATATTTAATGTGACAAAGATTTTCTTTTCAAAATAATGCAGAAAGTAACCAGTAAGTAACTATGGTACTTTCAATGAAGCTTCAGGCACTGCAGAACCAGAAAGAACATCTTAGCACCACTGGTCCTGCTGCCCCTCCACACACCCCCCGCCAACAAAAATCACAGAAGGATTGGGCCAAGAACTCAAAATGGCTGGCATGAATGGCTTGCACATGTGAAGCCTTGAGTTTGATCCCCTGAGCACTGCTAAAGTGGCCCTGGTAGCTTCCAGCATTACCACATTGCTATGTCTGAGCATGGATATCAGGAGTATCTCTGAATTATCTAAGGATTTATCCAGTGAGGAAATAGGAGTATGAGGGGGTTAATCAAAAACAATGTCACCAGTTTGATGAAACAAAATTATGTTAAAATATTTTAAAGTATAACTGAAATCTATGCCTTTTTTTTTTTTAAAGAAATTCAACCTTAGTTCTTATTCATTATATAAGGAGAAGGGAATACACTTTTTGGTTATTATACATATTATACTTGCTAAATTTTCCATGTATTATGATTAAACCATTTTATTAAGAAAAATCTTATACATATAATAACCACAAGTTCATAAAAATGTTTGGGGCATTTATATTTTCTCTATGGGATCAAACCTGGGTTTAATCTCTAGGATCTCATATAGTTCCTTGAGCATTTCTAGGAGTGTTCCCTGAGCACAGTGTTGAATGTGGCCCCTGAAAGAGGGGGGAAATATATATATATATTTCTGATCCCATAGAGAAAATATAAATGCCCCAAACATTTTTATGGACTTGGGGTTCATATATATATATATATATATATATATATATATATTATATATATTACATATAATATATATATATATAAATTTACTTTTCTATTCTCCACACCTTGATATTTTATAGGATATAAGAAGAATTCCAGGCATCAATATTTTACCCCCAAATTCTCAAGCTTCTCTAATTTTTTTAAAAAGTAACACAATATCATCACACTAATATTACACACAAAAATTCCTTCACATCCTCAACATCTTAACACCTATTTGGATGCCTCAGTTATCTCAACAGTGTCCTGGACTAGGGAGATGGATCAGAGGTTAAGAGTGAGTGCTTGCTCTGCTGCACAGGAGGCCTGGTTCTAATTCTGGGCACTGAATGGTCCCTTTAAGCCAGGGGTCTCAAACTCGCGGCCCGCGGACCGTTTGCGGCCCTCTGTACATTTTGTGGCCCGTGGCCAGCCTTCAAATATCACAGTATTCATGATTATTCGCAATAAAAATCGCATTAGTAAGAAAAAAATCACATTAAACATTCTCATACGCCGAGCAGTTCCGTTTGGGGTATGCAAATGTTTAATGTGATTTTTTGCGATTCTTTTTTTACTAATGCTATTTTTGATTGCGAATATTCGGTAAGCGAAATTCCTTATGCGGCCCTGCCTCACCCCGACTTTGCCTCCTGCGGCCCCCAGGTAAATTGAGTTTGAGACCCCTGCTTTAAGCACTGGCAAGAGAGGACCTTACACAACCTGCCGGAATCAGACTTAAAGATCACTGAGTGTAACCCATATAAACCCATACCATTCTCCTGAACCTCTTGGGAGTGGGCCAAAAAGGGCCCAGAAAATTCGCTCTCCCAGGGGCTCCAGAAGAGCACGCCATGTGCGCTCTTTCTAAGGAAAGAACGCCACTGCAACAAGAAGAAAAAAATCACACTAAGATCTGAGCTGGATCACTGAAGCCCAGCATTTCTCCCCTGACTGTCTTCTCTGCTACATAGTAGGGCCTAAGATTTTTATCCTGTGTGAGGCTTCATCCACAGAGGGCTCCCCTTCCATGGAGGCAAGTCGACCCACCCAAAAAGGGCAGAGCCAGTGGAGCGTGGCCGCACACATCAAATAGCCAATGAATACCACCACAACATGTAGGAAAACCCACAATACAAGTGTGACAATGGGGAAACAACGCAGGCCAGCATCAGACATAGAGAATGAAGATGACAACTCTGATGATCAGAAAAAGGCCAACCAACTAATCATTATCTCAGATAAGGAGTTTAGTCAAGAAATATGGAAGATGCTCAAAAAACTCAAAGAAACCATGGATCAAGCTGAATAGAACACTAATAAGAACCAAGAAAATATGAAGACAGAAATCACAAAACACCGAACTGAAATAACAGGTCAAATAACAGGCCTGAAAAACTCAGTAAATTAATTGAATGACAAAATGGATATGCTCTCCAACAGGCTAACAGAAGCTGAGAGTAGAATTGATGCTGTGGAAGATGAGATAAATAATAACTCCATACAGCGGGAGAGATTGAAAAAAAACTAAATGAACAGACAATGGAAAAATTAGTCAAAGAATGGGAACAGATGAAAATAGAAGTCTATGATAAGCTCAACAGAAACAACTTAAGAATCATTGGAGTCCCAGAGACCCAGGAAGAAAATTTCCAGGAAGAATCAATGGTCAAGAACATCATTAAAGAGAAACATCCAAAGCTAAAGAATATATGAGATCAAATCCTGCATGCCCGAAGAGTACCAACTAAAAGAGACCCCAGAAAAAATACCCCAAGACACATTCTAGTTACAATGAAGAATCCCACAGGTAGCGACAGAATTCTGAAAGCAGCAATCAAAAAGGGAAATTACATTCAAGGGAACATCCTTGAGATTTACAGCAGACCTGTCATCTGAAACACTCAAGGCCAGAAAGCACATAGTGACAAAACTCAATGAAATAAATGCTTCACCTAGAATACTGTACCCAGCAAAACTCACTTTCAGGTTTGACGGAAAAATACATGGTTTCACAGACAAACAACAGCTCAGAAACTTTACAGACTCAAAACCAGTCTTAAGAGGAAAACTGAAAGACCTAATTTAAGACAACACTGACCAAAAGACACACCAAATTTCGATATACAGATGGCATTAAATCCCAGGACAATTCTTTCTCTCAATGTCAATGGACAAAATGCACCAGTTAAGAGACAGAGAGTGGCTAAATGGATCAAAAAACTCAATCCAACCTTCTGCTGCCTACAAGAAACACACCTGAATAGTCAGAACAAACATAGACTCAAAATAAAAGGCTGGAGGAAAATAATCCAAGCAAACAACACCCATAAAAAGGCTGGAGTGGCCATATTAATATCAGATAATGCAAACTTTATACTCAGGAAAGTTGTAAGGGACAAAGATGGACATATCAAGGGATATGTACAGCAGGAAAAATTCACTCCCCTAAACATATATGCACTGAATGAGGGGCCAGCAAAATATTTAATACAATTGTTGACAAATCTGAAAAATAATATCAATAAAAACACAATAATTGTGGAGGACCTTAACATGGCTTTGTCAACATTGGATAGGTCAACCAGACTGAAACCCAACAAGAATATACTAGACCTGAGAAGAGAAATGGAAGAAAGAGGCCTAGTAGATATATATATAGAACACTCCATCCCCAAAAACCTGGATACACATTTTTCTCCAATGTACATGGGACATTCTCCAGGATAGACTACATGCTGGCACATAAAACATACCTCCAGAATATCAAGAAGATAGAAATTTTGCAGGCTACCTTTGCTGACTACAAGGCTCTGAAATTATATGTGAATTCCAAAGGGACACAGAAGAAAAACTTTAATACCTGGAAGTTAAACAGCCTCATACTGAATAACCAGTGGGTCTGAGATAAAATCAAAGAAGAAATCAAAACTTTCCTGGAAACATATGATAATAAAGACACAAACTATCAGAAGTTATGGGACACAACAAAAGCAGTACTGAGAGGAAAATTTATAGCTTTGCAAGCACACATCAGGAAGAAAGAAGGGGCCTACCTGAATAGCTTAATGAAGCAGCTCATAGAATTAGAAAGTACTCAACAAAAGGACCCAAAAATAGGGATACAGAAGGAAATAACAAAGCTGAGAGCAGAAATCAACAAAGTGGAAACCCAAAAACCAATCCAAAAGATCAACAAAAGCAGAAGTTGGTTCTTCGAAAAAATAAACAAGATTGATAGACCACTGGCAAAACTAACAAAGAAAGAGAGAGAAACTTGATAACTTGTATTAGGAATGAAAAAAGAGATCACTACTGATATGGCAGAGATTCAAAGGGTAATCAGAAACTACTTTGAGAAACTCTATGCCCCTAAAAATGAGAACCTGGAAGAAATGGATAAATTCTTTGAGTCTTATAGTCTTCCACAATTGAATGAAGAGGATGTAGCATATCTAAAAACACCCATCACTATTGATGAAATTAAAACGGTAATAAAATATCTGCCCAAAAACAAAAGGCCAGGCCCAGATGGATTCACTAATGAATTCTTTCAAACTTTCCAAGAGGAACTACTTCCAATCCTGGCAAGACTCTTTCATGAAATCAAAAAAACGGGAATACTTCCAAATAGCTTTTATGAAGCCAATATCACCTTGATACCTAAACCAGAGATGCTACGAAAAAAGAAAATTATAGACCAATATCGCTGATGAATGCAGATGCAAAGATCCTCAACGAAATCCTGGCAAATAGGATTCAATGCCACTATGATCAAGTAGGTTTCATTCCAGGAATGCAAGAATGGTTTAACATCCATAAATCTATCAATATAATACACAATATCAACAACAAGAAAAATAAAAATCACATGATCATATCAATAGAGGCAGAGAAATCATTTGATAAGGTCCAACATCCATTCTTGATCAAAACTCTCAGCAAGATGGAAATGAAAGGAACCTTTCTCAATATAGTTAAAGCCATCTACTACAAGCCAGTGGCAAATATTATCCTCAATGGAGAAAAACTAAGAGCCTCCCTCTAAATTCTGGCACAAGACAAGGCTGTCCTCTCTCACCACTCCTATTCAACATAGCACTGGAAGTACTGGCTATAGTGATTAGGCAAGAAAAAGATATCAAGGGAATCCAGATAGGAAAGGAAGAAGTCAAGCTCTCGCTGTTTGCAGATAACATGATACTCTACCTAGAACACCCTAGACTCTACCAAAAAGCTTCTAGGAACAATAGACTCATATAGCAGGGGTCCTCAAACTTTTTAAACAGGGGGCCAGTTCACTGTCCCTCAGACCATTGGAGGATCTGACTATAGTAAACAAAACTTATGAACGAATTCTTATGCACACTGCATATATCTTATTTTGCAATGAAGAAACAAAACAGATACAAATACAATATGTGGCCCGTGGGCCATAGTTTGAGGACCACTGCCCTAAAGACTCTACCAAAAAGCTTCTAGAAACAATAGACTCAAATATCAAGGTGGCAGGCTACAAAAGTACCACATAAAAATCAATGGCCTTTCTATACACCAATAATAATAAGAAAGAAATGGACATTAAGAAAACAACCCCATTCACAATAGTGCCACACAAACTCAAATATCTTGGAGTCAACTTGACCAAAGATGTGAAGAACCTATACAAAGAAAACTATAAAACTCTGCTCCAAGAAACAAGAGAGGACACACGGAAATGGAAACACATACCCTTCTCATGGATAGGCAGGATTAACATCATCAAAATGGCAATACTCCCCAAAGCATTGTACAGATTTAATGCCATCCCTCTAAAGATACCCATGACATTCTTCAAAGAAGTGGATCAGGTACTTTTGAAATTCATTTGGAATAAAAAACACCCTAGAATAGCTAAAGCATTCATTGGAGAAAAGAATATGGGAGGAATTACTTTCCCCAACTTTAAACTTTACTACAAAGCAATAGTTATCAAAATAGCATGGTACTGGAATAAATACAGGCCCTCAGATCAGGAATAGGCTTAAGTACTCAGAGAATGTTTCCCAGACATACAATCACCTAATTTTTGATAAAGCAGCAAGAAATCCTAAATGGAGCAAAGAAACCTCTTCAACAAGTGGTGTTGGCACAACTGGCTAGCCACTTGCAAAAAATTGAACTTAGACCCCCAGTTAACATCATGTATGGAGGTAAAATCCAAATGGATTAAAGACCTCGATATCAGACCCGAAACCATAAAATATATAGAACAACACATAGGCAAAACACTCCAGGACATTGAGACTATAGGCATATTCAAGGAGGAAACTGCACTCTCCAAGCAAGTGAAAGCAGAGATTAACAGATGGGAATATATTAAGCTGAGAAGCTTCTGCACCTCAAAGAAAATAGCGCCCAGCATACAGGAGCCACCCACTGAGTGGGAGAAACTATTCACCCAATACCCATCAGATAAGGGGCTAATCTCCAAAATAAAAAAGGCACTGACAGAACTTTACAAGAAAGAAACATCTAATCCCATCAAAAAAATGGGGAGAAGAAATGGACAGACACTTTGACAAAGAAGAAATAAAAATGGCCAAAGGACACATGAAAAAATGCTCCACATCACTAATCATCAGGGAGATGCAAATCAAAACAACTATGAGGTACCACCTCACACCACAGAGATTGGCACACATCACAAAGAATGAGAACAAGCAGTGTTGGCGGGGATGTGGAGAAAAGAAACTCTTATCCACTACTGGTGGGAATGCTGTCTAGTTCAACCTTTATGGAAAGTGATATGGAGATTCCTCCAAAAACTGGAAATCGAGCTCCCAGCTATACCACTCCTAGGAATATACCCTAGGAACACAAAAATACAACACAAAAACCCCTTCCTTACACCTATATTCATTGCAGCACTATTTACCATAGCAAGACTCTGGAAACAACTAAGATGCCCTTCAACAGACAAATGGCTAAAGAAACTTTGGTACATATACACAATGGAATATTATGTAGCTGTCAGGAGAGATGAAGTCATGAAATTTTCCTATACTTGGGTGTACATGGAATCCATCATGCTGAGTGAAATAAGTCATAGAGAGAGAAAAACGCAGAATGGTCTCACTCATCTATGGGTTTTAAGAAAAATGAAAGACATTTTTGCAATAATAATTTTCAGACACAAAAGAGAGAAGGGGTGGAAGTTACAGCTCACCTCATGAAGCTCACCACAAACAGGGATGAGTTTAGTTAGAGAAGTAACTAAATTTTGATCTATCCTAATAATGAGAATGTATGTGGAAAATAGAAATCCTGCATAGAGTATAGGTGGGGGTTGGGTGGGGAAGAGGGCGATTTGGGACACTGGTGATGGGAATGTTGCACTGGTGATGGGTGGTGTTCTTTACATGAATGAAACCCAAACACAATCATGTATGTAATCAAGGTGTTTAAATAAAATATATAAAAAAAACACCATACCATTTCTTCAAACTTCATCTGTTTGACTTCAGAAGTCAAACCAGATTCATATATTGCATTTTATTGACATACATTTTAAGTACCTTTAATCTGTAATTTTGGGTGTATACATCTCTTACTGGTAAAAATTACTATTGCTAGTGTTTAAATAAAGTAATTACTAAAGAAGGAAAAATAAATCTTGATTAAAAAATAAAATCGAAAATAAATTTCTATGACATGATACAACTAGCACCTTTTTCTCCTCCTTCTTTCTGCTTTGTTTTTGTTTTGGGGGGTGGGGTAGGCCACATCCAGTGGTTCTCTGGGGCTACTCCTGGCTCTGCACCCAAGAATGATTCCTGGTGAGGCTCAGGAGATCATAAGGGGTGATAGGAATTAAACCCAGTTGTCCACATGCAAGGCCTGTGTTCTACCTACTGTAATACTATTACTATTTCTTTGGTTTCGTTGTGTTTTGTTTTTGATAAGATGAATTTCAGAAGTCCCAATATCTATCAATTTTGAATATAAGTACTGTATTACAGACCAAATACTACTAAGAAAATGCTAGTTTAAGAGTCTGTTTTATCAACCCCATTAATAACAGAATTTGACCTGACTAGACATTTATCTGAAAAACAGGGTCAACCAGCACATGGGAAAATGCTCAGTATCACTGGTAATCAGGAAAATGTGAATCAAAAGGACAGAGAATAGTCTATATCAACAAGATGGCAACAGCTAGCACTGGCAGGGATGGGAGAAAGGCTTGGTCCTCTATAAAAAAACAGTATAAAATTTTTTTATAATATTAAACAGAAAGCTAGAAAATGATTCAGTAATTTTGCTCCTACATACCTCTCTCAAGAATACAAAATAATAATTTTTAAAAAGTACAGCACCATCATATATAAGATGTTAAGACCAGAAAACTGAAGTGTGCAATGACATGTGAGTGGATGAAGATGTGGTCCATTTAAATACACACAATGGAATACTGCTCATCTATCAGAAACGTCTTGCTTTAGACTACAACATGGATGGAACTACAGGATGTTATGCTAAGTGAAGTAGTCAGAAGAAGGACAAGGGCCCAAAGCAGTGGTGCAGTGGTAAGGCATTTGTCTTGCATGTGGCTACATATGGTGGACAAAGGTTTGATCCCCTACCCCCCCATCCCGGCATCCTATATGGTCCCCCAAGCCAGGAGTGATTTCTGAGCTCAGAGCCATATCAGGTGTGGCCCAAAAACCAAAAACCAAACCAAATAAAACAAAAAAGACAAATAGCAGATGTGGCAGACAAAGAAGCAAAGTGAAAAAAGAGACAATTCCAAAGAAAAACTTTGTGAAACAGAACTATACACGTTTTAATAGCAAAGAATATTCACAGCATGTCCTTCCAATACATTGCAATTTGCTCAAGTTCCCTAGGTTATTTAATTAATACCCACACCAGAATGATGACAAGAAGTACTTCTATCCTGGCCAGCATACAGAAGAGGAAACTGAGGTTTACCTTAACAGACTGTCTCCAGACAGGTGTGCGTACTCATTCTGTTGGGGCCACCCAAAGACCTGTTCTCAAAGTAGCCTCAGTTTAAAGTTTAAAGCCTCAGTTTAAAGGCAACTCAGTTTAATACTTTCCTTGTCATGTAAAGGAGTCTCTATGTGCCTACAACCATGCTAATCTTACATTCTGTTTCTTCCCCAAAACAAAACATAACAAACCTCTGGGAGCTGGAGAAATAAAACAGTGCAAAATTACCTTTCAGGCAGCTGACCCAGATTTGATACTCAGAACACTGCCTGGAGTGATTTCTGATATCAGAGGCAGGTTTACTCCTGAGCACTGCCAGGTGTTGTCCAAAAGTCCCAAACAAAAACAAAACAAACAAACAAAGAGGTCTGGTCCATTTTACCATGGCTGAATAAAAAGATACTCACCAAGATATGCCACTTCTTTCCAGCTCAGGCCCATTTCTTTTCTCCATTCATCTACAACTGCTAACTTGTCTGTAACGCTGATTTCCATTTTGCAATCCAGTTTTAAGGATGAGAGTGTCTGCTTCGAACATGCCCTTTCTGAGATTAACCTGACCTTTAAAAAGAAATGTAAATGCCCAAAATGAGGGAAACAAATCTTTCATCATTGAAATAACACTTTGTGAAAAATAAAAAAGCATCATCCTCTGACCTTGTGGAAATCAATCAAGTAAATAAATCAATTATCATTCTAAACAAATAAAGCCTTGAAGTATTTTATTATTATTAGTCTAAAGGACACTTTCTTACAGCTGAGCCTATCTTCATGAAAAAATACACTATAAGAAGCCTGACAATCAAGCTTTTTCCATGATATAATTTACCCAGAGCAATGTCTAAACTATATTTCCTGGACATTTATTTGAGGCTCGAACACTTGCAAACACTTAAGATGTCTAACAAGTTTTTATTTATTTTATTTTTGGGGGGGAGGGGTGGGCCACATCTGGTGATACTCAGGCACTCAGGGGTTATCCTGGCTACGCACTCAGAAATTGCTCCTGGCTTGGGGGACCATATGGGATGCCGGGATCAAACCCAGACAAAGGCACTCTATCGCTGTGCTATCGCTCTGGCCCCTCTAGCAAGTTTTTCAAAATCATCTTGGCCTACCATTTCGAAAATACACTTTTACTATGGTTATTTTGAATTATATTTTCAATCATAATAGCCTTAAGGTGCTAGAGATAGAGAGTACAGCGCATAAAGACAGCACATAAAATGCTTGCCTTGCACAGGCTGATATGTATTTGATCCCCTATTTTCCATATTATTCTTGAGCATAAAAAAAGTGATCCCTCAGCATAGAGACTGGAATAAGCTCTGGGTACTGCTATGTGTGGCCCCACCCAAAACAAAATACATAAGTAAACTAAATGAACAAAATTAAAAAAATAGTTAAGTCACTTTAAAAACACAAGATATTTGCTTTTTTCTAAATGCTGACACCTAATTCCCACAAAATCTTTCTTGTTTCAAGATCCTATGGAAAATGCTTCATAACACCAATTTAAAATAAGTTTGGACTTTAGTAACCAAGTCATTTTATTTGCTGATTGACAAATTCTTTTTTTTTTTTTTTTTTGGTTTTTGGGCCACACCCATTTGATGCTCAGGGGTTACTCCTGGCTATGCACTCAGAAGTTGCTCCTGGCTTGGGGGGGACCATATGGGACGCCGGGGGATCGAACCGCGGTCCATCCTACGCTAGCGCTTGCAAGGCAGACACCTTACCTCTAGCGCCACCTTCCCGACCCCAACAAATTCTTAATTATAGTAATTTAAAGGAAAATAGTGTGACAATTTTCTAAGCATGTGAAAGCTAAATTTCAGGTATTTTAACAGATAATACTACAAGCATAATTCTCTTATTTCCTTCATATGTTCTTTGACACTGAATCATCATAATCCTAAAAAAAAAATGCCTATTTTTAGGGGCACATACCTCAACACCACTTTTCTTTAATAAACTTATCCCAATAGCATCTTTAACATCATAAGATATTATTTCTTTTTGGTCTCCTGATACATAAATGTGGCCATTTGTGAAGCATCCATCAATATTGCAAACCAAAAGTTTTATCTCCTTGAGTTTCTCTTTGCCAAAATAGCCATATCTAAAAGGAATTAAAAGAAGCTTTTGAATACAAGTACAACACACCTCACACCCAGACATCAGCTCCCCAGTATAATTCAGCCACCCATTCCCTTTTCAGTTATTCACACAGCATCTGCAAATATGCTTCACAGGGATACAAGAACTCTAAGTTGGTGATCTTATCAAACTCCGTATTTACTGAATAAGCCATTGGCATGCATGTTTATCTGCATACGTGTCCTCATTTGGACAAATTAACTACAAAACTTCTAAGATGTTGGCAAAACCAGAAATTGGTTTCATGAGTTTAATTAAATGTATCTAATAAAAATGGGTTTGGGTCCAGTGTCAAGGCTACACAAATATTGTCTTTACCTCAGTACTCTTTGTTCTGCAATCGGCCAGTCAATGTCCACATCAATATCCACACTGTGCTCAGCTCGCATTTCATAGTAAGCCATTTTGCCACCCTGTGGAAATGGGTGGAGGGACAATGAGTACATACTGCATGTTCTCTCACTCTCAGATATACCAAACGTTTATTATTCTATAGATCAGTGAGGTCATTTATGTAGAAAAGAAGAAAAGGGAACAAACCAGTAAGAGCAGTGACATAAGACAACATATAAAGGAATAAAGAAATTCCTTAAGACTAATGATAATGAAAAAACAAATTACCAAAATCTCTGGGACACAGCAAAAATAGTATTTAAGGAAAAACTCATAGGAATACAGGCCTACATAAGGAAAGAAGGAAAAGACAAAATTAACAGCCTAAAGGCACACCTTAAACATCTAGAAAACAAAAGGAACCTAAACACAGGCATAAGAAAAAATAATAAAATCCATAGCAGAAATAAGCAATATAGAAACAAGAAACATAATACAAAGAACAGATGAAACTAGAGATAATTTTTTGAAATACACAAGATAGAAAAACTGTGGGCAAGACTCACAAGGAAAAAAGGGAAAATGCTCAAAAATCAGATCAGAAATGAAAGGGAAGAGATTATAACTGAATCCCAATGAATCCAAGGCATCATAAAAGCTTACAATGAACAATACTTTGTTAACTAGAGAACCTACAACAAATGGGTAGATTTATAGAAAAATATAATCTCCCAAAACTGAAGGAGAAGGAAGTAGAATGCCTAAACAGATCACAGGTAAGAGAATTGAAATAGAAATTAAGAAACTCCCAAAGAATAAAAGTCCAGGATATATTTATGGGTGAGTTTTATCAAACATTTAAAGAAGAGTTACTACTATTAATCCTTAGACTCTTCCAAAATATCAAAGAGACAGGAATTGTCCATAATACCTCCTATGAAGCTAACATCATGCTCATTCTCAAAGCTGACAGAGATACTACCAAGAAAGAAAACTATAGACCAAACTCATTGATGAACATTGATGCAAAAGTCCTTAATAAAATCTTAGCAAATCGAATCCAGCAACACATCAAGAAGATCATACATCATGACCAAGTGGGTTTCATCCCAGGGATGCAAAGGAGGTTCAGTATATATGAATCAATCAACTTATACACCAAATCAGTAAAGAAAGAATAAAAATAATGTGATTATTTCAATAGATGCAGAGAAAGCATTTGACAAAAATCTAACACCCATTCATGATGAAAACTTCAGCAAAGTAGATTTGGAGGAACCTTCCTTAAGATAGTGACTATCTATAAAAAGCCCAAGACAACATTATTCTTAATGGTGAAAACTGAAAGCATTTCTATAAAGGTCAGGCACTAGGCAAGAATGTTCACTATCTCCACTCTTATTCAACATAGTTTTAGAAGTCCTAGCAATAGCAATCAGACAAGAGAAGGAAATCAAAAGAATCCAAATCGGAAAAGAGGAAGTCAAACTATCTCTATTTGCAGATGACATGATGATACACATCAAAGACCCTAAAGAGTCCGCATAAAAGCTCCTAAAAACAATAAACCAATACAGTAAAGGGGTCAGCTACAAAGTCAATACACAAAAAACGGTTGCATTCCTTTAAACAAATAATGACTCAGAGGAGAAAGACATCCAAGAGTCTATCCCATTTAAAATAGTGTCCAAAACTATCAAATACCTAGGAATCAACCTAACAAGAGAGGCGAAAAAGACCTATACCTATACCATAAAAATTCAAAACACTTAAGAAACTGAAGAAATGGAAACATTTCATGCTCATGGATTGGAAGAATCACTATCATCAAAATAACCATTTTACCTATACTATTAAATAGATTCAGTACAATTTCTATTCAAAATCAGGCAACACTCTTCAAGGACCTAGAATAATCAACTATAAAGTTTGTGTGGAACCACTGAAGATCGAGGATAGCCAAATCAATACTGAAAAGCAAGAATCTGAGAGGCATCTCATTATCTAATTTGAAGCTCTACTACAAAGCCATAGTAAACAAAACAGCATGCTACTAAAACAAAGACTTTCAGACCAATGTGTCAGAAGAGAATATCCAGTGTCAACCTCCAAAGTATACAGTCAGTTAATACTTGACAAAGGAACTAAGAATTTTAAATGAAAGAAAAACAGTATTTTCCACAAATGGAACAAATGTGTTGGAACAATTGAATAACCACATATAAGAAACTAAATATTGATCTATATCTCAAACCTTACACAAAAGTCAATTCAGAGTGGATTGAAGACCTTGATTTTAGATCTGAATTCATAAAATTCATTGAGGAAAACATAAGCAGAACACTCTAAGACTTAAACTTTTTACAAGTCTTTCATGATAGGATACCAATGGTAAGGGCTATAGCATCAAATCTGAATAAAAGGTCTTTGTACAGCAAAATAAACATGGGCTAAAATTAAAAGAGAGCTAACTGAATGGGAGAAAATGTTTGCACTCAACACATCAGATAAAGATTTGATATCTAGGATATACAAAGTATTCAAAAAGGGTAACTCCATAAAACCTAAAACCCCCATCAAAAAAAATAGGAAGAGGATTTAAACAGATACTTCTTTGAGGAAGACCAATAGATGGCCAATAGACACATAGAAAAAATGTTTACCATCACTTACATTAGGGAAATCCAAATCAAGACAACAATGAGATATCATCTTACACCAGTGAGGATGGCACATATCAAAAATACTGGGAACAATCTCTGTTGGTGGGAATGTGGTGAGAAAGAACTCTCATCCACTGCTGGTGGAAATGCTGCCTGGTCCAACCCCTATGGAAAACAGTATGAAGGGTTCTCAGTAAACTAAAAAATTGAGTGCCATACAATCAAGCAATCCTTCTTTTAGATATCTATTCCCAGGACAGAAAAAAAAATCATCCAAAAAGATGTGTGCACACAGCTATTCATTGCAGCACTCAGTACAATAGCTAAGACTTGGAATCAACCTAGATATCCAACAATAGATGAGTGGATCGTGAAGATGTGGTACATGTATACAATGGATGAAAACCCCACAGCTGTATGGGATAATGCAATCATGCAATTTACAGCAACATAGATGGAACTGGAAGATATTATGTTAAATGAATTAAGCCAAAGAAGGAGAAATACAGAATATCACTTATATGTAGTGTTTAGAATAACTTTATAAATAAATGCAATAGTTTAAATGGGACTTTTTCAAACAGCCTTGGCCCCAGAGAAGGAAAATAACTTGTGTGGAAGAGGAGAAACACATATATTAAAGGCTGGGGGCCAGTGGTCTCAGATGCATTAGTATTGTTAAAAAAGGATATAACTAAATATCCAAGCCAAAGGCAACAACAATGGAATCAAAAGACCCAAACTTAAACAACCTACACTTAAAATTGGCCTGTTATACTGGCAGGCTGGAAGACAAAAGGGGTGGTACTGATGCACTTGGGGAGCATTGATATGGGAGGTAGATACTGGTGGTGGGATTGGCCAATTGATTATGTGTCTGTAACCAAATGTGAAGGACATTGTAAATCACAATGGCTTCAATTCAATAAAACTTTTTAAGTTATCCTAAACCACATTAAACAGAAAACCTCAATGTTTTATCAAATTCTTTCTACTCAGAGCATGTTTCTCTTTTGGTTTTGACTTTAAGGATGAAAACAGGCATGATGGCACATGTAATCTTAAGCTACCTAAGTGGATGGGCAGGTCTTCTCTTTCCTCAGTTTGTTCCCTCTTCACCCAAAAGCAATAGAAATGTTTCTGGAAATTCTGTTCCAACTTTCAAACAGCAGCATCAAAATAGAGATAGCAGTATTTCCCAGAGTGGCTGGTACTAGCCTTAGTAGGGCATTTTCTTGTTCATTTAAAGATAGTTTATTTCCAACAAGGTGCTAATTGTCTTGCCCCCAAGAGAGGTGTGCAGGTGAAATAAGTTCAGGGATCTCTGATACTCTATATGTTCTAAGTTCCTTGAGCCAAAAAGAAAAAAGGAGTGCTGACTGTCTGGGCCACATGTGAACACAGGTTAAGGACAATCTCCCGAGGTTGTGGTCTGAGGGCAAAGGGACTGCAGTCACCAGAACATCCAGATCAATTCCACTTTTCAGACTTGTCTCTTCAGAAATCTTGTACCAGGAGAAGTTTCATTTTCCATACTTTAAGAAAGGTTTCAGTTCATAGTCCATCTGAGCCAAGAGCTGGGGAAGGGTGGGATGGATTATGGGTCAGACTTCATTTTCCTCAATCTTCAAACTTAACAAAACAGCCAGTCTACACTTTGCTTATCCATTAACAGGAAGACTGGAAAAAAATACTTTCTCTTCAGATCATGAGTCATTTAAAATTTTTACTATAAAAGGTAGTGTTTTTTTTAAATGCTAGCTCTTTTTTTAATGTTATCTCTTGACTATATAAGGAGCTGAATATGAATCCCACTGGCTACCTGTTTATGTCTTGTGCCAATTTATTTTTTAGAGCTGCCATTTCCTTCTCTTGTAAGTCTGGTATAGAAATGTCTACTTAATTCCATTGCTATGCATAATTATATAAAATAGCCTATGTAAAGTATTTCATATAGTCTTTGGAACACAGCATGTGCTGAATAAGAGCTATAACTAAATGAACAAACAGTGTATGAAGTAACCATGCTGTGTCTATAGTGAGAGATATGCAACCACTTTATTTTAAAATAAAAGCAATAAAACTTGAAATGGATAAAACTATACATTCAATCCTAGTCACAACTCATTGTAATCATTTTATTCTGTTGCCCCGGTTGATGCTTTCTCCCTTCTAGAATTATGTTTTGGCTTCAGAGACAGAAGTTATTCTGTTGAGGAGTCACTTCTTGCTTTAATGTTCATCGTGTAGCAGAATTTCTGGTATATTTACTGAGTACATTCCAAAGAACTATTTTGGAGATGCTTGCAGAAAGGATGCCCAGAAAATTATCTTGTCAGTGACTGCCTTTTTGAGGGGGTGGATGCTGCCTTCACAAATAGGACTCGCTCCCTCTCCAGAGCTTGCTCATACAAAGAAGTTTCAGGGGCTTTTGTGAAAAGAAGGCACAAACCTGTAAGTAACCCATCTCGATCAAATGCCTTTTAGCGAAATAAAATGAGCCATTTTCATATAATTCTCCATCCCAGTCTTGTCGGCGAGGTCGTTTGGCCGGATTCAAATTCAGCGGCTCAGTCACTTCATGAACTGAAAGCAGAGAGCTTGAATGAGACCACATGACTATTTTTTTTTTTTTTTTTTTTTTGCTTTTATGAAAGGTTTATTCCCGGTGCTAGATCCCCATTTTCCAGGGCTCTAAGCACAATCAAACCGGATGGATCAATGAAAGGTAGCCCACTCATGATGCAAAACAAGAAATAGGGCTCCCCCATCATCCCTACCCCATTTGGTCCCAGTCCTATTCTCTGTTATGGGCACACATAGAGGAGGGACAATGGGAACTGGAGGCAACATCATTGGCTCAGCAGAGCCCACGTGGAGCTGCCATTGGCTGACAAGAGTCTTTAGAGGCTCTGCCATTGGAGACCACATGACTTTGACTGCAGCAAGTACTCTTCCAGTATTTCAAAACATGAACTTAGGAATTCAGGATCTAGAAATTTTTCTAAGTAATTAAAAAGGATTTTCGGGGAATAGGAGAATCCTAGGTGTTGCTCCAAGGTCCCATCACAAATGGATTTTTAGTCCTCCAAGCTGGTGACTCACATCAAGGTCCCAAGGACGTGGTGCTGCTAAGATCCCTACAGAGCTAGGGAAAATCAAGGCCACACCTCACAGTGCTTAGAGAACACCAAGTCTACACCCAGGGATTCTTCAAGGTTTAGGGAGCCAGAGTCAGTTACATGTGCCCTAACCCCTCTACTTCCTCCCTAGCCCAAAGAGGATGATATTTAGTTTTTGGGGTGCTACACACAGCTGTACTCAGGGCCTCTTCCTCACTGTGTTCAAGGTTTACTCCTGGTGATACTTGGGAAAGCATATGTGATGCCAAGGATCAGCCCTTAACAGGATTTTTTTTTTTGGGGGGGGGGAGGCGGGCATACCCGGCAGAGCTCTGGAGTTTACTCTTGGCTCAAGAATTAAAACTCGAAATGCTCAGGGTACCATATGGAATGCCAGAGATCAAACCTAGGTTGGCTGCGTGCAAGGCAAAATGCCCTCAGGATTTTAGT
The DNA here is from genome assembly GCF_024139225.1 of Suncus etruscus. Classification (NCBI taxonomy): domain Eukaryota; kingdom Metazoa; phylum Chordata; class Mammalia; order Eulipotyphla; family Soricidae; genus Suncus; species Suncus etruscus. The sequence goes on from NC_064858.1 coordinate 26,605,154, forward strand.
TTTTAAGAAACAAAATCTCAAATAACTGATGACATACTTTTGCTTTCTAAATGGTAACAGAAAAATTATTTTAGAGAGGAATTCTGAATTAAGAATTTAAGCCATTTTATACAAACAAAATACTTCAGAAAGAATATGGGTTGTGATCCCAAATGGAGTCAGGAAACTTCAGAAGTCTGTTCTAGGGCCAGAGAGATAATAGAACTGGTAAAGCATTTGCCTTGGCAGGCAGCTGATCAGGTTTAATCCCTGGCACACCATCTGTTCCACCAAGCCCACCAGGTATGATCTCTGAGTGGTAAATCAGGTGTAAACCTCAGTATCAATAAATGTGGCCCCAAAACAAACAAAAACAAAAACTTTAAAAAATAAATTACTTGGCTATTGTCAGGAAATGTTTAATATATCAAACATTAAATTTCTCTTTGCCAAAAAAAAGGGGTTAAAAAGTTTAAGAAGTTCTTATCCAATGGAGTTGAGAAATTAATTTCATGTAGTTATAAAAAAAAAACTGAAGAGTTTTCCCATTAAAGTACTGAAAACTTTTATTCATAAAAAGTTTATATCATGTATTGTTATAGTCTTCTGCTTGCTAAAATATGCGATATTTTTATTTTTTAATTGTACAACCCACAGTTCAGTCTCCACAATACTAACACTAAAGATTAATGTATTGAACCTGGCATTGATTAGTGTTGGTATTAATATAGTAAATGCTTAGAACATGAGGATTTCCTTGCCTCTCCATCAAATTTCACCAAAGTTTTGGTTTGGAGATACAGAAAAATGATTAGGTATTTATGTAAATACACCTGGCTTTAAAAGCTGGTGACTCTGTAATCTTTCTTCACTCTGTTTAAAAACTTCCCGAAATCACCTCTATTTCTCACTTGAAGTAATCTCTTATCCTCCAATCCATCCCAGAGCTGAACAAAACTGGAAAAGCTGTCAACAAACAAATGAAGGAAAGCTCCAAGTGACTAGATTTATGGGTACACTCCTCTGGATCATGGAAAGTGGAAACTAGTTGTGGAGACAGGTCAAGGACAGACCAGATAATTCAAGAAATTTGAAGAAAAGGGCATGTCTGTCCTAGGTGAACAAGTCAGTGGCAACTTTCTCCCACTCTACAGCTACTGAGTCTGACAAAGACATAATAGGAAGATCCAACTTGGTAAAAGCAAAGGAGAGAGTGGAGGAAAGTTTTAATGGGCCTGTGGGCCAGTTATAGATGGTCATCAGTAGGACCAAAAAACATAAAACAAGTTCACCCACTTTTATGAAACTTCTGTTAGGCATATAGTGGCATAAGGAAGTTGGCAATAAAAAGGAAGGTGGAGAGATACAAGTTATCATTTTGAGATACTTTCATCCCAACAGCCTGTTACCAAAGAAAGGTGTCTCCACTTTATACCAGATATGGCTCTGAACAGTGCCTCTCACTAAGGGCTGAAATGAAATGAGATTCCATTCCAACTCAAGGTGACCATTCCTTTACCCTGCCCACTAGAGAAAGTGCCATCCCTGGAGAATAATCAACATCTGAAATGCAAAAATTATAAAGAAGAAATATATGATCCATCAGGGAAACACTACAGAAGATGCTGGTGTTATAATCTGCTATCAGGATTTTAAGAATGATTCAGAAAAAAAAAAATCAAAGGAATGAAAGATGAAGAATTTCAAGAGACTAGAAACACTTAAAATATAACAAAACTGTACATTCTGAAATGGAAAAATGAACTATCTGAAATACTGGCCAGGATTCACAGAATAATGAACAAGTCAGAATATGCACTGAATGCAAATTGATTCCAACATAAATTAAGTACAGTGAAAAACAGACATAATAATAGAGATTGGAAAATAAATATGTGCTCTTCAGATTTTTTGCTTTTGTTTTTATTTTGTTTGGGGGCCACACCCAGTGGTGCTCAGGGATTTCTCCTGGCAGGCTTGAGGGACCATAAAGGATGCAGGGGACTGAACCCAGGTCAACCTCATGAAAGGTAAATGTCCATCCCACTATGCTATTGCTCCAGCCCCAAGCCATTTAGTTCTTTTAAAAATCTGTTATGGTTCTAGAAATAAGGGTGATAATAAATGCAATACAGAAATATTTGAAGATATTGTTCTAATGGTGACAAATATTAACTTCTATGTAATTTTAGAGAAATCCAAACATAATAAATACAAATATTAATAGCAATACAAATTAAGGCAAAGAATCGAAAAGTAAAGACTAAGAGAAAAACTCAAGAGGAAAACAGACACAAATATTTTTAAGAGGAAAACAGACACAAATATTTAGGAAAAAAGGTCAAAAAAACAGTTAATTTCTTATCAAATGCAGTGGATGGTAGAAGATAATGGAATGACATGTTGAAATTCATCTTCAAAAGAATAAGATCTTATCAATGGGAGGGAAGGGGAAAGTCAACCAAACTTTTATATTCAATGTTGGAGGAAATAGCCTTTAAAAATAAAGCAAAACACAGATAGTTTTAGACAAACAAAAGTTGAAATAACTGTTACCAATATATACACAGTGCAAAAAAAAAAAAAAAGCAGTAAAAAAGCAGTAAAAGGGTAAAGAGTGGGCCAAAAAGATAGTACAACAGGTAGCAACACATATGATCCCTGAATCCGGCCATGAGTGATCCCTAAGCAGAGCCAGGAATAAGTCCTGAGCACCACTGATGGATCTCAAAACAGCAGCAGCAAATGGAGTAAAGAATTGAAGGGCAGCAATGAAAACTATGAAAGTGAAGATAACTGGCCAGCAAAGCATTTGAATACTATTCATGTTTAAAACAAATACAATAATAATATAAGGGTAACTATAATGTATATAAATAGATTATGTGATAATTATACAAAAGGCAGTGAAAAAATAAAATTTTACTGCTGTGAGGTTCTTCATTATTTACAATGTGGTAAATAATAATTTAAGATGTAACATATGTACAAAACAAAATATATATATTATAATAAGTCTAGGTGCAAAGATTGAACTCTAAAGCAGTCCTGTCCAATAGAATTAGAATGTGACGTATTTTTAGCTAATTTTTCTCTAGCTATAGATAAAAAAGTAAAAAAATTTAAAATTAGTTTTATAACATATTTTATTTAGCCTAATACACTTAGCATATTGCTTAAGTTATAAATATAAAATTTTTAAGAGCTTATACATGTTTCATTCATATTAAAGCTTAGAAATCCAGTGTTTTACACTTCATACACATCTTAATTTCGAATTATCACATATCAAGTTCTTATTACCTTTGTGACAACTCTATTAGGCAGTATAGCTTTATTGTAATATTATTATTATATATTATAATTTATTATTTATTATAATATTATTGATTAGTCCACTAATCAACTAAGCAGAAATTTAAGAATAGGATCATAAATACCACATGGATTTAGAATCATTATCTATCAGAGAACATATCATATGAAGACAAAAGTTCCTGCCTTTTAACATTATTTCTGTTTTGTTTTGGCTTTGGGCCACATCTGATGTTGTTCAAGAGCTATTCCTGGTTGCTGCACTCAGAAATCACTACTGGTAGACTAAGGGTCCATATGGGATGCTTGGGATCCAAACATGACTACTATATCTCCGGCCCCTCTCTTTTGGTTTTGCTTTTGGGCCACATCCGACATTGTTCAAGATTGAATCCCGGCTCTAATGCTTAGGGATCACTCCTAATGGGCTCAGAAGACCATATTGTTGCTGGGATGAAACACAGGTTGGATTCATGCCAGGTAAGCACCTTACCAGGTATGTTATTTCTGTCCCCTCTCCACCTGCCACTTAAGTCCTAAGGCTCTTAAATAAAAGCTCAATATTTAGTCTAACAGTAGGCTTCCTTGATTTGCTTCAAAAAGTATTAAAGTTTTACTAAGTCCTTCATATATTTGATTTCTCAGATTTGTTGGTTTAAATGCAAAAATGTTACACATATAGCTTAACACAGAATCTGGAATGGTGAAGACATTCAGCATTGAAAGAATAATCAGTAAGCAAATGAATATAGCTACATATTTTATTAGTTTTAATAGAATAGACTAATGAATCATTCTTTCAGTTTATCTGTATTCTCTTATCTCTTAAACTGCTCTAAGGCTTACTCCAGTTTTACTCCATCTTCCTTAGTAGCTCCTTTAAGTCCCACAAAGGTTAGAGATAATTAAATTAACTTGCCTACATGCACCAAATGTCTGTGCACATAACAGAAACCAGACTTCCTGTTCTCAAGTGTGTCAGTTACCTATTTGCTGCTGACATTATTCTTGACATTTATGCAGGATCTGCACTGACATAGTTTATCTGGCTAGAAGTTAGACTCCAGCTAAATCCTAAAGAACTCTACACAGAAGTAATATATTTGGAGTAGCAATTCCACATTCATTCTTGAGATCCTCCAGAATTTTTTGGTGGAAGATTTCTAATTCACCAGCTCTGTATGTTGGACTTATATATTTATCATTCTCTAAATAAACATAAAGAAATTTGATCTAAGTAAGTGGCATGTTTGCTTATAAAGGAAAATAGAGATTAAAAGGCCCCTTTGTCAAAAGAACAGCAGTAGGTTAATTTGGCCTCCCTTCTAATCATAAGCTTTAAATCTAATTATAAACATCATTCCCTAATACAGTGAAGATTCACATTGTTTTTACTGTTTCCTTTTCACTTTCTTCACTGTTCCTTCTAGAGAATATTTCTATATAAACTAACTGAGTCTCCATAAATGAGCTAAAGTAGTGATATAAGATTACCTCCTTTCTGAATTTCACTCCACCGAAACTGATGGCGTCTCACGACAGAGAAAACAGAATCATATCCTTCTTCTCTAATCATTTCTGCTACTTTCTGAAGGTCAGTAGGATGTAAACATGGAGAAGTAGCTTGAATATTTCCTACAATGTCCACCTCTTTAAAAAAGATACAACAGATAAGACATCAAGTTCAAGCAAGTTCTCTGCAAGCAAGGTCTTACATTCAAGTGTTAAAATAAGTCTTGTTAGATGATAATCAAGTTGGAAATTCCATCAAATTTTAAATACATATGAGCCCATACCATTATGGTAATTAAGAAACTCTACGATGGCATCTAGTGAGGTAGAGCTGTCTTTGGAAACTTCAGAACTTCTTCGATGAACTTGTGCCCCAAATTGTTTGGCTACATTTTCAATTTCATCATGGTCTGTTGAAACCCACACACTGCACAGACAATTAGAAAAAGCATTAATAAAGAAACAGATATCTAAATCATTGAAGATAAAAAAGGCTCTGCAACCCCAAAATATTATTTATGTAATTTTAGCTTTGGACCATCTAAACAATGTTAAGAAACCAAAATGGTGGGGGGGAGAATCCAAAATAAAAAAGAACTTAAAGATTATATATTATATGTATATATGTATGTATATATGTATATTATTTAATGTCTGAATTTTAGTTAACTTTTTCAAATTTTTATTTATTTCTCTAAATAGCACCACCGTGTAGTACTATACTCTTCTAAAAATTGGGAACACTGTCACTTAGTGATTTTAAGGCTACTGGTTTGTTTTAAAGTAGAATATGTGACTGCAAACTCTAAAGATAATTAAGTCTTTCCTATCCCCTATCCAAATAAAAATATTTTACACAGCATTGAATATTCTTGCAAAAAAAAACTGGCCTTGGCTTAGTCAAGCTAAGTAAAGATGAAAAGGAACCCTGTCTAGATTAAAAATAATGAGTTAATTCAATTTTTTATTTTCCCCAACTATCAAATGTTTATAAATGAGCTCACAGAAACACTTAAAAGCAGAACGCACTGTGTCACATAGCCTGGTAATAAAGCCCTGCAGACCATAACTTGGTTGGCTGGGAGAGCTGAGTTTGTAGCATGATTCAGTGAACCACTTTATAGAGCTGACCATGGAGACTTGGGGAAGATGTTATCTAAGACAGAAATGCCACTTTGGGATGTGGACTAATCAGCCGCTATTGAATTCGTAAATTCCCATGGCTGTGTTTATGTACTTTACGTAGCCTTTGGAATACACATATTTCTCTTTCATCCCTTTCCTAACAGGAATGACAAGTTTCAATGGTCAAGAGCAACTGTCAAAAGAGAAACTGAAGAACATTTTCTAACATTTCTGGATTTTATGTACTAATTTAATTTCTCTTATTGTCTTGAACATTTGCAAGATTTATATCTATAAAGTAACACCATAAACAAGAGGCGTTCCATAGGGGTTAGTGGACCAACGTGTACTCATACAGGTTCTGTGAGGCAGAATACAGGAGCCCCTACGGCTCACTGTCTTAAAATCTAAACTAATTTTTTTAACACATTCTTCAGTGGAAAAACGAAACAAAGGCAGTGAAGTAATGAGAACCTACTGCATGTTTTAAATGGAGAAGGGGAAAGAAGCATGTTAAGATGAGTAGGGACTAGAGCAATACTACAAGCAGGTAGTGTGTTTGCCTTGCATGCCAGCTGACCTGGATCAGATCCTCAGCATCCTAGGCAATCCCCTGCCAAGAGTAACCTGAGAAATGCCTATTGTGACCCAAAAATCAAACCAAAACAAAAAGAATATAAAGCCAACAGTTCAAGGAAAAAAATAAATGGATGTTTTGACACTTAATTAATATCAGTAGGCCATTTGTCTCTGAAGAATTTACAAGACTATCTTGATATTTACTGTAATAAAAGTCATCACCACAAAAATCATTTTTGCATTGCTTAAAAAGTAAATAAAAAACAGGTAGGTGCTTTAGGGACCAGGGATGTGGCTCGGTGGTAGAGTGCAAGACTCTCATGTTTTGAGGTCTTTGGTTTAATTCTGGCCATACATATGAATTCTAAAAGAGCTTTTTTTATTTCCTTCTTTCTTTCCTTTTATCAATTATTTATTAAATGTATTATGTTATAGGCACTGGATAATGGAGATAAAACATTTTGTTCTCTTGAGAAACATACCTTAGAGAAAAATGCAGAGCTGAGGTTCTCTGTAAATTATTAGAGAAATAAGGAAGCAATAACTATGCACCATATAATGCATTACTATCTATAAAGTATTTTATAGTTCCATGTTCCTGCTACCTAATAGGTGCTGTATAGATGAAATGGTACATGGCTAAAAGTCTAAGTCACAAAGGAAAGGTTCAAATCCTTGGGTGCACATAGGCCAACCATGGATATTCTGAAGCCTCCATTTTCAGTAAAACAGAAGTGATAGTAAGAGAATTACTTCATGTAGCTGTTATGAGGGTTAATTAAAAAATGTAAACTATAGCATAAACATTTAATGACTTTTAAATTATGCCTGAGTAGGAATGACACTAAAACACTATTTACAATCAATTCTCATTCTGAACTAGTAGAAGGAAAACTGAAGTACTGCTTTTAGACCTTTAAAGTTTCAAATGCCTAACATTCACCATGATTGGCAGTAGCTCTGTGAATGTGAAAATAGGAAATCGTTGTACACAGAAATACAATGGTCGAAATCTATTAGAAGGAACCAGGAAGCAATTTTCTGTGGTTTCAGAACTTCTGTTGAGATAGGGTAAATGAGGGGCCTTTCTAAACAGGCTGTAACATTTAGATTAAGTATAAAACATATGGCAGTTGATGCCAGCTTTAAATGAGGTTATTCTTCCCATAGATGGGCAATATTAGTCATGGTGTTAATGCCAGTTACTAAGATCATAAACTGTCATTTAAGGGATAAGCACACACTATTGGCCTTCCATTAAACAAACATACACATCCAGAAATGCCACCAGAAGTTATAGTTAGTATTCATCACAAGTTAGGCAATATTTAAAACTTAGTTGACCCTAAGGTTCACTTACACAACCCTGCAGAAAATCAAGAACAAAAAATGCAGTTTTACAAATAGTTCTTCGACTAGATTTGAATTGTAAAGACTCTGAGGGGTTCTGCCAGAGAGAAGAGGGACACTGAAGATAAAGGATGTGAACTGAACTCAAAAGTACCCCCAGCTAAATGCTGAGACTCCTGAAAGGCTGGGGCATGTCAGGGGACAGGCAGCCTGGCAGACACAAGGTCTGTCCCTGCATTCACTGTATACACAAAAAAAGATTCATCTTCAAAGACCCTGCAGATTCAATTTATCCAAGGTAGTGAAGTGAAATAGAGAAAATGAGTTACCCCCAGAATGTCTGCAATTCAGAGAGGGTTCCTCGTCCTTCAAGAAACAACTGGGGGGGGGGGGGTTCCTCAGGAAACATCTCGAAAAACAAACGAAACCAGAGAGACTATAACTGCTAAGCTCCCTAAGGCACAGGATCTCTACTCTGTGTCCAAGAATCACGTGGGAGCTTTCCGTTCATCTTTCTGATCCTGCTAATGACAAACAGCATGACAGGACACATCAGAATAGTGATGGAGGAACCCACTTCAGGAGTTTTGTGTCTGTGCAAGAGATTTCGGACTTTGAGAACTCTTGCATTTTCCAACAGCAGCATTTCACAAGTGGGGTCCCTAGGAGACCCACAGGGGAAAATGAATAGGTGAGGAGCCAAAGCAGAGACAGTAAGAAGAGCTAAAGGAGGGAAACAACATCAGTGGCCCTGGTCAGACAAAGGCTGAGAAACACTGCTCTGACATAATTATTCTAAAAGGGGGTGTCTGTCAGAGTAAAAAAAATGGAGCCTTCCACCTTCTCTCCTTTCTCTTGAGCTAGGATTGTTCCATCTCAGGGACATTCCTAAACGGTCATACCCCTGCAGGGCACAAAGGGCCTCACTCCTGTTATTCGGATTATCTGAAGGACATGAGGCCCTTTTAAACAGGAACAGTTGAGACCTGAGTGTGAGAGGGCTGAGTTACAACATTATTCTATTTATTAACTGATTCATTATCCTCTGCCTCTCCTCCTGCTCCAGGAGTGCAGGGGTTGAACTTCAAGAAGGCAATAATCTCTGAGGAAGGACAGAGATCGGTATTAGTCACATAGTACACACCCTTCCTGGATAAATGGATCACTATTTGCCCTTAAATCTGATTGTGCCCAGGCATGACTTACCTTTGGGAATGGAAGGGATTTTGTTGTTAACCTTGAAAAAGGTTTCTGCACATATATAACCCATGAGTTACTTGGAAAAAAAATCACTTTAATTTTCAGTCTATTGTGAATGGGATTTTGATCTACCATTTACCTCACGCCTAAAAATTGAGTTTTACTGTTTCATTGGCGTGATGCCCTTTGTCTTTGTATTCCCCCATTCTATATACTCTTTGTAAGGGCATAAAAAGGACCAAAGGTCGGGTGAGATGAGTGTCATTCAACTTGATATTCCTTTGGAGATATATGTATGTATATATATATATATATATATATATATATATATATATATATATATATGTGTGTGTGTGTGTGTGTGTGTATATATATTTATATATGTAGCAGAAATTAGGGCTCAATGTTTACAAATGCCCACACCCCAAGTCTCCCCCTATCTCTCTCTTCCAGCTTCCTATTACATCACTGTTATCTGGCTGCAAACACTACCTCTGACCATCTCACAGCTCCCTCTGAGTTGCAGCATTTAGAAAATTATTAGGAGGTTGGGCAATCAGACAACGGGTATGCTGCTTGCTTTATACGCAGCTCCACCTTGGTTGAATCCTGGGGAGGAAGGGGGGGTCTCATATAGTCCTCCAAGCCCTGCCAGAAGTGATCCCTAAGCTAGGGGGCCAAGAAGCAAGCACTGAGCACCACCGGGTGTGACCCCCAAAATCAGAAAAGAAAAAAATAAAATAAAATGAGTGAATTTATCCTGGGCTTGTTTAGCTTGGGAGAAATGAATGAATGGCTTTTAAAACAAGGTTGGTTCCACACACCCACACAAAAAAAACCATCACGTAGTCAGCTATGAATGCAGGCAATCATTCTCCTCCAAAGACACCCTTCTCTTTCACATGACCATTCAGAAATGCAAAAAAACAATTGATTTTCTAACCTCACATAAATTCGAGCATAGATTCATCTGGAAATGAAGAATAGGTATTTGGAAATGCCTTCTGAGGAACCAGATTTCTTCTCCCAGACCCACCGCTACATGCAATGACATCAGCCAGTCCCTACCAAGGTAGAGGGAGTGGGGATGGGCAGAATCCAAATGACAGACACACAATGACAACAGTCTTGAGTGGATGCCTTGGGGGGTGGAGGGGTGACAGGAAGATCTGCAAGGCGCCACTGCATAGTGCTGACTCACACACAGCCAAGGCATCAAGTGGCTCCCGACCCCCAAAAGGCGACAGCCCGCAAAAAAGATGATACCCCCAAAAGGTGCCACCAAGGACCTGAATGGGTGTGGGGAAAGAGAAAGAGAAAGCAAAAGGGCCTTTTGACAGCTGGCTTGCTTGCAAGGGAGGAGACAGGGGATTATCCCAGATTGTGGCTTGGAGCCACTTGGCCACAGAGGGAGCCCCCTGCACACCCCATCCCCATCAAAAGGCGACACCCCCAAAAAGATGACACCCTCCCAAAAAGGTGACAGCCCCAAAAGGTGGCACCGAGGACCTGGATGGGTGCGGGGAAGGGGAAAGGGCAAGGAAGGGCCTTTTGACAGCTGGCTTGCTTGCAAGGGAGGAGACTGGGGGTTATCCCAGAGGTGGCTTGGAGCCACTTGGCCACAGAGGGAGCCCCCTGCACACCCCAATCTCACCAGGAAGGAGGAGGTCTGAAGGTCCCAGGTGCAATACCCCAATTCCCCCCAATCCAACCCTCACCCGCCCCAGGCCCCAGCCCCAGGCCCAGCACAGCATCAGGCGCACCTCTGGAAGACCCCCGAGTCCAGGGCGGCTCGCAGGACCCAGCCGATGAGCGGGACCCCCGCCAGGTGCTTAATGTTCTTCAGCGGGATGCCCTTGCTGCCGCCCCGGGCCAGGACCAGCGCGGCCAGGTGGGGCGGCTTCTCCCCGCCGCGGCCCCCGCCGCCGCCGCCCCCGCCGCCCCGGGCGTTGCGCTGCAGCTTGGGCGGCCGCCCGCGGCCCGGCCGGCCCCGCGGCGGGTGGGCGGCGGAGGCGGAGGTGGCGGCCCCCTTCTCCTTCTCCGCCGCCGCCGAGTCCATCTTCCTCCCGCGCCTGCTCTCCAGCTTGCCTCCACATCCGGGAGCCGCTCGCAGCCCCGTCGGCGGGGACGCCGCCCGCTCTTGCCCTTCCCCGCCGGCCGGGGAGGGGGCAGGATGGTGGCGGCGCCGCTGCGACCACGCCCCTCCCGGCGGAAGGCACGCCCCCGAGCCGAGCTCGGCGCAGGGAGTGCCGGGAGTTGTAGTCTTCTTGCTTTCGGCTGCTCGCGGGCCCAGCCAGAAGTTGAAGTCCTTTGAGCCGGCTGACAGCCAACCTGCCAACCTAGTCCGGGAAAGGCCGGAAGTGCGTTGCGTTGCAGTTTTCCTGGAGAACCTTACTAGAGTGGACACACACACACACACACACACACACACACACACACACACACAACACACACCCTAAGGGCATTGGTCTTGGTCTTTTTGCTAAAGGCCTTCCTCTTTTCAAATTGTAAGCACTTTCTCACAGCATTCCTGGAAACCAGCTAATAGGAATCAACTTTATATTCTAAATCTTGTATTTAAAATATATATTATATATATTTATATTTATTTTATGTAATTATATATAGATTAGTTTTGGGGCCACAACTGGCAATTTTTCGGAGGTTACTCCTGGCTCTGCACTCTGGGATTTCTCCTGGTGGTCTCAGGGGACCATATGGGATGCTGGGGATCAAGCCCAGGTCAAACACCTTACCCACTGTACTATTGCTCCAGCCTCTGAATTATATATACATATATATTTGTTTGGGTTTTTTTTTGGGGGGGGGCACAGACATCAGTGCTCAGGTGTTATTCCTGTCTCTGCCCTTAGAAACCGCTTTTGGCATGTTCAGGGAACCATTAAATTCAAGTTAGCTGCATGCAATGCAAGCACCCTATCCACTGTGCTAACGCTTCTGTCCCTGAATTTTATTTTCAAATACAGCCTTCTGTTATACTCCTGACTTACTAGTTCCAAGGATGACCTCGTGGGAATGTCGTACAGGAACTTTGACTCCAGTTGAAAAGCATGAAACCCATGCAAGGTCCATCCCTGGCACCCCATAGAGTTTCCCCAGGTCACTGCAAGGGGTGATGCCTGAACACTGCCAGTTGTGGCCCAATCCCTTCCACAATAAAGGAAGAAATAAAAGACAATCTCAAAGCTAAATTATTTGCACCTTAAAGGGCTCCCTCCTATCTCTGAGCATGCTTAATATCACCATCCCCCTTGCTGGTTTAGTCTAGTGCAAGACTTACTGGGCTTTTGTTTTCTGTTTCTTACAGGCTCACTCTTTTCCTTCCAGGAGCTGTTGATTCCTATTTCTAGGGTTCTCCCAAGGGTGTCTGGTACAAAGCAGATAAGAACCCAGAAGATACTCCCTGAAGATGTTTTTGCTTTGTGGTTGCTGAGGGCCAACTATGCTGAAACCCTAAGGAAAGATCACACACACACACACACACACACACACATATACACACACATATACACATATCTAATAGATATTTGAAATGGGCTTGTCTACCTAACTGCCTTTTATCTTTCACCCCTTTTGCAGTGCTGAATTTAGAAATGGTTTCCTTTCCCCCTTGGTACAGCTGAACTAATAATCCTGAATGAGAAAGGTAGCACTGTCCTCTTCCCTTCTCACGGAGGGTAAAAAGACTTACTGGGAAATAGCTTCCCAGTGATATTTAGGATGTCCCAGACACGCCCCTGGCTATATCAATGGTTAGTCAGTGCATTTTGCTTTAGTTGTTTTTTTTTTTAGTCAGTGCATTTAAACATGCTAGTGCTTCCCAATTGTTTGTCTCTACCTTTCTAAATCTCAGTCCTTTCTGATGGAAATGCATAAGCTTTTTGTATTAGGCCCTTGGGAGACTGGAAACATGGCATCTTTGTATGTGAAGTATCTGGTGGCATCAACTTTCCTGGGACTGAGACTTTCAACTTCTATAGAGCCCAAGGAACAGCCCAGAGCTTTATGAGGACAGGGATCTTTGGACAAATATCGACTGCTTTCTTTCACCACAGTCAGTGTGGGCCAATCCTTCCAGGCATTGCCTGGATACCCAAATCTTTTATAGAGTCAGGTGTCTCCTGGGTCACAGGAGTATTTATCCTCTGAGTTGAAACATAGCACAAGTGGCACCACAGTCACTATCAAAGACAGGTTGAATTGGATTTGCTGGCCTCTCTGGAACTGGCTCATTCTTTATAATCTTCTCATTGAGAACAGCGTTGGATTTAAAACAGAAAAAGAAAAGAAAAGGGCTGGAGCAATAGCACAGTAGGTAGGGCATTTGCCTTGCATGTGGCTGACCCTGGTTCCATCCTTGGCATCCCATATGATCTTTCGAGCCTGCCAGGAATGATTTCTGCATGCAGAGCTAGGAGTAACCCCTAAGCACCTGTGGGTGTAGTCAAAAAAAGCAATAAATAAATAAATAATAAAATGTTAAAATGTTTTCTTTTTTGAGAGAGTGTGTGTGTGAAAGAGAGAGAGGGAGAGAGAGAGAGAGAGAGAGAGAGAGAGAGAGAAAGAGAGAGAAAGAGAGAACACAGCTCTGAGCACACCATGTGCTCCATAACTCAATAACCATAACCAACCAGAGCAGGCAGTTCCTATTTCTCCCCCAGATCTGCCTTCACACACATATTTATAGAGTTAGAATATTCTGATAACATAGCACTTGCTATTGTTACCAAGCAATTTTTTTTAGAATAATCAGCTGGTTGAACTTAATTATTAAGGAGGGGGGACAAGAAGGGATGAGAAAAATAGTAAAAAATGGAAGGTGAGTTTAGTTCTAGGACACATAGAATGTTTAATAAATATCTGAAGTGAAATTAGAGTATACTCATTTAACACTTTTTATGTCTAGTCAAGTGGTATAAATTTTAGTTAAGCAAGATAAACAAAACTTAATATCTGCTGAACATAATTTTCCCTGTAACAGCCACAATATTTTGCACCTTTAAACATTTATTATACTGTGTACAATGCATACTGTGTTCTTAATACTATAAAATAAAATTTCTTAGGATGACAGTCAGAAAGAGGAAATGGCAACCTATCTTTGTCCTTGGATTACTTTAGAGAAATGAAAATAAATCTCTCTCCAAGCAAATATTCAGTTATTCTTTCTTTCAAGATGAATGTCAAGTATGGTTGCCAAAGAATAATACACTAGAGGCATAGTGAAAGATCAGATCTTTCATTACTTCTGTTTTATCACACTATATATGAACAAACTTAATTCACAAAGGTACCTGTCATTTATCTGGGTTGTCATATTTATTACTTCCCTATGCTATTCTTTAGGTGTTCCAAGGCAATATGGTCAGGACAAGTGTTCTTATGGTGCAAGAGATAAAACTCATCAGTGAGATGGAAGGGAATTCAGTGTGTAACCTAAAATCTTAGTGAAGTAAAGGATTGGAATGAAGTGGTCAGTGCTAGCCAATGCTAAGATGATTGCCTAAGAAGAGAATGTTGTGTCTGACAGTGTGAAATAACTCATGATCTTGACTTGGTGGTAGCAAAACTTGTTTGCAGTGGAGGAAAAGAAGGAAGAAAAGTGGAAATTGGGGGGGGGGGGAGGCCATCAAGAAGATTTTCTCTAAGGAAAAAGAAGGGGCTAAGTGGTTAAGTGGAGTTATGAGGTTTTCTTTAATTGCTTTCAATTTAATTAATTAATCAATTAATTTTAATTTTTTTCATGTTTTCAAGACCTACTGCTGTAGGCAGTACTGTGAGATTTAAAGGTTTTACTTCACACGTCCATTACTACCTATTCCTACCATCCAATTACTACCAATTCCTCACTACATTTTTAGCATTATCCTACCACAAAACACCCTCACCCCCTGGTTTCACCCCCTTTTCCTCTCGTAGCTAGCATAGTTTTCACCAAATGTAGGAGCTAGCTTTGCCATTTTATCTAGTTGCTTAATTATTTCTAAGTGAAACTATATACATATATGTCTAAATGAAACTGAATAAAACTACTTGGCCTTTCACTTCCTTATTAATTTCACTTAGAATAATCACCTCAATTTCCATCTATTTTTGTGCCTAAAGGCATATCTTCTGTAATGGCAGAGTAATTTTTCATTGAGTCTGTAAATGTCAGAGCTTGTTGTGAGTCTTTTTGTTGTTTGGGGCCACACTAGTTGGCATTCAGAAGCTCTATGGCATTGGGGATTGAATGGTACTATATGAGATCAAATATTGAATCTGTGTTTTCTACATGAAACACATGTGCCTCAGTCCTTGGAGTAGTAGTCCTGGCACTCTATCATAGTTTCTTTATTCATTTACCTGTTACTTCTTTAATTGTGCATTTCTGAATAAATGTTGCTGGGAACACAAAAGAGCAAGTATTTGAGATAATTTTCATATAAGCACTTTGGAGAGACAGGTGTATGGAATTTACCTGTTTATTTTAAAAATTATTGTACTTTTCAAAGAGTTTGTGTTTGATTGTTTTAATCAAAAGGTGAGGGGAGATCCTGACATTCACTACATGGTGGTAAGTAGAGGGCCAGGGGATATTTCGGAGCTAAGAGCATATCCCTTGCCTGTAAAAGGACTCAAATAAATTCAATCCCTGGAACCCCCAGGCCTAGAGACCACCAAGTATTTTCAGAATACTCATGCTGGTCCCTCATACTTTTAGGTTCTAGGACTGAATTATTTATCTTGTGCTTCAGGGAGTAGCCCACAAACTCCCCTGAGCAGTACTTGGAAATTCCCTTTAAAAAGTAGCAGGTAAAGCTAGAGTGACTTTTTAAAATGGAATTTGCCTTGCACATAGCCAACCAGAGTTCAATACCCTGCACCCCATACAGTTCCCAGAGTGCTGCCAGGAGTTATTCCTGAGTACAAAGCCAGGTGTCCGCCCTGAACATTGCTGGGCATAACTAAAAAGATGTAGCAGGAAGTAAGGAATACAAATTAATGTCACAAAAGAAAAAGAGAAGAATGACTAATGTCCTTTCCATGAATAGACTCAAGGGAAAAGACCTTAGTCAGGAGGGCAGGATTGCCACGAGTGAGATGTTGGAACTCTATGGTCACGTTGTCGATGTGTTCGGCGTGATAACACGAACCACATCAAGATATTCCAAGGAAAATTAAGAACAATGAAGCCTCATAACAAAGTATTAGTTAAGAGGGAACAGCTTACCCCCCAAATCTTCTGGCTTTAAAGGACAGTAATTTAGTCTCATAGTTCTGGAGACCTGAGACCTGTATTCAGTACCCCTAGGCCCAAGTCTAGGAATCAGTGGCCTATACTTCCACCTGTGAATCTAGGAAAGACTTATACTTTGCTTTTTCTTACTACCAGGTGATTTAGATCATTGTGAATAAAAATTGTAGCAGGAGTGACCATAATACAGTCTAATAGCTATGCCTTAATCTTAGGTCGGTTTCTGGGGACTGTGCTTATTCTAGATGAATGGAGAGGCTGTTACAGAGCTGAACCCAGGATGGACCCATTAGAAACAATGGGTCTGAAGAGCAGAGTCTCTTCTAATTTTTGTTTGTTTGGGGGCCAAACCCCCAAACAGGAATTACTCCTGACTCTGCACTCATAGTACTCAGGGAATGCTCCTTGGAGTGCTTGGGGAACCATATGGGATGGTGGGGACTAAACCTGGCTTGGCTGTCTGCAAGGCAAGCTCCCTGCCCATTATACTCTCTGCAGGTCCTGTTATAATATTTTTCCTTTGTTTCATTTATTTTTATAAATCAATTCTTTAATTTAATCATGAGATACAATTATAACTCAATTGTACCTAATCATTTAATCATGAGTCACAAAGTTGGTCATGATTGAGTTTCAGTCGTACAGTGTACAACACCTTTTACCAGTGCACATTTTCTACCACCACAGGGCCCCCAGTTGCCCTTCTGCCCTCCCTCTCTCCACCTGCCCTGTCTCAGACATTTCTTTCTCTCTCTTATTCTCTCTCATTCTTTCTTTCTCTCTCTTTTCTTGTAGATATTGTTATATAATATTATTACTGAGGGGGTATCATGCATATCACTTTATTTCTTTTCAGCACCCAGTTTTTGTCCAGAAGTATCATTTCTGATTATCATTGCTGTAGTGGTTGTTTCTCTACCCTAGCTGCACTCCCTGTATTTGTAACAAGCTACCTACCAAGAACTGACCCTCCTGGTCATTATCTCTATTATTCTAATTTATTCTTATCTTTTTTTGTTAATAAATTATTTAACTTGATCATCATGAGATGCACAGTTAAAGAGTTGTTCATGATTGAGTTTCTGTCATACAAAATACAGCACCCTTCACCTGTTCTAATTTTTTAATGTTGCTGAATCTCTGGAATGAAGCCACACTGAGGTCTGCATCTCATAGCCATTGGTCTTCAGTGTAGCAAGTCAGCCCCTGAAGAGGTTGACTGATGGTGGGATGGAGAATGAGACCTTTTTCTTCCAGCTCGGAGCACGCGTCTGCCACCCTGTCTAGCCCACGGTTCTGAGGTGAAACGGCGGGTAAACAGCTCACAGACAGTCAGGCTCGTGGAAATATTCGCTTTATTCGGAGGACAAAACTGAAGTCCAAAGACTCAGCTTCAGTTCCAGCAAAAAAAAGCTCCGGCCTTCCACAGACCCTTGTTTTTATACCCCAGAGTCAGGTACCACCCAATGGTGGGATCAGATACCAACCAATGGTGGAAGCAGAATCAGGTCCTACCCTAGGGTGGGGGCAGAATGCCAGGTCACACCCTAGGGTAGGGCACCATCACCAATCAGTTTAGGGTGAGTAACATAGTAATCCCCCAAAATATTTACATACACAACATTCAGTACTGCAAGAATCCCAAGAAAGCTACCTTCTTTTTAGGATTTCTAGTCTTTCATGTATTCAAAACAATAATACATGTGGCTGTCATTTATAAGTGGGTATGTCACTAAAGACCTCGCTTCTATCCCTAAAGTTGAGCAAAGATTTTGCAACTATTTTTTCTTTTTATACATTTTTATTACAATATATATACTAACTGATATATATCTTTTATTTTGGTTCTGGGGCCACACAGAGCTCAGGCTCTGATCTCAGGAATTACTCTGTTGGCGCGCTCAGGATACCAACCATACAATATGCTGAGGATTAAATCCAAATTTGCTACATGCAAGGCAAGCATCCTGCCCACTATATTTTTGCTCCAGTTGCACTAATTAATATTTTTTAATTTAAAGCATTATAAAAATTTAAACTTATTGTGAAGCATTATTTAAATTACTTTTAATAGGCAGAATCTAATTGATTCAGCATATTATTATAGTTGAATTTTTATAAGGCAATAATGATCCCCAATTGTTGCACGATAACTAGAAATTTCTATATTTCTAGAGGAGGATCATCAGAGGCCCACTAAGATGCCATCTCCTTCCTTAGTGTGGATTACTGATTTGAAAGCTCCTGAGAAATATTTCACCAGAAGGCCTTCTGGGAAGTTTCCTCCCAGTGTAGATGGCTGAATGAATTCCTGAGAAATATTTTTGAAATTTGTATTATGGTATGATCTGCGTTCAGGACATTATGCTTCCTGCATAAGTAACATCTAATTGGCCTATAGATGCTTCTTCTTTCTGCTATGTACATTACAGGCAAATATAGCCTTGATAAAATTTTTCTTTACCTGGAAATAGTCTCAGCACCAAAATAAAGACACTTAGAAACAATTTTTTTCTCTTTGTCTTTAAAATCCCTTTTTAGTTCCTGTTTTTTTTTTTTTTGGGGGGGGGGAGAGAGCGCATCTCTAAAAGGGCCTTGAATACTTGTTTGACTTTGACCTCAGAATTTACATAGAAAAGGTTTGGCCAGTGGGGCCCGAGCGATAGCACAGCAGTAGGGTGTTTGCCTTTCACATGGCTGTCCCAGGAGGGACCTGGGTTTGATACTTGGCATTCCATGTTGCCCCCTAAGCCAAGAATGATACCTGAGTGCATAACCAGGAGTAACTCCTGAGCATCAATAGGTGTGGCCCCACAACCAAGAAAATTAAAAGAAAAAATGGCCAGGATGTAGCATTGGGAAGTTGAAACTTTTACCAGGTATAAAATCTTCATTTCTTTAAATATAGCCTGCCTCTTTCACCTGCTCCTTACACACACACACACACACACACACACACACACACATACACACACACACACACACACACACACACACACACAATGTCTTCCAACAGAAATAGAAAATCTGACAGGGAAACTTAGATGCTTGCTAATTCCCCCAAAATTACATCTGAAGCTAGCTGGGAAGAATCTGATTTGAGATGTTAAAATTAACATTCTCCCTTCTAACTGACAACTCTTACTTAATATAGTTCCTTTCACCAGAGCTGCATATCCCCCTAGCCAGGTGAATGGTTATATAGATCAAACAAGGCTATTGTTCATGTTTCTGTATACTAAAAGTATCTGTCAGTCTGAACATTCTTTTCACATCTGTGACTGGCAATTTACCTCATATATACCTGTCCCACACATTCAAGATTAGAACATGCTGTTCTCCCATGTTCACATGGATTTGTGTGATCTCTTATTTCTTCATATTTCACTATACACTGTTAGTGTTTCCCACTTCCCTGGAGTGGATTCAAACAAATCCTTTGATGCTGCTGGACCAGAGATAGCCTGCGGCACCCAATAACTTTACATTCAAGTTTCTCTTTATGTTGGGGTTAATTACTACAACAAATTGTGTCTAAATGGAATTACTCAATAAAATGTGGTAATTATCTTCCTTTGAGTTTAAATTATGATTCAATGCTCTTTCACAGACTGATCACCATTTGATATGTGCCCATGATTAGTGCTGCATTTATACATTCACAGAAAACTCTGTAGTTTAGAAAAAGAAGCATATCACAATTTCTGAAGGTCAGAGAACAGTCGAGGTGGGTATTTCAGGCTCAGATTTCTTGTGATTTTTCAAACTACTGGCTGAGGGGAAGCCATTAAGTGGCTGGTCTACACTGCACCCTGCCAAATCAACCTCAATTCCTGTGGAAACTGACCTTTTGTATGTGACTACTGCCTTATTTTCAGGAGAGAGCTCATAATAACTATCTTTTTATTAGATGGCAGAAGATGTAAAAATTTTACAATAAAATTTGAACTGCAAAGAAAACTGAAAGCCAGAGTTGATATCATTCATCTCCTAGTCTCAGGCTATGTGTCAAAGACATGTCATATAAATATCTACCAAAAATCAGATGTCACATCTATGGGTATATATTTTGAATATAAATTATTTTTGATATCAAAAAGTCAGTAATTTTCTTCAATCTTTCCAACTTCGCCATAAATGAACTGAGTTGTGTAAAATCTGCACTTCAGTTTTTTTATTTTTTGAAAAATGAAGCTCAACTCTCCTCTGACCTTCAGAAATTGTAATATGTTTCTTTTTTCTAAACTACAGAGTTTTCTGTGAATATATAAATGCAACACTAATCATGGGCACATATCAGTAATGGTGATCAGTCTGTGAAAGAGCGTTGAGTCATAATTTAAACTCCTGAAGTTTATCTTAATTGTTTCCCAAAGCCCGATCTTTTTCATGTTCTTTCTGTTTTGGCAAAAGTTTATCATCTCTGGTTTCAAAGTGATTTTCAATCATTCACTGCTAACTAGAATTACTCTTTATCACACCTTTGTGAGATTCCCTCACATCATGCTTGAAGACATTTTGTCCTATGTTTGCAATGACTAAAGCTCCTGGTATGGTTTGGAAGGTCATACCTAGAAAAATATTTCTTTATTTTCTTTAAGGAAAATGGGATGGACTCAGTGTCTTCTCAACAAAAAAATGGAAAAAGAAATAGATGTATTCCTTGACATAAAAAAAATTCACATGTATTTTTCTAAGTGTAAGAATCTAGTCTCAAGGTTCCTTTGATTCCACTTCTGCCACAATCTGGAGAAGAAATAGACACAGAACAGATCTCTGATGTCCAGGGCTAAGGGTGAATGCAAGGAAGTTACTTACTACAAAAGGACAAGAGGAAATTTTTTGGGAGGAGGGGCCATACCTGGTTGTGCTCAGGGCTTTAAACCTGGCATTATGCTCAGGGATCACTCACCTAGAAAGGTTCATTGGCTTTCAACGGAGTACCCACCAGTCTGATTTTCTTCTTAGAAGGCTCTTTGCCTCAGTACACCTGCACAATTTATACTATTGTTTATCCCTGCTTTCTACCTACTTAGATTTCTATCTTCCTAACATATGACAAAATTAAAATAAAGATTTTTCAACTGGATTTCAATAACTTGTTGAGACAGCAGGAATAACTACTTCTCTGCAGTTCCCAACTGGGCAAAACATCAAGTATTTTCAAAGTTAACCCCTTGCTTCTTTTTTGCATATATTAAATAACTTAAGATCTAATACAATTTAAAACACAAATTGTCAACATGCCTTTAGTTAGAATGGAGTCATTGGAAAGTAGATTTCTACATCAAAACCTTAGCATTTCTACTATTTATGAGTGAAAAAATTATTGAGCTCCTCCACCAATAAATAAAAATCAAACCGTCAAGCTGTTTAGTTTTATTCTCCTAATTTCACAAGTACTAATAATATCCGTGGTTCCTAAGTCAACACTCATATTGCTTTCCTTATCATTCAAGGAAAATTTTCACACACCTATAAATAATGTTGGAAAAACTGTCATAAAAAAAACTGGAAAGTGGTAGTGTTCCAACTTTGAGGAAATTTTATGGGAAGAACGCTCAGATGCAATATTACATAAATTGGAAATACTGTTTATTTAAAACCAACAAGGATCAACATAGAACAGACACAGATCTCTTTAAACATCAGATTTATCCTTTAGGGAGCCATCCATTCTGCTCTACTATGTCTAGGAATATTGTTGATTTTGTTACTTTTTAGAGTTGTTTTATTCACTTGATTGCTTCAAGTGTGGAAGTTTGAATGAAACACATAGTAACAAGGACTGGTGCTCTCATTCATTGAGCATGCTGCCATAAGCTGCCTAAGGAGACTGGTAATTTAAGGTGTTGCTCTTTTATGGGACATAGCAGACCATGCTAAAAACACGACCTACACTGTTTATTAAACACAGTCATCAACCAGATCTTGGTTGTGACTTTTGGATTTGGGCCAGTAGACATTTCAGACGCACCCAGAAAGCTAACACTAATGAATGACTTATTTTCTGTGCTAGCTAAATGAGTATAGTAGACAAGTAACCAAGATGATAACAACTTAATATGTAGAGTTATTCAGACCCTTAAGTAATAACTGCACTATGTATCAGTACCTGGACTTCCCACTTCCTGTTTGTTGTTTAACCTGTGGTTAATTTCAAGAATGGGAAATCAACAAATAAGACTCAAGGACACAGCAAGAGGCACCTGTCATGGCCAGTAAAACTCACAGTTATAAAAATTGGTTTTGGAGCAAAAGAAGCTCCAAATAACTACAATTGTGCAGTCAATCGAAAGAAGCAGAATTCACCTTGCACTGCATCTCCAAGATCACTGCTGCTCTGCACTTTGACCTTAAATAGGAGAAGATGGAATCAAGAATTCCAGCACCAAAAGTATACTTTATGGCCAACTAGAATATCACAAGTGACAAATACAAGAAAGCCTATCAATTTATTCTTATATTCCTAGTATCAACACCATGCCAGCTGCACAAGCAAGGAAAAGAGCAAGGAAGAAAAGTGCAAAGATCAACTCAAGGTGGAGTTGATTGTACTGGGACAGCAAACATGGGTAAAGCCACACACCTGACATTCAGCCAAACGAGCATAGGCCATGCTTCAATATGCCTACCACACCCATCAACATTGCAGGAGCATCTGGCAATCACTCTCCACATGACAGCTGAGTGTTGAATTTATATCAAGGAAAATGATCTTCAGGAATATGAGAATCAACTAGACCAAAGAATAAACTCCCCAAAGTAGCCTGGAGCCTGCACGCTTGCATAGAGCTAGTGAGAAAAGGGGTGACCAGCAGAAAAATGCTATGTATCAAACTCTGGGTATTTGTAAGACTCAAAGAGAATTGAGCTTTCCACTACAGCCCCTGAAGAAAAACTTCCTACTATGCTAATTTATGAAGCTGTCAGGAGGCTCCCTTTGTCCTTCCAATCCCTGGAGGAAGTATTAAAAGGGAAGCTGGTTTGATGTTAAAAAAATAAAACAGAAAATAATTATTTTGTTTGATTTTTTGTTGTTCTTGTTTTTTGTGCTCTGTTTTGTTTTTGTATCAGGACTGTGATGATTGTGTGATGCTTGACTTTATTGCTGTAGTGCTCATTGAATTTTTTTGTTTGATTTTTCTTTTTGAATTCTTGTGGTGTTTCTCTTCTTTTTTCCCCTTCCTCTCTCAAACTGATGTTTAGAGTCTCTAGAAGGACCCCGCCCATTTTTGGTCTGTTTGATTTTTACCCCATTATCTTTTTTCTTTTCTTTAAACAGAACCACAGAACTTGAACCATCCCATTCTGCCCCTCAAATTGAGAGGGAAATAATGGAGGGAACCAGGATCAAACAGTTGAATGATCGTTAAGTAGTAATACAAATGATCAGTCTTAAACACCAAATCCAAAGCCAATGACAACAGAATCTATATCCAATCTATAACAAGCTAGACACAGAGGGGACCAGTTATACTAGCAGTCCAGTCTGGGGGTTAAGGGAGGGGGATATGGGATGTATGCAGGGAATGGGGGTGAAGGGAGGACAACTTTGGTGATGGGAATTCCCCTAACTCAATGTTAATATGTACCTAAAATATTACTGTGAAAGATATGTAATCCACTTTGGTCAAAATAAAAAATTATTATTATTAAAAAAAAAGGTAAGCTGGAGGTGACTAAATGGAAGGTAGTATTCAAAGCATTGGAGAATGATGGTCTTCACTTGGAGAATTCCTTGGGTACATATTCGTTAAAGCACACTCAGTCATGGTTCTATAATTGGCAGGGGAGTTTTGAAGGTGGAGGGAAGCAGGAAAATCAGAGTGCATGGGCAGCCACAAGGATTTAGGGCTCCATATAATAGCAAAGCTGAACCAGCAGATTTTGGCAGCTAGGTTGGTGCAACTAGAGAAGGATTTGGCTGACCCTGGAAAGACAGTGTTGTGGAACAGTATTTTTCCAATGAGAGGATGCAAAACTATCTCTGCTCTACTGATGATAATGGAGTCTGACCATTTTCTATAAAAACTGGACGTGACCATAAATATAGAAAACATGGAAGAGGAGCTCAGGTGCCAAATAGGCAGGTCTGAAATGAGACCTCATTTCAGCCCTCCCATGCCACAACAGCTGTAGTTACAGAATCTTCTTAGATATCTGATGAAACCTTCCCTAATGGAAGTGGTGCCCAATGAATAAACAGTTACCATGAATTTATCTGGAAACATTTTTGAGTGCTTGGGGAGTATGGGACCCCTCCAATACCAACAAGATCACACTAGAAACAAAGAATCATCCCAAAATTCTGAAATCATGCAGAGAAGGCTAAGAAAGCCCTGGAGCACTATGGAGAGAGATTTGGGCTGCCAGCAAGCTGTAGCCTCTGGAGCACATGCTGCATGCTATCAGCACAGACATGGCTGCTTTGAAGCTGGGCACCTGGTGTTGGAGAGTCTGCAGTGCTGGAAAATGGGTTTTAAATCCCTACGAGAACCAGCCTCAATTATTGCTTCAAGTCTGACCTGATATGGAGGGAAGACAGAAGCGGGCAGATTGCAAAGACACGCTCTAATAATAGTTGTTGTTTCTGGAGCTTTCACTTCTCCCATAGGACAGGATCTTGGGGAAAGCTAAGGAAGTCAGGCTTCCATAGGTTTGAGCTCATGCAGAAAACATGTGTTAGGGGACTGAGGAGCAGGCAAAAGGAACTCTGGGTTACAGCACTGATCACCCCCAAACAGGATGCTCATCGGACAAAATTTTGCCCACCTCAGTTTTGCTTTAAAACAGTCGCTGTGTTCCAGGTCAGACAGGCCACCAACAGAACCAGCCTGAAGGTGCAGCTCAGCCATAATGTGGGCAATTCAGTCTGTAGCGGGGAGGTCCAAAAGCTGCCTGTCATAGGGTTGCACCTCACCCTAGGACTCCCAACGCACAAAATCCGAACCTCAGTGTACCGGTCACCCACAGATGCTGCACTGTCTACACCCAGACAAATCTCTCTCTCTTTCTCTCTCTCCTCCTTCCCTTCCCCTCACTTTCTCTGTCTGTCTCTCTGTCTCTGTCTCTCTGTCTCTCTATCTCTCACTCATATCCTGGGACGGAGCTAGGGAAAAAAGCCAGGGCTAAAGCCCCCTTATAACAAAGTGAACCACTTACCACCCCTTTGCTGCACCTGTCACAATATCTTAGGAGAAAGGTTTGGCGTAGGGCCTCTAGAGAGAAAAATCTATAGTTGGAACAAAAAGATTCTGCCGAGCAGATAGTCTCCTGCACAAGTTGCTTTTGAGCTCTTGCAGAAGCTTGTGGTTGGGTGTAGCTGTGCCTTCTGCTTAGGCCTGGTCTCACTACTGCTAATCTTGGGCTCCTCTGGACTCGTTCCCCGTCGTACACAGGAGCCACCAGAGCCACATATGTTGGCTGTGGTTCACAGAGACCTGGAGAATTGGAGGATGCAGGAGACTGAGTGAAGCAGGAGGTGGTGTAGATGCCACCTCCACAACTGGCATCCTCTGTTTACCTGGCGCAGCCCTGGAGCTCTCCACTGCTCTTCCTCCATTTCCTTTGCTTCCCTTGAGCCAAGCCCTCCTGCACCACCTGGACTTCAGAGGCTAGCAAGCCATGGGGTACACCCCGTCAAGGCCAGGACGCTCCCCTCCTGACAGACAAGTCAGCATGGAGCTTCTTGTTCTCAGAGTTTACCAGGGGCCAAATTGGAAAGGTCTCAGCAGTAGAAGCTGGAATAGACCAACAGGGTTAAGGGAGACCAGATGGCCAGAGTACATCCTTGATTTGGAACTAATTCAGTGATGGTACCAGCAATGCATTGGCCAGAGAGGTTCTTTATTCCATACTGCTTCAGAAAATGGTGGATGTTCATGAAAAATTGTGGGATGGTTCAGTTATACTCATTTATTCTTTATTTGTTTTGTTTGGAGGGTCATACCCAGCTATGCTCAGGGGTTACTTCTGGCTCTAAAATCACTTCTGATAGGCTCAGAGATCATATGGGGTTTCGGGGGTTGAACCCGGGTTGGCCACATGCAAGGTAGACACCCTTCCTACTCTGCTGTTGCTCCAGCTCCATACTTGTATATTCTTGAAAGGAATCTGAACTTGCTGTCGCAAAGAACAGTTAAGAGTTACAGCACCCCAAAGAATTGCAATTAAAGTTTTAGAGTAAAACCCTGAGTGTTAGCTGTGTGTTTTTTTCCCCATTTCTTTGGGCTAAGAAACTTTTTTCTTAGCCTCTTTTTTCTTGTTTCATTGAATTTTTTTATCACCATAAAAGAGCTAGATTTGGGTGGGGGTGGGGCGACACCAGGACAATGGTGGAGAGAAGCAATTTAGTGTGTGGATGGATAATTTATGGATGAAATCCTGCATTTGTAAACCATGGTACCTAAAACTAAAAAAAAAAAATTAAGTGCTGGATATTTCAAGTGCTTTCTCTGTACATAGTGAGATGATCATGTGTTTTTGGTTTTCACTAATGATGGATTGCATCAATCGATTTGGAGAATATAAAAGCCAATCTCGAAGTATTGAGATAAATCTGAGGATGTTCTGGTTTATAATCTGTAATGTAAGTTGACAGATCAAACAGGCCAACTGAATAATTGCCTCCCCAAAGTGTAAATCCATGACAGAACCTGATATAATTACTTTATAAGGTAGAGCCTATCCAGATGTGACCAAGTCAAGAATCTGTAAAGGGGGAGGTTATCTTGGATTTTTATTTTACATGGCACAATGCCATCATAAGTGTCTTTAAAATTCTACAACAGAGCTTTCACTCATTAAGAGAGCCACGTGGCTATGGATAAAACTTGGAATAGGAAAAAAAAACTTGGAATAGGTTGCAAAATAATACAATAAGCTCCTTGTGAAGTACGTCTGCATCAACATTCACAAGGTACAGTGAACCGGTGTTAACTCCAGTAACATTGGAACTGAGGTCCATTCTTAAAACATTTCATTGAATTTATCAATGTTATTAACTGAGCCTGGGTCTTTTCCTTGTGCTGTTTTTATTTCTGTCTGGTTAATGGTCTATACAGCTTTTCCATTCTTTCTTGAGTCATTTCTGGTAGAATATATCTCTTTCTGTAAATGTATTCATTCCATCTGAGTTAATACATTTTGGCTACTGGTATTTTTGTTACTATCAGAGATTTTTGGTCAAACTTTAGCAACTGTGGTGAGAGATTCAGAATATATATATATATATATATATATATATATATATATATATATAGAGAGAGAGAGAGAGAGAGAGAGAGAGAGAGAAAGAGAGTTTGTGATCTACCTTTTTTTTTTTCTTGTTAGTTTGTTTTTGGGCCATACCCAGTGGCCCTCAGGAGTTACTCCTGGTTCTGTGCTCAGAAATTGCTCCTGGCTAGGGGGACCATATGGATGATGCTGGGGATTGAACCTGTGTCTGTCCTAGATCAGCCACATGCAAGGCAAATGTCCTACAGCTGTGCTACCATGCCAGCCCTAGGATATGTACCATTCTAAGGATTATTTGAAATGTGAAACTTTATCAGGCTATTTCATGTTTTCTACTCTGGGTAAAAATTTCTATCTTCTATTATTTCAGAAAATTAAGTTTGAATTGAAATGCATTTTTTAAAATTATTTTTAGGCCACACCAGTCTGCATTCAGGAAATACTCCTGGCCCTGTGCTCAGAAATTACTCTGGTAGGCTCAGGGAACCATTTGAGATGTTGGGGATTGAATCCTGGTTGACTACATGTAAGAGAAGCACGCTCACACTGTGCTATCAGCCCTTGAATTGCATTTTTTATTATGACTTTTAATCTATTCAGATCATTCTCAAATTTTGATCTGAATAGGAACCCAATGTGTCTGTTGCTTATTCATGCTTATTTCCATTTCCCTGCCTAGTATATATATATATTTTTATTGCTTCTGGATGCTTCCCATGAAAAAGCAAAAATGCTAAATTTGTGTGCTATAAATTATCTTAAACTTGCATCTTATTTATTATTGCTCCCCCAAACTCATTTTCTCTTTCTGTGTTTATCTGAGCTCACAGAAATTTAAATAATTTAAATGTTGTCTTTCCTTAGTTTATCTCATTTTGACCATTCCCTTTTTCACCTATTGTCAGATTTATATAGTTGTGACAAGAAACTCTCATATTCATATTTTTTAAAATAATATTGCTATTCCTGGTCAATGGCATTCTCTTCCCTTAATGTGACTGAAAATATTGACTACCTGTACTGAACAATCTAGTAGCCTATGTTTAAAGGGTTTTAACCTTTTGATTTACTACAATACATGATTTTTTAATTTTTATTTAGCTGTGCAGTTTTTATTCATTATTTATATTTATAAGCAATAAATAAAAATGCTCCTGGATATAGCTCCCTTTTCAATGACTTCTGCTCAGCTTGGTAATTAAGGCATAATTAGAGCCCAACTCAGTGGACACAGTACTTACACCCTCCCCGGAAAATCCATGGACCTTCAAAGTTTCCTGATCATTGGCTGCTGATACCTCTCTTTCTCCCTCTCCCTCTCCCTCTCTCTCCCTCTCCCTCTTTCTCTCCCTCTTCTTCTTTTCTTCTCTCCTTCTCTCTCTCTCTCTCTCTCTCTCTCTCTCTCTCTCTCTCTCTCTCTCTCTCTCTCTCTCTCTCTCTCTCTC
Source organism: Suncus etruscus (assembly GCF_024139225.1). Taxonomy (NCBI): domain Eukaryota; kingdom Metazoa; phylum Chordata; class Mammalia; order Eulipotyphla; family Soricidae; genus Suncus; species Suncus etruscus. The sequence goes on from NC_064858.1 coordinate 26,634,155, forward strand.
TCTCCTCACGTGAAGTGTTAACACCACCAAATAGGACTCTGTGCTACCTGCCAACGGTAAAAAAAAATCACATTTTCTTTTATTTTCTATTTCTGGAAACTCTTGGTGTGTGCAGAACTTCTATTCAAAATGATTTTAAAGGCCAGTGTATTCACTCCCATTCTCTGTTCACAAGTGGGGAGCTTGCAGTGGAGTGTGGGTTGAGGATGTCCCAGATATTATTTCTTTTCCTGCAATTCCAGGACATGCTTTTTCTGAGGTTGCTTCTCCTCATAAAACATCTACAACATCAAATCTAATAATGCCTCCTGGAATTATTTTTTAACACACATTCTGAACACTGACTATTGCATTCAACTTCTTCTATTTTTTTTTTAAGACAACTTCTAGAAGTTTGCAAGCAAAACTTGAATATCATCCTATTCCACTCACTGACTCAAGTGATCTCAACCAGCCTCCTTCAGCTGGGAAAATTTGAAAAATATTTTAAGGACTGACTAGGACAAAAACCAATGCAGGTAGCATTTTATTTATTAAATATGTTATTGAGTTATGATTTATATCTGTGGCTGCTTAGAGATTAGAAATGTGAAAGGGATCATCAGGAAATTTCCATGCCAGTTACTGTTCACAGATTGAAGATTAAGGGTCTAGATCAATGAGTTTCAAATATTTTTTGGTTTTGTTTTGGGATCACAGCCAGCTATTTTCAAGGTTTACTCCCATCTTACACTCAGAAATCACTTCTGGTTGGTGTGTGGCTCAGGGGAACATATGTAGTGACAGGAATCAAATTGAGGTTTGATGCATGCAAGGAAAATACTTAAACTTTTCCCCATGCTATTACTGTAGACTGGGTTTTCAAGGCTTTATATGTGCTAGGCACTATCCAGCCCTGGGCCTCACAAAACCTACTGTATGTAACATTGACATAACCCCTGTGACTCCTGAGTATTGCTGGATGTGGGCATTACAAAAAAAGAACATTTTAATAATTTTCTTTACTTTTCCAGTTTTATAAAACATTAAAACACTGTAGGTTTACAAAGATGTCATAATTCAGTTGTTTCAAGCATTCAATGCTTTAGCACCAATTCTACCACTACTGCAGACCTTCTCTCCACCACTGTCACCAGTTTTTCACACACACCCAAGCCCACCCTCTTGGCAGCAACAAAATAATTTATGTTATACTGCTTGCTACAATGAGGTGGTAAATAAAATTATTAAAACAATGTAAAAGAAAGTATGAAAATTGTTCTATCTCACAGTGGGGTTATAAAAATCATGATCTGAGAAATACTGAGCTGTTTAATAGTAGCTGAATCTTCTGTGTTATTGTTTAGGCTTATTGCACTTAGGTGGCTTCTATGCTACTTTCTCATCTAATTTTCTGTGCTCCTACTAGGCTGTCAGTACAGTGAAATTTGGTAGATGCTACCTTGTGCTCGAAGAGCTTCAGGACCTGTGTACCTGGGAGTTCTCTAGGCTTGTTGTCTTTGCAAAGATTAGTAGTGAGGCAGTGAAGAGGCAGTGAAGTGGGCCATTCGTATGGTGGAGACTTTGGGGGTATGAAAGAGTCTGTCAGAGCTTCAGTAGTGCAAGGCCTCAGCCTCCTCCAGAGGGTGCCCCAGAAATTTTAGTAGAAAGAGCCATAAATTTTAATGGTTTGGCTTGCATCTTTTCCTAGATTAGTAGTGAAACTGTGATGCTAGGCTGTTAATTACATATTGAGGGCAGTGGGGGTATGGATCATTTAAATAATTTTTTGAAAAAATATATTTAGGAAAATTGCAGTGATGGTTTTAAGAAAGGACAGAACCAAATATCCAAGTCAGATTCAGAAACGATGAAATCATGAGACCCAAATTAAACAATCAAAACTTGAAATGGATCTTTTGTGCTGGCAGGCTGGGGGGGGGCACAGGTGGTGGCATGGCTTATATTCTGTGAACATTGGTGGAAGGAGGTTGAAACTGATGGTGGAATTGGCTCTGAAATATTATATGTATGAAACCCAGCTATGAAGAACTTCGAAAATCACAATGGTTTCAATAAAAACTTATATAAATAAAAATGAGCGAGGGATACTTGATCAAGAGAAAACAGAACCTACCCCAGAGCGGAATTAAAAAGTATATACAAGTATATCTGTATATTTAGAGAAAAAACTATAGGCTCTAGGTGAGCAAGAAATCAGTCTATAATAATTGTTTGATGAACCAGCTGGAAATTTCTGCAACCAGGCACTGATAAGCTGCCAAGAGATTGAAAACAGGATTTACTCCTGGGGTGAGGTCACCTCTTTGTGTGTGGTAGACACATGCGGTCAGAATTTTCTGAGTGTGGAAGAAGCAGGGAATTAATTTATTTTATTTAGGTGATTAGTGGTGTTTGTTTACTCTGTTCTGGAATTTAATTTACTTATACTATTTCTCCATAACAAGATGGATGTGGGTGGGGTCAGGAGACCCTAAATCCCACTGCAAGACCCTTAAAACCTGTAGGTTGCACTCTTGAGTCTCTTAGCACAAGAAGTACCCTGTACAAAAATGATGGGCATATTGAAGTATTGTTTCTAAACAGAAGTATAGTATTTCTTTTTTTTTTCTTTTTTGTTTTTTTTGGGCCACACCCGGTGACGCTCAGGGGTTACTCCTGGCTATGCGCTCAGAAGTCGCTCCTGGCTTGGGGGACCATATGGGACACCGGGGGATTGAACCGCGATCCCTCCAAGGCTAGCGCAGGCAAGGCAGGCACCTTACCTCTAGCGCCATCGCCCGGCCTCATGTATTTCTTTTTGGTAAGGAACTTTGCCTTATTCCTAGGTGCCTTGGTTCAAACTGCAGCACTCATTTATTAAATGGCTTATTTTTCTCCTATTGTTATTTTTTAGATAGTTATTTTCTTTCTCCAGATATTTTTATTGCTTGAAAAAACAATGAAGATCCCAGAAATTGACTTAGGAATTTACAGAAAGAGCCTCACATTAACAAATTCATTTATTGGAGTAATATTTCATCATAGCATTATGGAGATTTAAAACATATGTGTTTAAAAAACGAAGTGCACAGTAAGTTCACCATTGGAAGTCTTATTAAATAATTTACATAGAAATGCACCCTCTTTATATTTACCCCCACTTCTTTCCTTCTGAAAATGACTAACTTCATAGTCTAAAAGCTTATATTATCTGTTGATTTATCTGTTTATCACATATTGAGGACAACCACATAGTGTTTGCCTTTAAATTCACTAAAACTAATACTATCTAGCACCCATTTGTTGTTGAAAATGGCAAATGTCATCTATATTTTAGATTGCTGACATAGTTCACTGTGCATTTATGTGATATCTTTATTCACTCACTCGCTATTGGCCATTTAAGTGGTTTCCAGTTCTTGGACATTTTAAATAAAGCTTCAGTAGACTTAGCAAGGGGGCAAATGTCCCTTCAAATTAGTGTTTATCTGCCCAAGAGACAGGCATGGGGTGGTAGGGATGGAAAGGAAATGGGGGACATTGGTGGCCAGAAAGGTGCACTCATAAAGATGGTGTGCATTGTATGACTGAAACAACAATGTACAATCATGTAATCATGGTGCTTAAATAGAGCAATCAAAACATTAAAAATATAAAAAAAATAGTGTTTCGTTGTCTTTATGGGATAGCAGGAACACAGACTCTTTTGGTGTGTGAGGAGATGAAAACTCCCAGTGATACTCTGCTCTACAGTCTTGATGGTTCAGTGCTGAGGCACTGAAGTAATGTTTCTTGTTGCTGCTTTAGGCACAACAATGTTGGGGCCATGAAGTTCACTCCCTTGGTGCTGAGAGGCTCAGGTTCTGTTAGAGATGGATCCTTGGGATTGCATGCCAACCTCATGCTCTGGCATTTTGAGATACCACTTTACCATTGAAATGTCTATTTTTAATCTTTGGCAACTGTGCATACTGCTTTCAAAAAATAGTGTCACCAATTTACATTATCACTAGCAGTACCAGAATTCTCTTCCCTCCATAATCTCTTCAACACTTGTTTTCCTTTAAAGTAGGAGTCCTCAAATGATGGCCCATGGGCCAAATGTGGCCTACTGAGGACATTTAGCCAGCTTACCGGACCACCAAGCTGGCTGCTGCCTGTCATTTTTTTTTTTTTTTACAGGACAGTCACCGGTGGGAGAGGGGGTGGGGAATTATGGGAATCGATGTCCGTCCTTCAGGTGATGAGAGGATTTGAACATTGCAACCAAACTACAACTATCCAGGATTCAAAGGAATCATTTGGGAGGGCTGCCTGCAGGTGGCTTTTGGGCAGTGAAGGTCCGAGTGCGGGTAAGAGAGCACAGGAGACAGAGTCGCAGCACAGAGGCAGTGTGGAGGAAGTTGGCAGCATTATTAAGAGGTGAGTCCCATGGTCACTACCAGAAGGAATAGAAGAAATTGTGAATAATAAGAAGAAATGTAGTTAAGAGTGAAAAGAAGGAAACATTGAAAGAAGACAGAAGGGTTGTTATTTTGTTTTGCATTTTTCCAATAAATAACAGCATCTGTTCATATGCCTATCAACCATCTGTATGTCTTAGATAAGTGTTTATTTGGAACAACTGCCCATTAGAAATTGCACTGTTTTAGTTATGTTTAATTTTAGGAACACACACAGTGCACAAACACATACTTGTTTGAAATCTTGGAAGAATTTACTAGTGAAGCTATCTAATTCTGGGCTTTTACTTTCTGAAAGAGCATATTTCTGTCTTGACTTTGTTATTAGTTATCTTTATGTTCAGTATTTCTATTTATTCTTGATTCTTGGTATAATGTATCTTTCTAAGAATTAGTTTCTGTAATTTATCCAATTTCTTGTATTATGTTTACATAGAATGATTATTTTTACTCTTTTTGATCTTGGTATTTCTATAATATCTGTTATGATTTTGTTTCTGATTATTATATTTTTCTCTAGGAATATCATCAAGAATAAAAAGTCAAGTTACTTATTAACCTAGGAATTAAGAAGTAGTACATTAATAAGTATTAATAAATTGGGGCTTATTTTTAAAAGATTGCTTTCACTGATTTTTAAATTTATTTGATCTCTATTTTGTTCATTTCTACTCTAGTTTCTACCTCTTCCCATCTACTGCTTTTTGGATTTGCTTCTTTTTTTTTTTTTTTTTTTTTATTTCTTTTTTTTTTAATTTTTATTTTTAATTATGAGAACAAGGGTGCAAAGAAAGAGGACAAGGTAAAGTTACAGTGGAAGGACAATCACCCATAACATAATTCTCAGAAGTCCCCTTGCTGATATCTTAACTTTGAAATTTCAGCCAAAGAACATTAAGATAAATAAGACAGAATCCATGTACAATTACTTTGTTCCTCAAGTCCCCAGATTGTAACACATTATAATATTTCTTAACAGTACACAAGGAAATCTAAAGCCATAAAACTTACGTAACTCCTTAAACATTACAGGCATAGTATTTTCTTACATTTCCATATACATGCATATTAGCTTAAGTTAACCTCAAATTTTAAGTGAGTTCTTTTTAAGGATTAGAGTCAAAGGAGCACAGTAAAAATGGTGTTAGAGTGGCAATTGTTGTTTGCATAGGCCCACCAAAATATGAGGGACATGGAAAGAAATAACCTTGGCCTAAGTACAAAGAGACCAGACCCCTGAAGTTTCTTGGCACAAGACGAAGTCTAGGCTCCAGGCAAGCTAGATCGTCCAATCCAATACATAGTCTGTAGTGCCAACACACTTTTATTTTTCACACAGTCTCTGTTGTTGGTATCATGTTTCTGTATTAAAGATCCTGGAACCTGCATATCTTACATTGAAGTCAGGATGTGGAGCATCCTCTCCTTTCACCTCACAATCAAAGGGCAATGCAGGGAGCCCTGTCCTGTAAGCAGGTCGTTGTTGTTGTTAAGTCTTCTCAGTGTTAAGGGAAGTCTCTTTTGAGCAGGTCGAGGTCTGAGCAGTGTAGGTCTTCCGTGGTAGAGGATTGTTTCCAGGTGATGTTATAGACCAGCCTGGATGTTTCGTGGATGGCTTTCCTGGTTCAGGGGAGAATGGAATATGCCCTTTCTTCTGAGGTCTGTGCCAGGTCGTTATGTCAGTGTTCAGGGTGTAAGATCCCTTTGCACTACAAGATTTGTGTGTTCCAATCTCTATTAGATAGGATCTTATTTGTATTTATACTATTTTCCCATTTTAATGTGCCTATGCAAATAAGAAGCAATGCCACATGGTGTTATTGGCGCATATGGGGGCCAAAAGAACAATTACAATGATTCCCAAGACATGGTTCAATCATAAGCATTAAACTGGGAGACTCTTCCACCAAAATTCCTTGTTAAACAGCTCAAAAAGAGAAGATAAAAAGTGGTTAGAATCATCACTGTATAAGACAACATTTAGTAAGAATTATAGCTGTCAGAGAAAAAACACAAAATATTCTAAAGAAATACGTGTCCATTTTATGTATCTTGAAACAGTTTGGGGTTGTCACACACAATGCATAGCTTTGGACTGTGATTAGGATTGTACACTACTGAAGTTAAAAAGAGTAAACTAGGTTAGTGATGTTTGAGAGGGGGTTAGAGAGTTAAGGAGTAAAAAAGAGCTTTGTAGGGGTGTGGGAAAGGGGAGAATACAAAATAAACATTCTGTATACGGAAAACATAACATAAGAATAAGGAATATTCTGATTACATGAAGTACATGAAGTACGCGCGGGGGCGTGAGCCCCCGCGCGGTTCTGTAATTCTTGGATGCCTAGGGAGGAATTTCTCACCCCCTCCCCCCAGGGCCCGATTAACCAGGCGTGGCCCTGAAGACCCGCCTGGTGTGGGGGGAATCTTGTTCCCCTGGACTAAGTGGTCAGCCCAGGGGTCCTATGGCTAGCTGTCCTGCCCAGAGCCCCCAACATACCAGGCAAACACACCAAGAAATCCTGGCATTCGGAGTGTTCTGAGCCCAGCCAAGCCTCTGTAGGTTTTGGATGCCTAGGAAGGAATTTCTCACCCCCTCCTCCCAGGGCCAGATTAACCAGGCGTGGCCCTGAAGACCCGCCTGGTGTGGGGGAAATCATGCTCGCCTGGACAAAGTGGTCAGCCCAGGGGTCCTATGGCTAGCTGTCCTGCCCAGAGCCCCCAACATACCAGTCAAAAGCCCACGAAATCCTGGCATGTGGAGTGTTCTGAGCCCAGCCAAGCCTCTGTAGGTTTTGGATGCCTAGGGAGGAATTTCTCACCCCCTCCCCCCAGGGCCCGATTAACCAGGCGTGGCCCTGAAGACCCGCCTGGTGTGGGGGGAATCTTGTTCCCCTGGACTAAGTGGTCAGCCCAGGGGTCCTATGGCTAGCTGTCCTGCCCAGAGCCCCCAACATACCAGGCAAACACACCAAGAAATCCTGGCATTCGGAGTGTTCTGAGCCCAGCCAAGCCTCTGTAGGTTTTGGATGCCTAGGAAGGAATTTCTCACCCCCTCCTCCCAGGGCCAGATTAACCAGGCGTGGCCCTGAAGACCCGCCTGGTGTGGGGGAAATCATGCTCGCCTGGACAAAGTGGTCAGCCCAGGGGTCCTATGGCTAGCTGTCCTGCCCAGAGCCCCCAACATACCAGTCAAAAGCCCACGAAATCCTGGCATGTGGAGTGTTCTGAGCCCAGCCAAGCCTCTGTAGGTTTTGGATGCCTAGGGAGGAATTTCTCACCCCCTCCTCCCAGGGCCCGATTAACCAGGCGTGGCCCTGAAGACCCGCCTGGTGTGGGGGGAATCTTGTTCCCCTGGACTAAGTGGTCAGCCCAGGGGTCCTATGGCTAGCTGTCCTGCCCAGAGCCCCCAACATACCAGGCAAACACACCAAGAAATCCTGGCATTCGGAGTGTTCTGAGCCCAGCCAAGCCTCTGTAGGTTTTGGATGCCTAGGAAGGAATTTCTCACCCCCTCCTCCCAGGGCCAGATTAACCAGGCGTGGCCCTGAAGACCCGCCTGGTGTGGGGGAAATCATGCTCGCCTGGACAAAGTGGTCAGCCCAGGGGTCCTATGGCTAGCTGTCCTGCCCAGAGCCCCCAACATACCAGTCAAAAGCCCACGAAATCCTGGCATGTGGAGTGTTCTGAGCCCAGCCAAGCCTCTGTAGGTTTTGGATGCCTAGGGAGGAATTTCTCACCCCCTCCCCCCAGGGCCCGATTAACCAGGCGTGGCCCTGAAGACCCGCCTGGTGTGGGGGGAATCTTGTTCCCCTGGACTAAGTGGTCAGCCCAGGGGTCCTATGGCTAGCTGTCCTGCCCAGAGCCCCCAACATACCAGGCAAACACACCAAGAAATCCTGGCATTCGGAGTGTTCTGAGCCCAGCCAAGCCTCTGTAGGTTTTGGATGCCTAGGAAGGAATTTCTCACCCCCTCCTCCCAGGGCCAGATTAACCAGGCGTGGCCCTGAAGACCCGCCTGGTGTGGGGGAAATCATGCTCGCCTGGACAAAGTGGTCAGCCCAGGGGTCCTATGGCTAGCTGTCCTGCCCAGAGCCCCCAACATACCAGTCAAAAGCCCACGAAATCCTGGCATGTGGAGTGTTCTGAGCCCAGCCAAGCCTCTGTCTGGATTTGCTTCTATACTTTTGACTTGCCTCATTTGTAAGCTTAGATTTGTTAGTGTGTCTTTCTTTCTTTGTGGAGGTAGGCTGCCCGACTATAAACTTCCTTATACTACTTCGCTACATCCCAGAAAGATTGATAGTTATCTTTCACAGAATACCTATAACTTACTACTTATATAATATTTTGGTTGCTTTATTGAGCCAATATTTGTGCAGTGACATGTTGCTTTTTTTTATGAACTGTGGTTTTAACATATTTTTCTGGTTATTTAGACATATAAATTATGATCTGACAGATGATTGATATTTCAACCTGCATGACTTTTCTGAGACTTACTTCCAATCTATTGTTGAATCTCCTCTGGGAACACTTACAAAGACTATATATTCTGCGACTTGTGGTTAGAATGCTGTCAATATCTATAAAATCTCAATGTAAAAATAAAATTGAGTGTCATATTCTTTGTTTGCTGAAACTGAAAACATCAATTCAATACCTTTCCTGGTTCTGAACTTAACAGCATTGATTGCTTATTTTAAGCCTCTTAGTCTATTTGATTGAAAGTTTTTCTTTTGTATTTTTGCATATATAAAATAACCAATTTTCCAAAATATATAAAATGGACTTTTTTCAAAATATTTGGGTTCTTATAAAGTTGATGTAGCAGAGAAAGGCATTATATTGTTCCAGAAAATTTATTGATTATTTAATTTTGACTTAGGTTCATAATGGAATAGCCTCTTTAATAGTACAGTGAAAAATGGGTCACTATCATGATATAGCTGTTTTATGCAATATATACTCTAATTTTCCATGTCAATATATTTTTAATATTGTGTGTTTTCAAAGATCTTTTTGTCATCTTCATAAAGTACAAGGTAATAGGCAAAACTCCAAAAATTGGAGTTTAATGACCATGACTATGATAATTCCCTTTTGTAACCCAATCTTAATTTTTTCAATGCAAGACATGCTCTTGTTATTATACATTGCAGTGTTATGAGATAAAAATTAAAAATAAATTAGGATTGGAGAGATAGTACAGGTGCTTAGTTGCTTGCTTTGCTGACCAATTCTTATTCAAATCCCCTCACAGAAGTGATCACCGGCACTGCTAGAAGTAACCCCAAACACAAAGCCAGAAGTAACCTTATGTGTGTGGTCCCAAATCAATCAATAAAGAGATCAGAGATATAGCTTAAAAGGTTGGAGTGGATGAGATCTATTCTGGTTTATATGCTGACATCAATGTCATGTCAAATCCACTGGGAATTTTTTACTTCCTTTTCTGAATTAAAAAACTCTTATTTTTTGTATAGCTTGTTGCCAGAATTCTAAACTAGAAGAACAATGTGGTTATGTTATTTGTGGTAATATCATAATGGCAATTTAAAATATCTGTCTGAATTGTTGCTAGTTAGGCATTTACCTGCTTTACACAAATGAGCTTTGGAGCACCTATTGGAAGCACATATGGATTAGCTTTCCATGGCCCATATTTAATGCCAGGAGAATAATTATTTTTTTGTTTATTTGTTTGATGGCTTTTGGGCTTGATCTACACTTGGTGGTGGTTAGGGCTTATTCCTGGTAATTACTCTAAGCCCATGTTGGTTTAAGGCACTCTATTATTATTATTATTATTATTATTATTATTATTATTATTATTATTATTATTATTATTATTATTATTATAGGTTTGATCCTTTGGGTGCTTTTTTTTTGAGTCCAAATATGATTGAGACATCATGTCTTCTAGTATAGTCATTCGTGAGAATGCTCCAGAAGTTAAAGCAATGGCCTTGGGGCCTACTGAGATTACATTGAGCCAGGAACACATGACCATATGAACCCTATTATTCCCAATAGAATTATTACAATTAGGCTGAGCTAAAGACAAACATCCTGATTTTTTAAAATATGGAATGCTTCTTGAATTTGCATGTCATTCTCGCACAGGGCCCATATTAATATTTTCTGCATTGTTCCAGTTTTAGTTTATGAGCTGCTGAAGGGAGCACTATTATATTATACAGGTATCTGGCTTCCGTCTCCTTGCAGCAGGCAAATCGTTTTAATATGTTCCCAGTTTTTAGCATTGTTTCCTTTCCTTTTTCATCCCTCATGGTTAAATACCCTTGTTTATAGTCATATAACATAGTTACATGGACCAGAAAAATAGGATAGAATACAAAAAGCACAGATAGCCTTAATAAAATTTCTATTGACCATCTGTCAGTAGTCTGGGCTACTGGCCATTGGTAGTCCATTTCTATCTGGATTTGGATCTGCACATAAAGTCCCTCATATTTCTAGATAGTACAGTTTCTGAGAGCCTACAATACATTCTGACACTTTTCTTTGAGCTTTCTTTGTTATTGAATAATAACAAGTGTATTATTGTTGTAATACTAGTTCTGTGCTCAGAGATCATTTCTGGTGGGGGTTTGGGAACTAAATGTGGTGCTGGGGATCAAACTTGAGTCAGCTATATGCAAGGTGAGTCCCCTTTCTTATAAATTATCTCTCCAACTCCTTGTTTGAGTTTTTAACTTTCATTACAGGAACTGTAGAAACTTTTCAAAGAATCTTTCTCAAAAGAGGATAACAAAAATAGAATTATTGCCCATATTCAGTTTTGGAGTGCTACTTTAACATTTTCTGACATGGTTCAGCTTCTCATCAAAGCAGCTGTAAATTGCTTTGGTCTTCCTGGTCTACACTTTCTTTGATATTTTAAGCATAAGAACTATGGGGTAAGAGTGATAGCCTTGCATGTGGCCGACCCAGGACAGACCTGGGTTCAATCCTCAGAATCCCATATAGCCACCTAAGTTTGCCAAAAGCTATTTCTGAGTGTAGAGTATTTCTGAGCATAGCTACTTGTGGCCCAAAAACCAAAATAAAAAAAAAAACTTATTTATACATTAATTTGGGGGATTATCTCCTAGGTTTCAGAAACTCAAAACATTTTTATTTTATGTTTCTCATAAAATTGTGTAAGTGAAAGAGAACTTAATAACATAAAAAGCATATTTTCCCTGAACAGAGTCTATAGTTGATCTCGTGACAATATACTCCAAGGGCGGAGAAACCCCATATCTCTTAGGCCAAGTGAATTCCTTTTGGAATGACTCCAATATTTACTGTGCCAGGGCAGGAGGGAAAGAAATAAAACACAAAATATTGTTTATCTTTTTATATATATTATTTTTATCTTCATTTATTATCATTATTATTATATTTACCTATCTATTTTTGGTTGATTTCTTTGTTTTGGTGTGGTTACTGAAGCTGTTGCCCCCATTTACACTTTCTTTTCTTTTCTTTTCTTTTCTTTTCTTTTCTTTTCTTTTCTTTTCTTTTCTTTTCTTTTCTTTTCTTTTCTTTTCTTTTCTTTTCTTTCTTTATATGCTCTACCATGTTTCTTATCTCAAGACCGTGGCGTTTTTTTTTTTTTTTTTTTTGTGGTGGTGCTTAGCGTTATTGTTGGAGTCCTCACTGGATATTTGACACTTGTTTTTGTACTGGTGTAGTGTTTCACCTTTTTCTCCTTCGTCTCTCTAACTGAGGATGAGACCCTCTAGAAGAATTCCGCTTATTTTCTGCGTATTAGACCTTTACCCCAGTTTACTACTATTCCCTTCTTCAAACAAAACCACGCAACTTGAACTAGCTAGTCCTGACCCCCAGTTAGAGGGGGAAATAAGGGAGGCACCAGGACCAAACAGGTGCAAGACTACTAAGTATTAGGCTAGATACAGAGAGAACAACATATTCTGGCAGCCCTAGGGGTGAGGGAAGAACATATGGGAGGTAGGACAAAAACGGAGGTGTAGGGAGGACAAATTGGTGATGGAAATCCCCCCTGATTTTATGTAAATATGTACCTAAAATATTATTGTCAACTCTTGCATTACATAATTAAGGATGGGGCTGGATGGCGGTGGATGGCGATGGATTTCTTTTTGTGCCATCCCAGGCCACGTGGCTCCGCAACCCCCATAAACCGGTGGGTCTGGGGTCCAGGAAAGCGACAGGTATAGAACTCACTCACAGGCAGGCGTCAGGAAGCAACAACTTTATTCATGCCCTATCCACTACATGTATGTGGCCTACTCATAACCTTTCAAGCATTCAGCCATTCTTGGCTAGCCCTGCGTCTTAACTCACTTCAGCCATCTTCAGGGCCAAAGGAAACGGCCAAAAGGCAAAAGCCCCTTAATCCCCTGGCTTTCGGGTTTATCTACCTATTCCAAGACCCCTCCCAGGAATGGGCCGGGTCTTGCAGGTAAGGTCACACCTATTATCCGGTTCCCAAGACCCCTCCCAGAAATGGGTGGGTCTCAGATAGGTACCCTACAGTCAACAATATGTAAGCCACTATGATCAAAATAAAAATTAAATTAAAACAAAGGATATTTTCATTTATATGGGATCTATTTGAGTGCCTTTTAGTGTTGCCTTGCAGTGTGTTAGAGTTCATAGGCCATAATAATTCATTTTCACACATGTGTATGCATACGTTTGGTTTTTAGTGGAGTGTTTTGCAAATATATCCCAAGTTTTACTTTATATTATTTGTATAGAATTGGGTTATAGGAAGATGAAAAATATTTAAGGTCCAATCTGCTCCATATCTATTAAGCTTTTATGTAGAAGACACTAGGAGGGGTGAGAGCTTTTGTTTTCAAGGAATAATTTAAGGGCTTTATCCAAGAGGTCAGTGAAGAAACACAAGACTTCATTTACACAACTTTTATTTTGGTTCTGCGCCAGTCCTAGTTCCTGGTTAGTGACTTTGTCCTAAGGGCCTATGTTTATTCATTATGTCTTTCCTCCCCCTTGAAACTCCTCACAGCAGAATTCAATAAAATGTGCTGAGTGACTGACAGATGGAAGGAGAGAGGGAGATAGGGAAGGAGGACTAATTGGAATGACTAATAATTGGAATGACTATTCCACTTTATTCTTCTCATATCTCTAGTTTGCTTTTGACCATCCTGTCAATTAATTGGAGGGTAACTCAAGTGTTGAGAACACTTAAGTTCCCTTTACTTATATATTGAAGAGGGTTAAAAGCACAGAAGAGTGAAGAACCGTCAATTTCAAAAGCACAAAATACACAAAGGCTTGTTTCTTACTAAAATACACAAAGGCTTGTTTCTTACTAAAATACACAAAGGCTTGTTTCTTACTAAGATAGTTCCTACTTCTTACTAGATAATATAGTGAGATCCACAAATCACTCCAAGTAAATATATTATTTTATGTTAATTCAAGAGACATGAAAGTAGGAAGAGAAAATGTTGAATATAAAATTCTGTTGAGGTTCATGTGAATTTATTTAATAATTATTATTAAATTGAAGTTAGCATATTCTCTATAAAAGAATAGAGAATTTGTGTAGTATATCATGTATAGAAATTTTATTCTTGGCTCAATTGTCAGTTTATGATCAGACTTCCATAGAAATACCTTATTTAATGTTATTAAAGGATGTTAATTTAAGTCATTGTGGCTGTATGCATATATATACACACTGTGTTGTGTTTTTACTTATAATTTTATTCCCCTTTCCCAGATGACAGAGTATACACTTTCTAAGCCTATTTCATTTGACAGTATATCCTAGAAATAATGGTAACACAGAGAATAAGTGACACAAATTACTAGAGCAAATATTTGGAGTAGAAATGCTTCAAATAAGTATGGAATTACTTATAGGACTTATAGACATTTGTGAAGGCGTCAACAGATGTTAGTGCATGTGAAATAATTGTTTTTTTTTAAACAACCATAATATTTTCATAAAAAGTCATGTTTTAGCATTTATATATTAATCTAAAACAGTTTGTTATGCACATATGTATGCATGTTTGTACACATGTGTGCTTAACATTTGTTTTACATTTTATAAAACTAATTTGGGGTTACTATGTCAAGAAGTGTCTTTTTCTCCTCTAAATATTAAACTTTGTTCGTCAAGTTAGTTATATACTTTGCTTTGCTCAGTATTAGTGCAGTATGCAAGATATTTGATTTCCACAATAGACTGTTGAAAGGATATTTTATGTATTTTATGTATCTAATTCCACAGTACTGATGTTACAGTTTTACTATCAGGCAGTAGATGGCACTGTAAGTATGTATTCTTGAGCAGTCAAAATTAATGTCAAATAAACTTCAAAAGTAATTTCTGTTATTTAGTAGTTGAAGTGGATATAGTTAATAGTCAGAAAGGAATGGACCATCAGTTCCCACAGTCTTGAAATACATTTGAAAATACTCAGAATAGAGAACAAGCAGTGCTGGTGGGGATGTGGAGAGAAAGGAACTCTTATTCACTGCTGGTGGAAATGCCGTCTAGTCCAACCTTTATGGAAAGCGATATGGAGATTCCTCCAAAAACTGGAAATTGAGCTATATCACTCCTAGATATATACCCTAGAAACACAAAAATCCCTTCCTCACACCTATATTCATTTCAGCACCATTTACAATAGCCAGACTCTGAAACAACCAAGATGCCCTTCAACAGATGAATGGCTAAAGAAACTGTGGCACATATACACAATGGAATATTATGCAGTCGTCAGGAGAGATGAAGTCATGAAATTTTCCTATACATGGATGTACATGAAATCTATTATGCTAAGTGAAATAAGCCAGAGAAAGAGATATAGACTCAGACTAGTCTCACTCATGTATATGTTTTAAGAAAAATGAAAGACATTTTTGCAATAGTTCTTAGAGACAAAAGAGAGGAAGGCTGGAAGGTCTATCTCATGACATGAAGCTCACCACAAAGAGTGATGAGTCCAGTTAGAGAACCAGTTATGAGAACTATCATAACAAAGTGAATGAATGAGGGAAGTAGAAAGCCTGTCTCAAGTACAAGTGGGGGTGAGTTGGGGAGAAGGGAGATTTGGGACATTGGTAATAGGAATGCTGCACTGGTAAAGGGGGGGGGGGATGTTCTTTACATG